>NC_059351.1:12560000-13160000 GCF_019703515.2 Myxocyprinus asiaticus | reverse complement strand
TCCATCTACAAAAAAAACTTTGTGAACTTAATCATAGTTTTGTCCTCTTTTATCACACATATTTTTTTTAAATGGTGCCTTTGGCCTACTGTCCCCAACAAAATTTGGTACCATCCTGTCAAAGGGCATGTCTTCAAATACAGTAGACGTTCATTGGCTGCTTCCATGAGATGAACAGTCCAATGAACCTTTATTAGCTGAATTGGTGAATGGATAAAGAAAAGCAACTGGCAAATGCTTTTTTAACCATTACAATTTTGCACTGAAAAATTAGTCATTCATTTATTATTTTATTAATATAATTTATTTTGTTTCATTACATGTTTATTAAATTGGCTCTTCTTTAAATTGTATTCTTTCAAATTGTAACACTTTCACCACACTGTCACCATACTGTAAGAAATAATTATGGGGAAGCATATTTATTGTAAACAGATCTACTAGTGAGTGAAATGTCTTGGCTTCATTCTGACCTCAACCAATCAACTGACATTATTGTGTAATGTGCAGTTTTTTGATGATTATTTTTAGTTTCTGCTCTCCCTGTGATTTTCACAAGACCCAGACATCCTGTTTAATGACACTGAGGGTCGGGGTTTGATTATCATGGTTCAGAAAACCAATCACTGTAAATCAGAGTTGGGCCTGATTCACAGTGCATTTACACTTTTAATCAGCTAACAAACTATGGTCTAGCAATCAAGAAAATATTCAAAGCGCTTAAGTAGCACTTCTAGTCCTCCAGAGCACACACCTACTCCAAACATAGTGCAAATTAACATGAATAGGACCTTACAGCATAGTAATTTGCCTACACCATGGTACATGATCTTCATTGGTATTTAAAACATGTTTAGTTTTTGGACATAAAAAGATGACTGAGATATTTATATGTGCTTCCATAGATGTCTGAGATGTCTTTTATGGCCCAAGGTGCAAATACAGTCAACTGAGGTTGCAAAAGTGCCCTGTAAATCCATTACAGACATTTTATGGGAGTGCTTTAGTGGTCCTTCTTTCAGATGTGGATGTATAAGGTCAGTTGAAAGTACAGGAAAGCATAATGTTTTAAAAGAGCATAATTGGCAGGATGGTTTTTGTTTTGGAGTTTAGAGATGAATAAAATAGTCTCCAGCTGGCTAGTATGTTCCTTTATTCCTAGCAGTGCTTGGGTTAAACAATTGCAAATGCATTCAAAAGTCAAGTGAAGCAATTTTTGTTTGTATGTGTAGGTACAACCAATAGCTCCAACAGAAAGGAGAGGAAGTGCAGCCATCTTAAATGCAGCTGCCTGTGTCCAGAATAAGTGTTTCACCTGTGTGATATTGTGAGAGTCAAGTGGTGGACAGTGCCTAGCTGAGCTGTGTTTTTCAGTTACTGAAGCTATGAATTAGCATTTTGCACAAAGTATCCATGTTATGCAAATCATACAAGAAACAACAAATCAAACTAATCTGTCCTGTCATATCTGTGTGAAATAGAAGACATTATTCCAAATTTAATTACATAAAATTGCTACATTGTTATATTATGATGATCATAAATTATGATTTTCTCACTCATATACTGCAGTGTGTTGTAAGTTATTCTGATTCATTATTTCAATCACTTTCTCCATTTTAAAGGGGTCAAACCATAATTGTTTAAATAATAAAATTCAGGGACTAAAAACGGTTCAAGGAACGAAAACGAAAAAAACTAAATTTTTAGAAGAACAGAACGTAACCGAAAACCAAAACAAAGTGATTTGAAATTGTTCTGGAGTGAAAACTTTATTTTTTAATGCTGATAACCAGTTATAACCGGTTATTTTTCCATGAAACTAGAGGCCAAAGTGTTTATCACAGAAAATGTTTGGAGCTACACCACTTCATGTTGCCCAAAAAAATGAAACATGTGCTTTGGTCCTGAAGGAAACTGCTGCATCACACATTTCTTTGCCTAATTGCCTGTTGTGGATGTCTGGATTCTGTGAATGAAGACCTTTTGAACAACTATGTATAAATACTACAGTATACATGCACAGCTAATCCAAGTACAAGGAAAACATTATTAGGGGTAAAAAGTACTTTTCTTAGTTGTTACCAGGTCTTCACTGAATTATTGTTAGATATGATGCATTAATACAGATTTGATGCTGGCAGGTTTTGAATGAGAAGCAGAGCTGTAATTAAAATTACAGTATACTTAACTGTTAATTAACTGCTTGTTATGATTTCTATGCCGATAAATCCACCACACGAGAAAAAATGTAATTGCTTATTTTTGCTTATTCTGGTGAGGGGAGTGGCTTATTTTGAGCTTGTTTTTCCAGAGCAGGTTGCTTATTTCTCTTGCGAGATCTGGCAACACTGCAATTGGTATTTCACCCACCTCTTAGCACAGAGTACATTCATTTTAAATAGAACATTATTAGCCATCTTTTAATTTGTTTTAACTGGTAACCTTTTGGAAAGGAGACTGAGGAACTTCTGAACCGGAATGAAAAAAAGACAGTTTTTGCTCTAAACAAACCGAAATGAAAAAAATTTTTTTTAGTCCCTGATACAAAAAATTCCCTGAGGTACACCTACAGTATATAGTTAGTAATAAATGTTGTGCCAAAACTGCCTTACTTAAAGGACAAAGTATACTTCGGTTGTCCATGTTGCTGATCTCTTCATGCACAGTATGGATGGCAAAAATGTAATCATCAGCACAGTCTGTGGACTCTCCGCATGCAGCCCAGATTTTCTTGACACGTGTACAATCCTTGTCTGTGCGTATCGTCGTTGAATGTGCCTACCGTTGACTGTACTAAAAGAATATCACAAAGCAGTCATAGTGTGCATGTGTCAAACGCATTCGTATTCGCTCAAGGTCAAATGTGAATACTTTGAAAGGTGACGCGGTCGACCGGGCACGATCTGTTCCAGAACACCAAAATACGAAGGATACCCAGGCCTTAAAGGGTTAGTTCACCCAAAAATGAAAATTCTCATCATTTACTCACCCTCATACCATCCCAGATGTAAATGGCTTTCTTTTTTCAGCAGAATACAAATGAAGATTTTTAGAAGAAAATCTCAGCTCTGTAGGTCCATACATTGCAAGTGAATGGGTGCCAACATTTTGAAGCTCCAAAATCCACATAAGGGCACATAAAAGTACTACAGACAACTCTGGTGGTTAAATCCATATCTTCTACAGTGATATAATAGTTGTTGGTGAGAAACAGATCAATAATTAAGTCCTTTTTCTTTCACTTTCTCCTTCATCTGTTTTTGGTGATTCACATTCTTCATCATATCTCCCCCTACTGGGCAGGGAGGAGAATTTATGACAAAAAATTACTTAAATATTGATCTGTTTCTCACCCACACCCATCATATTGTGTCTGAACACATGGATTTAGCCACTGGAGTCATATGGATTATTTTAAAAATCATAATTTGTGTTCTTCTGAAGAAAGAAAATCAAACACATCTGGGATCCCAGGAGGGTGAATAAATCATGAGAGAATTTTCATATTTGGGTGAACTATCCCTTTAAGGCTAAAACATATTACATGAGCACAGACACTTCTAGCTACGCAAGATTGATTTCATAGTTGTTTTTGAAAATGTGTTGGAACGAAATTCATAACACAACACATGTACACGCTGCATTCTCAATGTTGCCACAAAGGGCGCTATAGCAGATATTTGTGTGAACTGCCCGCTTCTACATTAAGTTTTCTCTTGTGAGTCAACAACTATCATGGCAGAGCATCAGATTGGAGAGAATCTTGCTGAGCAAGAAGTTAAAGTCAATATATTTATATCAATTTAACTAAATAACACATCCAGTTGAATGGCACAGACATTTGAAGGTAACTCTATCGCCCCTTGAATACTGAGGTTTGTTCCCACCATGGTAGCACAAGAACGCACTTTAAGCATGTATTCTGAGAATATTCTGAAAGTTGCAGTGTGTACTCTTAATACATCAAAGTCTTTTATATCAAAAGGTCAAGTAAATTATCTATTATTGCTCTTGATATCACCCCTTTAAAGTGTTTTTGTTGTAGCACTGTATTGTGCATAATAGTTATGCTGTAATAGCTCTGTAAATTTACAGTATGCAATTATTAAATGTTAGTTGCGATCACATGGGTTAACGGTGCAAGAAGACATTTCTATATTGAGTCTGTCCATTGCGCACCTTACTCCACAGCTGCATCCTACACTATATTTAAATATAACTTCAAGGGTGATTCAGCACCTCCCTCTTCTAAAGCCGCTGCACTGCTATATCAGTATTCAAGGGTTTATGACAAACACATTCCCTAATTCTAAATTAGACCTCATAATCCCTTTTAAACCTGTTTTCAGTGTATCCTACACACTGACTCTAAATTGGGCATAGTGTTGAATCATCTGTCTATCTCAAACCTTGTACATTACACGTCACCTCTGCAGCCCACACACTTTTCAGATGTTAATAGTACAAACTAGAGTGCATTATATATATATTATTATTTTATTGAAAATAACTTTTGCTATTCTGTGTATCTTTATATGCATATAGTATGTGTTTTTATGGAGTATTATCCTGAGATGTCAAATAGGTACAAATTAACTGCTCAGCTTATTGTTGCCTTGGTAACATGAACAACTCATCTTCTCATGCTTTCAAGGTCAAGCCTAAAATTGCTGCAGTGGCAGTTCTAATTCATTACAGTGACATTTGACACTCTCTTTCTGTTCCATACTCTTTTCTCACTCCCTCTCTCTTTTTCTACAGTGATGCGTTTTACAAAAAGACTGAGCATAACTGAAGTGCCATGTTTATATCCATGCTATGTGCATGAGAGTAAATTAAGTCAAAGGTAAATCAACTGGTGCCAGGAATAGCATCTCAAGCTGTCATTGCAATCATTGTGCACAAGAATGTGTGTCTGTTAAGGTTGTGCCGCCACCATACAGCAGACCTGTGTGTGTGTGAACAGGAAGCAGGAAATAATAGAATCAATAGAGAGCTCTGTTCTCCAAGGATAAATGCAGACACAGAGATTAATGCACTGTGAAGGACAATAGATGAGAGCCACTCGATCTGTTCACAATAGTGAAGGCAAAAGACCTCAGGCAAGGGCGTACCAACCATTGTAACTGGGGGGACATGTCCTCCGCACTTTTAGAAATAACAAAATTTGTCCTCTCTCCCCACCTTTTGAGAAATAATTACATTTTAATATATTTATTTTGCTTAATTGTAGTGCAAGGGGGAAAAAATTGGCCATTCACATAAACAAAACCTTTAAGACCCAGCAGAAGCTTCTGCCAGCTTATTGCTTCGGCAGCGGGCGGAACTAACTCAAAAGAGGTAATCCCGTTGGCTAGCGCTCACATGTTACAGTCCACGTTTTGATTCAGCAAATCAGTTCGGGTGAACACAGGCAACTTGATTAATATAAATAAGCTCAACAGCCTACCAGGCAGCGAGACAGACACTGAGCTGTTGACAATATGCAATCTACCTGAAAAAAGATGAGAGCAAAAGAGAAGTCATCTTTGACCATTGTAAGTTTATGTTGTTAAACAAATGAAAACATTTACATTTTGGTAACTTATAGCGACTTTAATGTTAGTGATTTTCACTGAAATACTGAATATCCAATAATGTGACATAAGTTACTAAAACATTATTTTCTCATGTACAACCACGAGCCAAAAAACTGACGTGGACAGACATTCGGGATTTCTTTCATAGAATCATGTGTTTGACAACAGTAATCTTATGTCATAGTATCTAAACAATGATATTCTTCTTTGAATTTTCCATGTTTTTTGTTTGGCCATTATATTAAATTAAAATTAATAGTAATGGTGATATTTGTGGCATATCTATTTTGGAAAAAAGAAAAAAAAAACATCAATGACCAAGTCAACAGTGTTGATAGATTGGTGACACGAGCTTCTGAAACTGTTCAGGTAAGATCATACTTGACACTGATATTAAGGGATATTTTGGTTACACTTTATTTTAATGTGTCCATGTTACAGTGTAATTACACAAGTAATTACTGATTATTACTAATTAACAACATGTACTTACTATAGGTTTAGGGTTAGGATAAGGGTTTGGTTTAGGGTTAGTTGCTTATAATTATGCATAACTGACTGTTATTACTATAGTAAATACATGTAATATGTGTAACAAGGACACATTAATATAAAGTGTTACCGTTATTTTTTATGCTTTGATTATTTGGTTCCGGCTGACTGGACCAATGTTTGAAATGTTTGACAGCAGTCATTAAATTCTATGATCATTCTTCTGTTTAATTGTTTAATATGACAGTTTTCAGTCATACATGGTTGCTACATTTTAGTTCTAATTCTTAAAGTTCTATCATACATTTTTTTTAATGTTTCTTAAAAGTTCAGTTGATATGCTTTCTTTCAAATTATATAACATATTCTTAAAAACATACAACATACTGTATATATATATATATATATATATATATATATATATATATATATATATATATATATATATATATATATATATATGTTTTATCACATATGCTTTAAAACTGTCATATTATGAAGAGAGGCAGATGAGATTACCACACACACACACACACTTTTCAGATCATTCCAATGCCCCTGACCACAGGAACTGGACCTATTACATTCTGCCTTAAAATGTCAGTAAAATAAGAACAAGCGTGATTCTGATTTCACAGAAACAAGAAGTCATAATATGCTTTATATGAATTAATTAGCTTTAGCCTTGTCCATGTCACTGGGGACAAGAGCTTATATGAACCTCATTATTTTGGGATTATGTTTGACTCATACAAATTTAACTTGGTTGCAAAATCCCATGAAACTGCCTCACCTACATGATCTTCACTGTATAATTAGCTAAAAAATGTTTTGATCAGAACCTTACTTCAATGTCACTGCAAGGAAGGATAGGGTTCCTCTATTATAACAGTCCTTTGTTGTTTCAAGCAACCACACAATTGTTTTCAACAAGAAAGACAGGTCTGTTTTGTTGACAGCTATGTAAACACAGGGTTTTTAGTTCATTGTGAATTGTGTATCATGTGAAGATTTGCAATGACACTAAGGAAGCATTGAAATGTTGAGTGCTGAGTATAACTTGTCACGTGTTGGATTTAGTTTTATTTTGTACACTGCTGCCTCAATTGGCCCTGCACATAATACATTAATTCTGAGATTCCACTTGAGGGCACTCACAAACTGATTCCACTTAAAGGGATAGTTCACCCAAAAATGAAAATTCTCTTATCATTTACTCACCCACATGCCATCCTAGATATGCATGACTTTCTTTCTTCAGCAAAACACAAACAAAGATTTTTAGAAGAATATCTCAGCTCTGTAGGTCCTCACAATGCAAGTGAATGGGTGGCAAAATTTTTTTCCAAAATGCACATACAGTAAACACAGAATAAAAGTCATCCATAAGATTCCAGTGGTTAAATCCACATCTTCAAAAGCAATATCATAGGTGTGGGTGAGAAACAGTTCAATATTTAAGTCATTCTTTTGTTTTGGGTGATTTGCATTCTTCGTGCATGTCATGCCCTACTGGGCAGGTAGGATCATTTATGGTTAAAACCGACTTACAAATATTGACAATTTTTTTATCTGTTTCTCACCCACACCTATCATATTGCTTCAGAAGGTATCAATTTAACCACTGGAGTCTTATAGAATACTTTTATGTTGACCTCATGTGCATTTTGGAGCTTAAAGCTTTTGGCACCCATTCACTTGCATTGTATATACCTACAGGGCTGAGATATTTTTCTAAAAACCTTCGTTTGTGTTCAGCAGAAGAAAGAAAGTCATACACATCTGGGATGGCATAAGGGTGAGTACATTTTGTCTGTTTGTCTGCTGTAAGCAGTTTTTTGTAATAAAGATTTTTAGGATTTTTAGGAAAACAATGCAAGTGGATGGTGGACAGAACTTTAAAGCTCCACAAAGCACATAAAGTCATCATAAAAGTTACCCATAAAATTCCAGTGGTTAAATCCATGTCTTCAGAAGTGATATGATAGGTGTGGGTAAGAAACAGATCAATATTTAAGTTCTTTTTTACTGTAAATCTACTTTCAGAAAGCCCTCCTATGCATGTTCATGGATCAGGAGAGGTCTTCGCTTTCTTGGTGCATATCACCACCTACTGGACTGTTGTGCAAATATGATTTATTTATTCTTTTCCTTTGCTTTGTCCCTCCTTTTTTTCTCCTCCCTGCCCAGTAGGTGTGATATGCATGAAGAATGCTAACCGGCAAAAAACAGAAGAAGAACTTGGTCCTCTCATGAACGTGCATGGCAGTGCTGGTGAAAGTGTAGATTTGTAGTAAAAAGGACTTAAATATCGATCTGTTTCTCAAACACACCTATCATATCACTTCTGAAGAGATGGATTTAACCCCTGGAGTCGTATCGATTATTTTATGTTGCCTTTATATGCTTTATGGAGCTTCAAAGTTCTGGCCACCATTTGCTTGCATTGAATGGACCAACAGTACTTCTTTTGTGTTCTGCTGAAGAAAGAAAGAAATTCATACAAATCTGAGATGGCATGAGGGTGAGTAAATGATGAGAGGATTTTAATTTTGGGGTGAACTATCCCTTTAAGTGATAAACTTTCAGTCTATGGTGATGGATGCAATGACAAGAATGAACCTGCAGAGAGCGAGAATGAGCGCAGTGCTGAAAGTCCAAGAGCTCTGCAGCAACCTTCAGGACAAGGTCACCTTAACATGCATTGCACACACCCTGTTTGTGAGGTCACACAACTAGAATATATATAAATACTCAAGAAAAACATCTATTTTCAACCCATACTTGGTGCATACCTGGAGGAGAACAAAATAAATGTGTTTCAGGAGCCACTAAATTTATCATGATGATATCGACAAATCAGCAGTTTTGTGAGAAAGATATTTGAGCACATCATTGTTGTTTCTAAGCTGTAGTTCAGTGGAAATTGCATGAAAAAGTTGACTGTATATACGCTTTAGGCAAATCAGAATGGTCTATTATGAACAGACCTTTTGGGAGAATACAGTAGAATAATTTGTGTTGTCACATTCTGTCTTACTAATATCTAAATCATATAATCAACAATTTTCCAAAGAATCGCACGCATGGATATTCTCAGAAGGGAATTGTTTCAGTCAATAATGGAGCTTAGCTGAAAAAGAAAAACTGGCAGGTTGCAACAGAAAATACTGCAACAAACGTCCTGCAATGCTTCCAGGTAGGGCACGTACAGTATGTGTAGCAGTGTCCTCGATGGCAGCGGATGTCCCATTTTCTTTAAAATCATGCAGGAAATGTTGCTTAAACACATGCTAAGACTGCTTGAATCAGCTTTACAATATATACAAACCTTCTCTGTACACCACAAACCTCCGTAATCTGTAATAAAAACAACTGTTTGACTTTAAAAGTTTCGAACTGATCTAATATGATTACCCTGCATCATTTAAGGGACATTTATTATTCTTATTAATTTTGCTTAAATCTATAGGTTGAGAAGAAATTTGCCATGGGAATTGTATTTTTAGAAAGGCATTGAACACTTCTAAACTTTTTAGAGGATAGTTAGGCCAATCATTTAAATTGTGTCCAATTTAAGATAGCAGTTGGCATCAGAGCAAGAAAATACAGGTGAAAAATCACAGCAAAATACAACTCCAGCATCCACAAGTGTATCCAGTAAACCCAAATAGAGTTTAAAAACCCAGAGTCACCTATTTTGTCATGCATTAATTACAAAGAAGGCTCTTTATTGATCCACCAAGTATGCCTCATTTCTATATTGAACACATAGAAGCCAGTCTGTGCTGCTTATAAACACATTATGAAACAATGAGGTTGTTAAGTGGAATCCTGTTATTTTTAGCTTGTGTTGACTGGAGCGAGCTGCAGAAAACGTTTCTGTCTGAGGTGTTGTGATAGGGTCTCATGCTGCTCTCTGGGTACTCCTGTAAATTCCAAGTCTGTTGCACATAGACACTGCTGAGCTAGTTGCCGTGGCAACAGAGACAGTGAATCAGCGAATGTCTTCTAAGGTGACAGATGAGACTTATTATTTGACAGAGAGGAAAACCTGCTTGTCGCACTAAAAAAACTCAAAAAAAAAAAAAAAGGTTTATTCATGCTGAGGGTCCTTAAAGGTGTTTGAAGGAGTTATCTTGCTTTCAAATTCTGTGCCAGCCCTAATGGTCTTCCTTATTAAGGAAAATACAGGGGAACAGAGACATGTTATTGATGCTCCAGAGATGTGATGTAACAAGAATAATCTATGTAAGGGATAATGTACCACCAGCCAGTGATTATTGCAAAATAATCAGGGTGATCAGTCTTGTATCACCCTGAATGGGGTTATTTTGCTATTATGATTGGCTGACTGTACATTGCCCCTCTTGTAACATGGCTACTTAATAAATAAATAAATATTGTGCGAGAAGAGAAAAAACTACAAAGTGAAATGAGAAGCTACAGAGGGGTCCAAATGTCTGAGATTTTTCTTCACTGAATACTCGATATTAACGGAAAGTTTCAGGATTTTGAAAAAATTATAATAAATAAATGGCTATGAATTAAAATAAACAAGATATATTTCAGATTCTGCACTATTTCTAGGTCACAAATCAAATGTAAGCACATACAAATTGATATGCTGATAATATAATTTGTATTGTTAATTTTGTATAAAAAAATGCACACAAAAAATACAAATAAATAAATAATAATAATAAAACATTTTTACTAGTGGTTTCAGACTTTTGGACCCCATTTGTGTGTCAGAAATAATTTTTTTAAGGATAATGGACAATTCTACAGTTTAGAGATCTAAGACATTTAAGCACAGGATGACCAATGGGACTGATCAATAAGTGTAGGAATTAGAATATGTGCTTATCTCTGTTGCCACAATGTGAAATAAAGAAATGAGAAATGTTATAATATTTATAAAATTTTATTGGTATTTATGATATCATTTCCCATTATTCGGACAGCGCATCTCACAATTGTGACAAGAAGGGCCCTACAAACATGCTGGTGCCAAGGGGTTTGCAGGATCTTAATGTGTACTTGGCCTGTGTAAGTACTGTAGTGTAGGCCTGTGCTTATGTCTTGTGTCATTGGCGTCACCAGGGTTGGGAGGGTTACTTTTGAAATGTATTCCACTACAGATTACAGAATACATGCTGTAAAATGTAATTTGTAACGTTTCTGTTAGATTACTCAAGGTCAGTAATGTATTCTAAATACTTTGGATTACTTCTTCAGCACTGGTAGATTTTTTCACTTGTTTTGACTATAAAAACTCTGCCAGTACAGTAAGACAAAATACACGTTAAAAATACATTCTCTGAAAAACCTAAATATCTTATGCAGTGTTGTTTCTAAAACAAGATAAATAGAATTTATCTCGTTTTAAGGATTTTTAGATATTTTTACAGGAAAACAATACAAAAATTATCAAGAATATGATTTTTGCCCTAACATCAAAGGTCTTACTAGAAAAAGAAATTATGATCCAATGTGAATTTTCTTGATAAAAAAATATGATCGTGGCTGGTAACACATGTAAAATGGCTAGAAATAGCATTTTAGCTTAGTGTAAAGCTGACAATTTACACAAGGTTTATTTCTATTTCTTCTGCTCCAAACTTACTTCAAACGTACTTCTCTGTCTGCTCGTATGAATGTAACATCATAAGAAAGTGTTTCACCGCTGTTCAAATGCACTTTGGATGGCATCATTTATATTTATAAATGTTTTCCATCTGAAAGGACTAAATATTAAATGAAACAAATGACAATAAAATGCAAAGTAATCTCTTCAGAAATCAAAATACTTTTTGAATGTAACTGTATTATAATGACCAATTATTTAAATTGTAACTGCAATGGAATACAGTTACTTATATTTTATATTTTAAATACGTAATCCCGTTACTTGTATTTCATTACTCCCCAACCCTGGGCGTCACACATATAATAGTTACTAAGACATCCATAGTTTTCATATGAACTTTTCTGCAACAGCACCTGCTTTGCTGAGTAATCAAGAGTAGCTATCACCTGGAACATCAGCACGGGAAGTCAGTATTTGGTGTGGTGTGAAATTGACTTATCTTCTGATCTACAACTCTTTGTTGGGGCACCAGCCAAATGTAAATAGTGTTCCAAGGTGGTTAATTTCTTGATCAGGGATGAACGTGTGGGTGTGTGTGGACACTGGGGAAATAAAACAAAACTGGTCTTTAAAACAAATACAAATACAGAAAGCTTGAACTGTGTTCTCAGACAAGGGCATTATTTTTGAGTTATTTGTTGTCATTTTATACAATTGATAAATTACTACAGGTGTTGTCCAAAACAATGGTTTGATATGTTTGTATGTTGCCTTTTTATTTGGTGATTCTTTAATCGTTTTGTGCTTCATAATCGATTACTGTTTAAATCTTCTCAAAAGTGACAACTCACGAAAAAAAAAAAAAAGATTTTGTGGTGAAGTGTACTAGAAAAGATTAAGTACTTTCTGTATTAAATTAGTTTAAGCGTGAACTTGAAAATATGGAGTAAATTCTACATTTGTTTTTAATTCTAACATGTAAAAATTAATGCTCTTGCTTATAAGTAAACATTATTTAGGATTATTTGTTATCTTAAAGGGATAGCTCACCCAAAAATGAAAATCTCTCATCATTTACTCACCCTCATGCCGTCCCAGATGTGCATGACTTTCTTTCTTCAACAGAAGACAAATGAAGATTTGTAGAGGAATATTTTAGCTCTAGGTCCACACAATGAAAGTGGATGGTGATCAGCAATTTAACGCTCCAAAAAGCATAGACAATTGTAGTAAAAGTAATCCATTATTCCTCTACAAATCTCCGTTTGTGTTCTGCTGAAGAAAAAAGTTACACACATCTGGGATGGCATGAGGGTGAGTAAATGATGAGAGCATTTTCATTTTTTGGTGAACTATTCCTTTAACAATGTGTTGTCATGTAAAGTAGAAAACCTTGTCATATTTATTTGCTAATTTGAGTAAATTTCACTGGTAAATAAAATAAGTAAAGTTTACTTTGGGTTCCAGCATGCACTGTGTTTGAATAATAAATAAGCTTGCATGGTTTCACTTTTTACAAGTTTATTTTAAGTAGGTTGTACTTTATAAGAACAATCTACTTTTTATTTTTTAGATTGTTATCATTAAAATTTACTTGGAAAAACTGTGCAAAAGTTAGCTAAATAAAAATTAAGTAAATTTTACTGGTCATTATTTTCAGTGTTTATAGTTAATCTGTCTATCTATCTATCAAGACACACCATACTCTTTAATTGCAAACGTGAAAATACTCTTTTACTCTTATTTGTTCTGACAACGGTCTTTGTTGCTCTACTTCAGGAGCCGACATGCATCTTCATCTATCTGCATGCACTGTCTAACTATAACAGCCTAGCAAATTGGAAGTACAGGTAGACGGGTATTTGCCGATGGGCATCCTAGATCAGTTTGACGCACTGACCACGCGTTAAACGTATCTGGCTTTTGCGTCATGCGTTTTTACATCTCTCCTGTCAACCTGTCCTGTTCTTACCGAGGCTTTTACGTCTCGTTACGCAATCCTATTGTGAAGTGATTCCCTCCCCAATTTCGTGAGCTGCACGACTGTGTTACGTGATTGGAGGTTCTGTTTGTAATTTGCTGGTCCAGACCCGGAGAGGAGCGCTGGGTGGATGTGGGCGGGACCTGCGCTCTCCGCTGGATTTATTACGCGGGGCACCTTGGAAAGAGCCGGGTACGGCTCCATGTCACGGTGGGCTTAGTGCTCCGGGAAAGGGTGTAGTGTTTAAAAGGAGGCAAGAGAGGAGACCAGAAGGAACCCACCGTTAAAGGGGATAAACAAAACGATACAATAAATCATGCCTGCTCAAAATAAAGATGACGGAGGTTGGAAGTCGTATTTGTGGAATTCGGAGAAGAAGGAATTTCTTGGGCGCACCGGTGGTAGTTGGTGTAAGTATAGCCTATAGATTATGTATCGACAATATCGGTCGATTTCAGAACGTTGGACAGCGCTGTGAAGGCTGTTACCGCCCGTTAATTGCTGCTACCACCGTTTATTTAGCAGGTACAGATGGATCGGCAGTCTGGTCACGATGCAACCTGTATGATTTGACTTTGCAGCAAATGTCTAGCGGACTTTCTTCGACATCGGTGAATAAAAGATATATGGACTTAAAGCGAAGTTTAAGGATGTATTTTGATAGTCCACTGTAATTTGTTAACAAGCAGATTTTTTTTAAATATTTTTTTTTTTTTTTTGTATTATTATTTTTTTTTAATCCACCTGTTTAACCAAGCTTATAGTTTTAACGATGGGTTTAATGTATTCCGCGTTTTCTACCCAATTAAAAAAAAAAAAAAAAAAAGGAAAAAGGAAATAAAATAAAAAATCAAACAAGTGTATTATGTACGCTGTGCACGATTTCGATGCGGGATGGCAAAACAAAAGGTCAATGGATAGCATCACGTTATTGGTCCGCGCGATTTTGGTTGTTTCATTCTAAGCTGTATTTTAATAAATAAAAAATATATGTACATTTTGTAATAATGTAACTATGAAAAAAATAACAAGAAGATAAAGATGATAGGCATAGCTATGCTGTTGTGTTTACAAAAAGGGAATTGATTAATCTATGTCCTTGCCAGGAAATCAATAAGCACGTAATTGAATTTGCATACTTGTCATTATAAATGTGACATACAGAAAGGGTTAAAAATGCATCATTGTTCAAGGTGACTCAAGGTGAAAGGCCTAGTCTGTTGGGTCTGAGTGATATCACTGTTCATCAAAGGTGTCACTGAATCTTGACATAATGTATTTGAGGCGCAGGAGTTACTAATTTATTACCATGTCTGTGCTGCTCATGTAGCTCACTCAATAAACTTATTTGTCCACAGATATGCATATGTGCCTGTACTTCAGTTGCACATGCACAAGGAGAACTGAGATAGTGTTAACAGGGTCCAACTTGATCAAAGGGGACACAGATCACCCTAATGGTGACATCTCACGAAACAACTATTTGCAACAAAACAACATAAATAATACTACAAAAGAGCTAAAACCTCTATACATTCTTAATAGCTATTTAAAAGCCCCCATTGGTTCCCTTTTACCAAGGAAGCATAATTAAATTTTCAAGCGCAAGGCAGTGCAGGTATTCCCCATAGCCTCAATTTTGTACTCAATAGTTTGAGTTATTAACACTTATAATATTAAGTCTTTTTTAAGAAAAGATTTTTAAAGAAAAATAAGTTCAAGAAACTTGGATATTTGAGTTATGAGCCTACAACTTGTCATTTCAAGTGATGTTTAATTAAGACAACTTGGTTTTACTCATGACAACTGGTAACAGTTGTAACAGTAAAATCAATGCTAATCCAAGAGCTATTTATTAAGTGTAAAAAGTT
Source organism: Myxocyprinus asiaticus (assembly GCF_019703515.2). Lineage (NCBI taxonomy): Eukaryota > Metazoa > Chordata > Actinopteri > Cypriniformes > Catostomidae > Myxocyprinus > Myxocyprinus asiaticus. The sequence continues at coordinate 13,144,481 of NC_059351.1, read as the reverse complement.
CCATCAGGAGGTCTGCCTGTCATTACTATTTGAAACGTTGAAATGTCCTGCGTAAGCAAAGCATTACAACATTACCTTTAGACATGGAAAGACATATAAACCTATAAGTTAATCCTCCAGAGATATCTGATGGCCATTTCATCGTCTAGTAAGGAAAATGCTCAGGTTGATATTTTTACAGGGCTCTGGACCCAGTGACCTTCTGTCATTGCTTTATGCACCACTGGACACTTCATAGTCCTTGTGCATGGGTATTTTAAATGGATCTCTATCTAATCATTGTGTCTAATTCTGGTGTGCATCATCTTAGTAGACTGCCAACAAAATATTTTGGGATAAAAGTGGTAAGACGGGTTTGACCAGTCAGGACTTAACAAGTGAGCTTACTGGTTTTACTGCATTGCGATGTCCCTACACATTGTTGATGTTTAAGACATTGCGATTACTCACCATATCTCGTCATGCTGGCACCTCTATGTCCTTCTGGGGACAGAATGATGACATTTGTATTACTGGTATGCTGTCAGCACATTTGCCTGTTTGATGCAACATCAGGTAGCTTCCGGGGATCAAATCCTTCGAAGTAGGGATTTCCAATAATGGATTTTATATGGATAATAAGTTCTGGTTAATTATGTTTTTAGGATTATCAGTGTCCTTTTTCTACAAAGAGGACACACGTCACTCCCTTTCATAGAATTTTTAATTATCCATTAAAACTTAAAATGAAAACAATCAAAGACATGTTGAGAATACATTCACAATGACATCAGGTCTATTCACAATGTCTCCCTTTCACCAGCATACTGAAATATTTCCCAATTCTCTCTTTTTCCACAGCAAAAATCTTATTGTTCTATCTCATTTTTTATGGCTTTTTGGCTGGGATCTTCATAGGCACCATCCAGATTCTCCTCTTCACCCTGAGCGATTACAAACCCACCTGGCAGGACAGAGTCACTCCTCCAGGTAACAGCTCTATTGCGGTGACTGTCTCTCCATTTATATCCCTCATAAAAGTTATTGCCTGTGTAAAATTAAGTTTAACTGGACTTAAAAAGCAAGGTTTCCCAACCCAGGATTCACAGACACTTAGAGGTAGATGATGGAACTGCAGTGGGTTGGTGAGATATAAATTCCAATGCTGAATTAAATTAAAATATAAAATGGCTAAAATTAAAATAATCAAATTATAACACTTTATTCAGATTTTTCACACAAAAAGGGTAACTGATTTATTAATTATTTTTATTAAAGACACCATGACATATTTTGATAAACTCACTTCAGAACAAATTATTTTCTGTGTTGACACATTTCCTTTTGAAACAGGAAGTTGGGGAGGACATATCAAAAAGCCTTTCCTTTTTATAAGTAGCCAACAACCTTAGTTTATGTCACAGCCCATAAAAACAAAACAAAAAGCAAGAACATGATTTGCTTGGTTCCAGGCACCATTAGATGGTGAAACAGACATTCTTATTCTAGAGAGCATTTTATAAGACAAACATATGCTTACGCATCAATAATGGTCCAGGAAGAGAAAGGCTGTCAATTGTAAATGCATATCTGCAAAAACGTCTTTGTTTGTTAACTTTTAGAGGTACACTACAATAATTATGGCCTCAAAGCTAACAGACATAAGAGCCACAAAACTCAAATTTGAATTTCATTGGGCCTTGAAAGGTTTGAACTAGGGCTGTCGATTAAATGTGTTAATTCATTGCAATTAATTACTGTATATAAAGAATAATGCATTTAATCATGTCCCCGGAATATTCCTATACCATCGGAGCAATACAAGCTTGAAGTACCAACTGCGCGGAGTGTCCGCTTGTGGCCCAGATTTTCGACATGCGGACATTTCGTCTGTGCGCGTGTACATGCACCTGACATTTACTGTACTTAAAGAGTATCACAAAGCATTTGTAGTGTGCATGCGTCAAACACGTTCATATTCGCTCAAGCTCAAAAGAGTATACTTGGAAAGGCAACGCGGTCGACCAGGCGCAATCTGATCCGAAACGCAGAAAAACGAAGTATAACCGGGCCATCAGGCTTGCTTGACCCTAGCGACAGCCAGGGGCGGACTGGGAAGAAAATTCAGCCCGGGATTTTACATAGAAACTGGCCCAAAAGAGCAGGGGGTTGCTGTCCTTTTCTGCATATCGCTGCCCCCTGCTGCATATCGCTGCGCCGTTTTGTGGCACGTTCTGCATAACGCAGCAGCCCATGCGGCCCTATTTCACGGCCGGACCACTGGGAAAAGTCCCGGTTCTCCCAATGGCCAGTCCGCCACTGGCGACAGCTCAAGATGAGAACGCGTTACTGCATTCAAACACAGCTGGACTGAGCACAATTCAGATATCAAGACATGTTTTTCTAGGTTTCAAACAATGTTTAACTTGACAGCAACCTAAAAACACTGTTTATTATGATGCACCACAACCAAAGTGAGACCCTCCAAAGGCATGTAATTAATTACACAGAAGTGTAATTTATAATAAGATTAATAAGATTTGATTAATAAGATTAATCAATCAGCATATCATGTAATTATTTCAATTAAAATTTTTGATAGCCCTAGTTAGAAAATCATTCGACTTAAAATCTTAGGCAGTACGTATAGGGTCATAGGGGTTTATTAGACAAAAAAGGTTAGGAACCCCTTAAGTAATAGATAGCATAATGTAGGCTACTTTTGACACCAGCGGGGTCATAGATTGGCTGGAAGGCTATTATTTCTATTGCTGTCTAAGTTGCTGTTCCTCTTGCAGTTTACTGTGGGGTTAGAAGGGTTGGTTCAATTTCACAAACATTTGGTGGGTTCAGGGAACAGATCACAGGCTAAGAGAGTGCTGGGAAATTGGGATTTGAAAATCTGTTCATTTTAAGTCACAGCTGAAGCAATTCACATGTTTACTTGGTAAAACAGAAAGCATATGAGGGTTAGGGGAAATAGACTTGCAACTACAACAGACAAAGTTTAGGTACCTTAAAATGACATCACAATGTTCAGACAAACTGATGGATCTGCTCTTGGTATGGCTTATTTGGCTATTCATTTATTAACAACCAAAGCATGTTCCTTATGATTTATTTACAATTCTGAATCATTGAAGGCAAGGGGCATTCAAGCTTAGAGAACTGCAAACTACTTTCAGGACACTCTCTTTACCTTTTCTTCTTTTACAAGAGATGCAGTTTGATTTCATTTAAAACTCAGACCTCACATAGTATATAAGCGTTATCCAGCTGCAGCACCCAAAGCACACTTTGTTCAAACTTTAAATCATACTATTTAACTACTGCAAATATTTAAATAAATAATGTAATTAATTAAAAGGCACCTATTTCGTCAAAATTTCCTTTAAGATGAAGATTTCTACAATAGTAAAATTAGGATTTAAAATAAGATTAAATACATATGGCTTATTCCTTCCAGTAAAAAACAATGTGAACAAACAAATGCAATTTGCAGTTACAGTTCTATAAATGGATTGTTAGCTCTTAATATGGTTCTTTATAGTCAGTTATCATGAAGTTTGGAAACATTTCTCTTTGGGTTTCTTCATTGTTTCAGACTTGCCCAATTCAGGTCTTTGGCAACTTAATGCTTAGACAAATTAATGCTTAGATCATTCAACATTTTGGGAAGGTTCAACAGCTGATGACGCCATAGTAAACACATCTAAGATTATTCTGAGATATCACTGCTTTTGAAGGCATACTTAGAATTGTGTTTATCATCTGAACTGCTCACGAAGAATGCTGATTGGTCCAAAGAAGAATGAGTTGGGCAGGTTTTGCATGAACTAGACTGAGTTTGATGGACAGACATGTTGTCATTTACTTGTAATATGTTGATTTACATGTGCACAGGACTTACCCACTACCCACATTCAGACAAGGCAGAGCTGATGTTCTCACCGGATTATGTGGAGACATACATGAAATACACCAAAGCCATGAAAGATTTCCTATCGGCCTATGACTCAGATAACCAGCGGGACCAAATGCAGTTTGAAGACTGCGGAGGTACCAAATGAAACATTTGTCTCCTGTTATTTATGCAAGTTATGAATATGGATGTTGTCTCAGCAGTATTTGCGTTTTCTTTATTCTAAAACGTTATATTATTAATCAGTAGGAGCAAAACACTAGATCACATTTTTTTTTTTTTTTAACACATATTGTCACAAAGCAAATGCTGTCCAATCTGTACCATAAGTTTTCAATGTAGGGCAACAGAGAAATTCACATCAATAATTGAATTAGGAAAACAGCAATACTCATGGGCTTTACATGCTGTTTCTTTGAATGGCACTCCTGAATTAAAAATTTAATAAATAAAAAATAAAGACCTTAATATACACTGGTCACTGAATATATTTGCTAAATACATTTCTAAAAAAAATTTTTAACCAGAGCAGTTGCTGCAGTCGACTGTTTGTACACAACTAGAAAGCGGTGTGCAGATGTGCTGTCTTACAATCCTCTGTGTTTATTATTCTATAAATAAATATCTATGTATATTTTCACAGATGAACCCCAGGATTACAAGAACAGAGGGGATCTAGACAGTGATATTGGTGTTAGGAAGGCGTGTCAGTTCTCAAGGTCTTGGCTTGGGCCCTGCTCCGGCCTTGGGGACAATGGTGATTTTGGATTCTCAGAGGGGAAGCCCTGCTTGATTGTCAAGCTCAACAGGATCGTAAACTTTAAACCCAAGGTTTGTTTATTAATAGCAATTCACAAAGTTTTATTTACAAAATGTTCACAGGATCTTGCATGGTTTGTTTTGAGAATATTTTTTTCCTTGGGTTTCGATTTCTACCTGACTAGAATTTCCACCATTTTGGAATTTAACTCATACCTGCCAACACTCTCGATTTTACCGGGTTTCTCCCGTTTTTCCACCCCTCCTCCCATTGTACTCCTGATTTACAATTTCTCCCGATAAACTCACGATTTTCCACATCCACACTTTGCATACGGGATCACCCCGTATTTAAATATGAAACGATGCATCCCATATCGAATCAATACGGGACGCGATTTGTCCCATAAGCTGGTCAGATGGCATCATGGCAAAATCGTTCCAGATCATTAACGGTGATATAAATTGGAAATTTTTAATATGGTGAGTAAGGGGTCATCTGAAAAGCCCACACATTGTGCTGAAACATGCTAATACTGTGGAGGGTGTGGTATGGGACCATCTGAAAAGTCACACATTGTGCTAAACCTGCAGATTTTTTATTTTTTTTTATTGAAAAACAGTTCAATATAAATGTTCAATAAGATGTACAAAATTACACATCTAACAATGTATGAATACAATCACTGAGTCATAAAGACAAGAAGTACAGGTGAAGGAAAAATATAAATAATTAAAATAAAGTAAATAAAAAAAAAAAACTTAAAAATACATATAAATCAACACAAATGTATACATAAATACGATTAAGATAAATAATCAAAGAAATAAAAAATAATTATATATTTTTTATAAATCATGGGTCAGGAAAGTTCTCAGCATATAAGAAAAGATATACACTTTTTATTATTAATAAAAAAGCATTTTATTGCTAAAACTGTGAAGGATGTGGTAAGGGACTATCTGAATACATGGTCAGTTTCTTGTTATTATTTTAATGTAGAATTACTGACTGCTGCCGCTCCCTATACGCATATTACGCAGTCTGCATAGTGCACCTACTCCTTACGGGGCACCATCTTACCCAGAAACTCCACCGGCTGCCATTCCTTGCATATATGTACCACGTAACCACGTTTTTATTTTCATCCCCATTTTCCAATAAATCTGTAACAAATTTGATGCAGAATCTGACAAACAGAAAAAAACTGTTTTGTTGATAGTTTGGAAACAAAAATGATAAAAATGGGCTAAAATAATTATAAATTCATAATGCATTGGCTGAAAGTATGCTTTTCATGTCCTCATATTTTTTGGGTTGTTTTACCATGTTACCTGTCTGCCATTTTACATTTAATTGTAAACTGTTTATCTGCTACTCTTCCTACACATGTTCTAATATTCACCCAAATTTTGTCATATAATCTTCAAACCAAACCTCACAAAAGTGACCAAAGGGATTTTTTGATTTTCGACCCCATTTTCCAATAAATCTGTAGCAAATATGATGGCGATTCTAACTAACACGAAGTAAGCATATACAGTATCTTGACAATGCTTTGGCAAACTGAAATAAAACTTTGATTTATTGACAATTTGTTGACAAAAATCATAAAAATGGGCTAAAATCCTTCATCTTCAGAATCCTTTGGCAAATTATGCTTCTCTTCTCTTCATATTTCTATTTACCAGTCCGCCATTTAACCATTTTTTTTTTTTTGTTTTACTACTCCTCCTACACATTTTATCAGTTGTCACCAAAATTATGTCAAATAATCTTCAAACCAAGCCTCACAAAAGTGACTAAATGGATTTTTTTTTTTTTTACCCCATTTTCCAATAAATCTTTTATGAATTTGGCATAGAAGCCAACAAACAGGTAGTGAGCTAAACCTTCTCATAACATTTGAACTGGTCAACCTACAATTTTAGTTCTGCCATCCTCTGGGTTTTTGGTCATACCAAATTCAATACACTTTCTGTCATTTTAGTTAAAAATGTTTTTTCCCTTTTAGCCACCAGGGTCAAATGAAAGCATTCCAGAAGAGGCATGGCACAAAGTCCAGTCCAATGTGATCCCGCTGCACTGCACAAACAAGGTAAGTAATCAATTCAGCTACTGTGTTGGTCGTTATCATATGTTCTGCACTTATTTACTGTGTTAAACTGATTTAAAAATGGTGCTTATTGACATCAACTTCTTTGAAACATCTTTAGAAAGAAGAGGATGCAGGTAAGCTCGGGGAGGTTAAGTACTACGGTATCGGAGAAGGCTTCCCCCTTCAGTATTATCCCTACTACGGGAAAATCCTGCACCCCCATTACCTGCAGCCTCTGGTGGCCATCCAGTTTGTCAACATCACCTTGAATACGGAAATCCGCGTCGAGTGCAGAGTGTTCGGGGAAAACATTTATTACAATGACAAGGATCGCTATCAGGGACGATTTGATATTAAAATTAATGTCCGCAAGTCATGACCTCTGAACTAGTGTACCTCAACTCTCTCCCTATTTAAAGGCAAACTAAGGCCCCTCTTCTGACCTGAGATACAAAGGCACCAGAGACAAGTTTCTCACCACTGGGTTTTACCGAAGGGATGTTTTTTGAATGTACAAGTGTCTCATGTCAGAAAGTGGCCTCATTATAGTTTAGGAGAGACTAATAAATAAAAAAGAATATTTAAAATGCTAGTCAAATACATACCATCTTAAACATGTGGGACCTAACATTGTCTGTACTCTTTCCTTCAAGCTTTTCTGCTTTCAGTCTAGGGTTAGAATGTAATTGCCTGGAGGATTAGCCATAGCATAGAATATTTATTCTGCTACTGAATGAGAACTGTCCATGATCAATGGGGTATGTTGTTTTACTGTAAATTACATTTCCTCTACCGATGTATCCAGCACTGTTTTGTCTCTCTTGTATTGTATTGCTGCCTTGTGTGATTTACCTATATTTAGAAAGTGCACAGTAGTTGCATATGTAGGTTGTTTCAAGCCATGTGTGTGATTCAGCTTCATTTGTCAAATGTGCCTACATATGCTGTATGTATAGTTACTTAATAGAAATACACTGGCCTCTTAACATTGCCTTTTCGGGGTATTGATGTTCTATTTGCATCTTTTAGGTGTAATCGGTGGGTAATTTACTTTAATTCCTAAAATCACTACAATGTAGGGAAGATTGTACTTCTAATTGCTGTTTGGTTTTCACTGAATGTATATTTTGCTTTTTGATTATCACATGTGGAGGGACCTAAAACTGCAGTTTTTGTTTTTATGACTCAGTGTTTTCTTTCTTGCCTCGTCAGTTTTCTTCTCATCACATGACATCTCAGACATCACATAGTGTGGTTGAATGTTCTAAACTGGAATATTTAAAAGCTGTGACCTTATATATTCTGTTTGTTAATGATGCCAAAGCCATTAAGATTATTATAGATTCTTTCAGAATTAATGCAATACCCTGTCCATCGGGATGTTTCGTAGGTGTGTGCAGTCAGTGTCAGCCATCAGAAATATCAAATTACACAATCCTACAGGCTCTCATGTTGAAACTAAACTGGAAAAAAGACTAACCAAAATAAAGCTGAGACTCTAAAGTTGTGGTGATGTTTTTATTCTATACATCCTTGCAAATATTGTTTTGATGAAAAGTCATTCTAAGCTTTTCTGTGTTTACTTTTATTTATTACTTTAGATATACAGTAGGTTTCACATTCAAGTTGCTTTTCAAGGCAAGCATTATTATTGTTGCTCAAAATGAAGCTAGCATTAGTTCAGGCAGGTCAACCTGCAATCAGTTGATGCTCAGCTGATTATGAAGTCTACCAATACAATTTAGACGCTCATCAGAGCGGTTCTATTTAAGTCCTCCATTTATATGCAATGCCTCAGCTGCCTTTCGATTGCATGGATGCAAGCTGCACTTTGGCTGACACCTTATTTCTGTATGGCAAGCTGCTTATAGCACCACTCTTATGCTTATTGACATGAGAATACAGCTTTTAGCACATTTTTTCTTCACTCACTGTGGACACGTTGGGCTCGATAAGTGCATCTCTTCCTGGGTAATGCTGATATTCTGATCCAACAGCCACATAAGGAGAAATTTGCGTCTTGACAGCGACACTCCATGTATTTACTGGCCCACAGAGAATTCTGTTATTTCAGCCTCAACATTTAAGTTAGCAACTTTGGTATTTAAAACTTGCTTTGCTCGTGTCCTGAACTTCATAGGATTATATTGACTCCCTCACCATCCGGACTGGAAAGCCCACAAACATCGGAATTCATCGTAGTTCAACCACCACCAGGCGCAGACTGGCCATTGGGAAGTTCGGGAATTTTCCCGGTGGACCGGTTTTGTGAGGGCCAGTCTTTTTTTCCCAACCCTGGCATTATATAGCCTATATACAGATATTCAATAGGTCATCTTAGCTGCAGCGACACAGCTGGTGCAATCCGTAATAGCAGGTAGCAGTTGCCATCACAACTGAAAGTATCTAGCACTTGAGCAGTTAGTATCTAGTACTCGTTGAAAGTATCTAGTATGTTGCCGAAACATGGATAGAAAAAGAAAACCTGCAGCCGGTGTACTGAAAATATATTCTACCTATCAGGATGAGCTACCAACGCTATAATCGCATAGTTTTAGGGTTAGGGCTTAGTATAGCCTCACACCAAATACACTACATGATAGTTATGCTGGTAGCACATCCTGATAGGTATTATCTGCCAGACAAGATGTGCTACCTATAGGTTTTTAACACTTTTCATGCTGTTGTAGTACATACCGCCAGGTTCTCCCATGCCTCCCGACTTGTGCTACCCTTGTTGTAGCTTTACACATCACTTTTTTTACTGCTTTTACTGGAAACACAGACTGTCAGAACACCGGCGGTGCAGAGAAGGTGCGCCACAAAAACGGATTTATTTAAGCAGTCTGCAGGTGGTGATGAGGACAGTGGCGAAGAGGCAGAAACATCAAAGTGGAGTGAGCAGGGAGCAGGTGCTTTGTCAGGTGATCGTTACATTAATTCAACTTTGAATTTTTGCTTTCTGTACACACAAATATGGGGAGGAAAACCATTAGAAAAAATTAGTTTAATCGTTTTACATATTAGCTTAACACAAACAATACAAATGAACAGATTGTGTTTTTTTTATTTTTTATTAATGATTCGTTGATTGAGAAACTGTATCAAATTGGGGCCGTTTGACAGCAAATTCCCGGGCTGCTTTTTGTTGCCAGTCCGCCCCTGACCACCACACCATATACGAAGAATCTCTGTTGTTCCTGAGCCTCACCCCTCCAAGACCCACGCTCCTCACTGGCTACTGCAGGCCTAAAGCAGCACCTCTGGCCAGCACTGATATAACCACTCAGCTGCCATTCTCCCCATGTATGCCCTTATACTCCCAGGTAATGTCAGTTTTGGTTAAATAATTCTGCTTTGTTCTATATGGCTTGCTGTGGCGCATATGGGCATACTTCACATCAGGGCTTTTCATTTTGCTGCCTGCAATTGGGACCAATGTCTGATTTATTCTGATAATCATCTAGCAGTCTAATCATCAGAGCACTCAGCTCAACCACATTGGTGGTTTAAACAACGCTCTGTGCAACAGCATTCAACACTCAGCAATACGTGCAACAACTTCAGTTGTCAGTTGGCACAGATAAGGACCAGTTTGCACATATTTAAGTTCCCTTTCAAGTCGGTCATGTATGCTGTGTCATAGCTGACATTATTGGATTTATTCCCGCAGGCGTCACAAATCTCTGAAACTCTTTAAAATCTTGTCCATTTTAATTGGCAGATAGCGCTTTGTGCTCCGCCTCCCTCGCGCGCATCAGCAGGCGTATATAATGGCAGTGCACAGTGCTATCGCTTCAGAATTTTCTCATTCAGGGTGCCGATAATCTCTCTCTCGTACTGTGCATGGAAAATTGTATTTTCTTCTACTAGAATCACCGTCAAGACTGCACCTCTCACAGCGGGTAGATCAGAATTTTCTTCTACCCCCTGTGGTGCTCCGGTGATAGCAGATACTAACCTTCACCGTTGAACAGTAGTGTTGGAATTTTTCCTCCTGTGGACAGTGGGCGGACGAGACATCTTCGTCACTTTCACCACTGGCCCGTGGGCCTCAACGGAAATTATCCTTTGGATTATTCATTTATTGTATTGTATTTGATCATTTTCTGTATGCGTGTAACATAAGTGCTACAGCCTGATTGTGTTTGTGTGTATCTGTGCACAGTCTAAAAGAGACGTTTACTTAACAATGTCTTTTTAAAAATGGCGTTTTGTAAATGTTTTCCACCGTGTAAGCAGTATATCCCCTTATCCTCTGCCTGGGTCATTCGTCCTGGCCCTGTAGGATGACATCTTCCCTATTGGACATGGCCTACAGGTCAGCGGGTCAGGCTGGCTCGGCTTTGCACCATGGTGGTGCTGCAAGCCTACCAGGCTGATCTGCTGAGGGAAATAATCGTGAGCGGGCCAGATACCGAGTCCTTCACACAGCTGCTCCGCGCCACTGACATGGCTCTCTGGGCTACCAAGATCACCGCCCAAGCCATCAGCAGATCCATGGGTAGCCTGTTGTCTGCTGAGTGCCAACTCTGGCTTAATTTGTCAGAGATGTGTGACAGGTATAGAGCTGTGCTGTTAGATGCCCCGGTGTCTCAACAGGGCCTGTTCAGTGACGCCATTAGCGCTTGCACCGAAAAGTTTCAGCTGGCACAGAAGCAGTCGCATGCCTATAAGAACCTCTTGCAAAGGTGGGGGGCTCTGTAGCACCTCTGACTCGCTCGCACTCCTCCTCGGGTCAATGTCCCCAAATTCAGCAAGCCCGCTGCACCGCCACCATGGAAAATGGAGACAGAGCCCCCTGTGAAGTGCAAGATCGCGGTCCCAAAGTGCCCTCTTACCGGTGGGAGGCCTCCCGCCAAACCGGAGCTGCGTTCCTGACATCACTGGCATGAAGCAGGGACCAGAGCCCATGGACGTGTTCGTTTTGGCCACCAAGAGGACCTGGGTCATCCAGTCGAGTCCCCACAGAGCTTCAGTCATTCTCCCAGATGGTTCCCAGGACTGGCAATAAAATTGTGTTTATGTTTCCAGTGTTGTTGGCTTTGTGCCAAGAGTGTGTCACGAACCAATAAAGAATGCAAGCTCTGTTACAATTGCTTAGGGCACAAATATATTTACAATAAAGAGCTCCATTCCGAGTCATGCATCAGCTCAATACACACATCGTGACCGCTCCTCGAGGGTGAGCGGTGCGCAGCCAGACACAGAGAGGCTCCTGTGTCATCTGGCTCATTACGTGGACGCCTGGTGCCATCTTCCGGGCATTTCCAGTTGGATGCTGAGGATGATAGAACAAGCGTATGTGTTACAGTTCAATGCCATTATTTCCTCCACCATAATGGTGTGGGATGTGCCGATTCTCCACTTAGAGATATTAAATCTCCTGGCACATAAATTGTCTTGAACGACTTGCTCTATTTCTAGCATTAATGACTTTCTGACCAGCTGTACAGGGGTTTCATGTTCTGATCAGAACTGACAACACGGTAGTCGTGGCCAACAAAAATCGCCAAGGGGGAGTTTGATCATGGCCATTGATGAACTTGGCATGCCAGCTTCTCCTCTCATGCGATAAACATCCATTGATACATGCAACACATGTTCCAGGTCAACTGAACCGTGTCGCAGATTTTCTCTCCTGACAGGGCATTATAAAAGGAGAATGGAGAATTTGTCCTCAGACAGTTCTGATTATCTGGGATCAATTCGGGGAAGAGTAAATAGATCTATATGCATCACAGGAAACAACACTAGAGGTCGACCGATAGTTGAATTTACCGATACCGATAACTAATTTGGTCAGTACCTGCCGATAACCGATTGATCAACCGATCATTTTTAAAACTGATACTGAATGAAAAAAATAATAATAAAAAATAGTGCTGACATTTATTACAAAAATAAACAGAACTGACTGAACCATGAAAATGTATTGTACTTTTTTAAATGAAATAAATATATAAATATTAATATATATGAACTAATATTCGAATTTTAAAGTCAGCTGATTTTTAAATTGATGGTGTTTCCATAGTCCACAAGAGGGCGCGATAAATACATAAACCATTCAGCACCGTTATATTATTACATATAGAAAATTTCTATCCCAGCTGTTAAAAAAAGAGCATTTCCTTTTCAACTAGTGTGCATAAAATAAATAAATAAAGTTTTGTCGGTCCATATTCTCAAATGTTAAGTCAAAAGTAAAATGAGGAGGGAAAATGCTTCAATAGACAGTTCACATGGTGTTACACTTGCACTGACTCCAGCCTCAAGCTTCATAATAACAGCGAAATACCACATTGTTTTTTATTCAATACAGTTGTATGTAGAGTAGCAATAGATAGCAGTGGTATTCGGCTGAACTCAGTGGTGAAGCGGCTCAGACTATGAGCACAGGCCAGGGGCTGTTCAAACAGATGGAACACAACAGACTGGAACCAAACGCGAGAATCTCGAGACACACATTTTCAAGTTGAACATCTTTCCTAAAAGCATTTAAACAACTCATTGCTTAATCTGAGAAATGCTTATAAGAGAGTAAGACGCAATGGCCAAAGACCTCCACCAACTGTAAGGGGCTGTTCACACCGAACGCTTTTGCAACCATCCATTTGTTTTTCTATGTAAACATGCGCTAAACGAACATCTTTGTTTTCGTTTTGTTTTTGTTCGTTCAGCGTCATGTGCAGGAGTGCTGTTTATAGATGATTAAAAATATTATAAAAAGATCATATTGAGACACCTGCTTTCTGTTAAACTGTATTTGTTGCACTGTGTCTAGCCTTTTCTAGTGCAAGAATGTAATCAATCTGAAGTCATCGTATTACAGTGAGGATAAAAAACTTTAATTGAAATCAGATGCGTTTCTGATTTGTTTATACGTTTCTCTCAGCTGCATGAAGATATTAATTTGCTTTCTCATGTCACTAGCTTTAAATATGCAACTTAGCTGGCTAACAAATGCATAAACATGACCAGCTGGATATAAACTAATGCAAATATATGGTAATAGATGGACATTTAAACATTTGGGTAGAACTTTCATGCATTTTTGTCTCATTGTTCTAACTGCTTGATGTTAGCTTTAATGTTAGCATCCTCTCAGCCTTGTCGGCAAACATACTGCTGTTCTCTACTAATGCAGCATCTAGTCAACAAATTAATTACTTTATAATGATGTGACAATGTGTACTGTAGTGTACTGTATACATACCTTTTCTTTGTTGATGTTTTAAATCCGCATCTGAAGTGTTCCACTCCATGCAGAGTGTAGTCTCATGTGTCAAAACAAACACCTCAAGGCATCAGTGAAGTTTTATTTCACCTCTAGAGGCTGCTCTCATATTGTATAACGACAGCGGACCTTTTCTAGCTGCTTCAGCACCAGATGCAACAGGGAAAAACTATCAGTGTGGATTTTTGCAGATAACCGATAGTTCCAGAAATCTGTTATCGGTGCTGATTAATCACCAAAACCGATATATCGGTCGACCTCTACAACACATTGTCGCCTGTGGAACTCCCAGACTCATTCCCTGCTGGGCCTGGATGCTGTAGCCCACAAATGGCCAGTGGGACACAAGTATGCATTCCCTCCCGTCCACTTAATTCACAGAGTTCTGTGCAAAATTCGGGAGGACAAGGAAGCGGTACTGCTGGTTGCACCAGAATGACCTAACCACCCATGGTTCCCAGAGTAAACAGAGCTCTTGAATGACCCCCATGTAGGATTCCACTGAGCAGGGACCTGCTCAAACAGGCAGGGGGCACAATTTGGCATCCACAGTCAGAAATGTGGGAACTTCATCTGTGGCCACTGAACGGTGCCCGACTGATGTGCACAGGCCCTCGCAACTGGTGCCCGATACCATAGTACAAGTCAGAGCCCCCTCGACAAGAAGTTTATACAAGATGAAATGGTGAGTGTTTGCTGATTGGTGTTCCTCTCAGGACGAGGACACTGTACAATTCACTGTACAGCCTATACTTCACTTTCTACAAGAATGTTTAGACACGGGTCTCATCCTGTCTATGCTCAAAGTGAAGGCCGCTGCCTAAGCAACTGGACAAATTCCGCTGGGTGGTCTATCAATATGCAGACACCCTTTGTGAAATTCTTACATGGGGCAAGGTGGTTGAGACTATCTCACCCAACCTCTATTAAAGGCATGGCGTGTTCATAGGCATTGACTAAAGGTGTTTCCCTTGAAGGCATCTGCCTAGCTGCAGGTTGGGTTTCCCTAGCACTTTTGCCAGATTTTACAACTTGGATGTGTTCTCTCTCTCTCTTCCCAGGTGCTTACTGTGAATGAGACTTAAACTGTGTATTCTGCTGCTTACAACCAGCTTATTTTTACATGGTCATCCTATAAATTGCAGTTAGCGGTCACTTTATATAAGTTATATAAGTTTTCACTACCCATTTGTTTAGTCACTTATATACTGACCTGTTTCAGTGATGTCACTTTTCCCTGCAGCCGCCATAGTTGTCACCATCAGCGGGAGGAAACAATGGTGGTGAATGGAAAAACATCCGAAAAACGATATCAAGAAAAACATTTAAAAAAATTGCTTTTGATCCATGCCAAGTCCCAGGAAAGTTCATACAGGTCTGAAGACAGCACAAATATTGCTAAATTGAACTTTCGTGGACATTTAAAGATATTTTATCCATAATACATCCATGGACACCGGCGAGTCTGATGTGTGACCGGCTAGTACACGCCCACTGGCACATCACTGTAAACATCTGTCGTTCAGAAGTTACAAATGTTTTTGTGTTGTTTTCTGGTCTGAATTAAAAACCATCTGTGATGATCCCGTCTGAATGAATCCCGTCTGGTCAAAATCAAAAGTAACAGTCAGTATCTTGTGTGGCCACCAGCTGCATTATGTACTGCAGTGCATCTCCTCCTCATGGACTGCACCAGATTTGCCAGTTCTTGCTGTGAAATGTTACCCCACTCTTCCATCAAGGCACTTGCAAGTTCCCAGACATTTGTGGGGGGAATGGCCTTAGCCCTCACCCTCCGATCCAACAGGTCCCAGATGTGCTCAATGGGTTTGAGATCCGGGCTCTTCTCTGGCCATGGCAGAACACTGACATCCCTGTCTTGCAGGAAATCATGCACAGAACAAGCAGTATGGCTGGTGGCATTGTCATTCTGGAGGGTCATGTCAGGATGAGTCTGCAGGAAGAGACCACATGAGGGAGGATGATGTCTTCTCTGTAACACACAGTGCTGAGATTGCCTGCAATGACAACAAGCTCAGTCCGATGATGCTGTGACACACCGCCCCAGACCATGATGGACCCTCCACCTCCAAATCGATCCTGCTCCAGAGTACAGGCCTCGGTGTAACACTCATTCCTTCGACGATAAACGTGAGTCCGACCATCACCCCTGGTGAGACGAAACCACGTGAAGAGTACTTTTTGCCAGTCCTGTCGGCAGTGAAGAGCACTTTTTGCCAGTCCTGTCTGGTCCAGCAAAGGTGGGTTTGTGCCCATAGGCGACATTGTTGCCGGTGATGTCTGGTAAGGACCTGCCCTACAACAGGCCTACAAGCTCTCAGTCCAGCCTCTCTCAGCCTATTGCGGACAGTCTGAGCACTGAACTCAGGCAGTTGTTGTTGCCATCCTGAACCTGTCCCGCAGGTGTGATATTCGGATTGTTTAAACCCTTTACAATAAAGATCTGTAAAGTTATTTGGATTTTTACAAAATTATCTTTAAAATGCAATGTCCTGAATAAGGGATGTTTCTTTTTTTTCTGAGTTTATAAATATTCTCACATCTTAGTGTCATCCGAACCGGTTAGCGTCATGGCCATATATATTCATCCATTCATCATTCTACTTCTCCTTTTTTATTGTGATGCAAAGAGGAGACTCTGGTGCTTTTTACTACCCCATTGGCTAGTAGGCAACGTTACGTGTGCGAATCAGTAGCACAGCGTGATGGTATACATTCCCCAAAGTGTCAGTTATGACGCAGCATTCGTGACCGATTTGAAAGGGAACGATAAGGTTACGACTGTAACCATGGTTCACTGAAAGGAGAGAATGAATGCTGCGTAAGCTTGCCGTGCTACTGAATCTTTGCTATAAGGGTTGAGAATCGCTTGTACCCTTCAGTCGAATATTCTGAAAAGATATAGTGGTGTGCACCGTCATTATATATGGCCTCTGACTGAATTAAAATTGGCGAGATAAAAGGATAAACCCCATAGTGTCAGCTATGACGCAGTATACATTCCCTCCTTTTGGGGAACCGTGGTTACAGTCGTAACCTTATTGTTTTTCTGGCATAGTTAAGACGCACTGCTTAACAAAATATGAACCAGCACAGTTTAGGTAAGGATGTTTAAATGGATCCTATTCAATAATATACATTGGCCGTGGAATGCGGTCAGATCTATCGACATTATTATAGTATCACAGCAGTTGTTGCAGAATGAGTCCTGCTTTATAGGCAATTGTATCCAACAAGATAAATGGTCAAGTGAAACGAAAACGCACAGAAAAGCTTTTGTTCTCATGCTTTATGTGTTAAACTGGCATGTCTCATCTATTTAGGATTTGTATTGCTTGTTAAAAGCGTTAACGTGAATTGCCACAGAACCTGCATACATGCATTTCTCCTGACATGTTTGATAGATATGTGTCAGCATTTACAATCCTGAATATCAGAAAATCAGTTTGCTCTCCAATGGACATTGTTTTCTTATGTGGGTCGATACTATGGGCTTTAGTAGACTGAAATGTTCCTTTTAGTTTCATAGTTTAACCAAGCCCTGATATGTTAAATGATCATCATGCATTTATATTCAAGCTGATTAACCATTTGCTATTTAAGGTAATGAGTTGTTTGTTGTTCAGACAGATTTTAAAAAGATTGAAGCTGTTTCGTATTCCTATGGTTTAGATCTGTAATTTATACTTCAATTTGATGCATTTATATGACCTAATTTTGTCAGAAATCTCTTTTGGACATTCATGGTATACTAAATGCGTATGGGTAGATGATGTATTATGCACCAAATGTGTGTTGCTCTACTAATACTGATTTAGTTTTTTGGTTCCATGTCCTGACGAGTTTTCAAACGTTTGCATGCCCTAATGATGCTCATCATGGAGAAGAGATGCCAGAGGTCTGGATCATGGTCCTGTTTGCCAGTCCTGATATCCGAGTTTGCGACCTCATGCATGCTCACTCTCGCATCGGAGCAGTGTCAACAGCAGAACTGCTGTTAAAACCGCTTCATGCTCTCTGCGGATAGACTTCTGTTGCATATCAGAAGAGTTACAAGTTATGTTCATTTTAGGATTAAGGACATGTTGTTACTCAAGCAGGGTAATGATTTAACAGCTCCGTTTTAAATTCTATCTGGAACTCTGTGGACACTGACTTCAGTTCTATCAGCACCTAAATAAGCTAATCAAGTTCTTAAGGATTACTTTAACTGGACTCTGAGAAACTATGAACTCTGAAATTAATCAGTACTGGACTATGCAGAGTGATGGTCCTCAAGGAGAAGATCGGTTAGCTCTGCTCAAATGCTCTACATATGTCTATTGCTCACATTCAGTTCAATTTAACTGCTTGGCTCCTTGTTGCAAGGATGCATACTTCTGGATCGAATTAATATCAGTGCACTAATGTGCCCTTCAAGTGGACTTGGATAAATAGTAATTTCGAGTTCCGAGCACACGAATGACCCAGCGAAGTCGGAAGTTCAAGTGGGAAACTCGGAATTCTAGATGATACCCGAGTTTCCGAGATGGGAGGAGTCCTAAACTTGACAGAGGAGAGTACAGTTTCTGTAGTGAATGACAGGTTGTGTTAATTTTTTTAAATACAGCTAATTGTTAGCGCTTGCCGTTTTGGTCATATTCATTTATGTATATCAGCAACCATTCTATGCGTGTTGTACATCTTTACACTCTGAAAATAGCTTGTATTTGACATAAATTCCATTATCGTCAGCAAGCTAACTGACTGATATGTATTATGGTGTCAAAATAAAAGTTCTTCAAGAAATATGAATGAATAAATCTGGCGTTGTCCATGTTTCCTGTTCTTTCCGATAACAAAGCACGTGAACACGACGTACTCGTAATTACCACTTCAGAAGTGGGAATTAGGAAAATTCCGATAGCACATGAAGGCAGCATAAGCAACATGCTGTTGTATACAACACAGCTGCTATTACCTATTACTGCTTGGGTTGTATGCTTTCCTAATTAGGCCTCAAATAACTCAAGGGGAACTTTAATTCCTCATATATTCAAGGTCACTCTGCTAGCTCAAGGGGAGTTGTTGGCCACTAGTCTTGTTATGCAATCTAGACTACTTGCATTGAGCACTTGACAACTTGAAATTGAATCATTTTGTTTCATAGCATCATGCTAATTGCAAACAATTTAGGGCTACACCATTTATCAAGTGAGTTACAGCTGCCACAGTAACCTTCTTAGTGCCAATACAGTATTTCTTTTTTACGAAAGGTCAACTCTCGTTATGTCACAATTTATTTGGTTACATGTTTAGCCGCTGCAATCACATATGTCTGTTGCTTGCTTATGTATATAATGAATATAATATTGCTCATGCTGCTAAAAGGGCCAGCATTGGATGAGTAGCTATCAAAGACATGCTTAGCCCCACCCAATAAGTATTTTTTTATGTATTTATGTAGTTTTATTAATAAGTAATTTACATTTAACCATCTGGCAGACACTTTTATCCAAAGGAACTTACAAAAGATGAATAGTACAACATAAGCGATTCATCTTAAGGAAACAGTAACAGTAATCAGCTGCTATTACATATCAAGTGAATACTTAGAATAACTGATTGCCATACTGGGAAATAGGACGTGACACTTGATTTTATTTATCAGGTAATATCAACTGCTCATTTCTAAGCTAGCGTATATCTCTGTTGCTGCACGGGGTGTATGCTTCCCCCAATAAATTCCTCAGGATCATTATAGGGATATGCTTCTCGTTTTAATTAACAGCCAGATAATGGCAATATATGCTGTGCCTTTAGCTAATGTATGTCTCTGCTGCAGCATGGGGTGTATGCTTCCCCCAGTAGGTTCCTCAGTGTTCATAAGAGGAATGTGCCATTCGTTTTGTTTGCTTTTCAGGTAATGGTAACTTGCGTGCTGCTTTAAGCTAGCTTATGTTTCTGGTTGCCGTTGCACAGGGTGTATGCTTCCCTTAAGTAGGTTCTTCAGCGTTTGAAATAGAAACTTGCTGCCTGTTATTCATTTATGTTCGGGCATGGCAACATGCTTGTTCCCTTAAGCTAGCTCATGCTTTGATTATGGGAGTAAGCTTCCCCAATCAGATCTCATCTAAAGGATTCCGGTGATAGTATTTTCAGCATTCCTCATCATGAATCGATTACATCACTTAGACAGTGATAAATTAATCAGCTGCCCATATTCAATTAAGTCAGCGGAAAGCATCACCTGTTTGTTGGGGATATGTGGCATATGTTTTTTTTTTTTTTTTTTTTTAATTCTTTATTTATTTATTTGCTGCACTCACTGCTTTGTCCATGCATGGCTGCATGGACGGTTGGACAGTTTGCCCAGAACAGAACCATAACGCCAACAGCATCAGATGTTTCATCACTTAGTAAATACTCTTTCAAGTATTCAAGTCTATTCATTTGACGTAAGTGGTCCTGACTGAACTTAGGGTTAGCAATTTAAATCAACCCTAATCCCTAAGTATTAAGCTTCAACCTGTAATTCATCCCACACTGTTTGTGCTACTAGCATGTCTCAAATGCGGCTTGTTGAGATGATGTATGCTGTTAATATTCTAAGCAATCAGAGGTATGATTTTCACCTGGCGGACAATAAAACAGTTTAAAATAAATCCTAAGAGACACCATAGGCATGTCAGACTGATTGCACTGTGAATTCGGCAACAATTGGATGAAAGTTCTACATGTGAAATTGATCTATGCTTATCTAAATTCGAAATTATTGCCCCCAGTGCTGCCCCCTCATGCCTCATGCCACCCCCCCCCCCCCCCCCCCCCCCACACACACACAAACAAGATGCCGCCCTGGGCAACTGCCCATGTCGCCCATGACTATATCCGCCACTGATACCATCAGATTATAAACCTGAACCCAAACACGAATTCGCTCACTATCTTTATAGTTGCAATAGGCTATATTTTATGCAAGCATATAGGCAACATTCATAACAGTATTGAAACAGAAAACATACAGTTTTAACAAGGCATGGCAGCCCCTCAGTACACTAGAGCAGAACAGAAAAAAAGCATTGACTTACAATTTATGCGCTGAAACTTTGCTTGGTCCAGAACAATCTGAAACAATATGAAACAATGCAACACTACCCTCTTTAAAGCCTGAACTTGTTCAGAATGTTGAATCTTTGTGACACCTGCGCTAAAAACAATCTAGACACAGTGCAAAGAATGAAAGAGAGCTCAGGTGTCTCGACATGCGTTTTTGAAAATTTGAAGTTCTTTTTAACTTGACACGGTGTTTAAACAGTGCCGGTCCTGCACGATATGCTGAAGAAACAGCGAGACACGGGGCAACAGTCAAAGACATTCATCCAGAATGCGTTTACATAGGAAAACAATAGAAAAACAGAACACGTTTGCAGAAAAGCAAAAACACGTTTGGTGTGAACGGCCCCTAACTCCTCTGTTCATGCGTGTCTGTGAGTGAGAGCACATACATGAAACAAGTTCTGTAGGCCTGATTATTTTTACATTAATTATTACAAACACAACCCGAACCTGAAGTCCTACTTGAAAAACTGACCCGAACCCGGCCCAAAACCCATCGAATTCTTGGGTCACCTCATATTAAAATATAGCCGCAAGTGGCAATTATCAGGGGCCAAGCACTTATGGAAAAATGACAAAAATAATCAGATTTGACAGAAAAGATCCTGTGGAACCCTAAACCTAAGCCTATCTTCCTTAATCACAGTAGCACAAATAGGATTTTCTTAAGTTTTAACAAACCCTAGCATTAAAAATGTATGAAATTTTGCATGTGACCTCAGAATGTTGTCTTGCCCATGTGCTTTAAATTTTGCTAAGTTTGAAGTTTTTGCTCGCAAGATACAGGCCAATAAGTAATTATAGGTCACACCCAAAAATGTATTCGCTTATATCTTCTGAACGACTAAACTAATCAAAATTATTTTGATAACTTTTTGTCAAGAGGGTCTGTAGATGATGTACATATACTAAATTTCATGCGAATGGAGGAAATGGCCTTGGACGTGTTCGAAAAAATAAGTTTTGCAAAAAAAATCTAAGTGAAAATTTTTCTTGCGGAAATGGAAATCCATGTGACCATATGATTTGGTGGCACTGAAGGATTTGGAGAAGCTAAGAAAAATTATTCAAGTCTATACGGTTCCAGAGTTATTAGCAAGAACAGGAATTAGCTTATTATAGTGCCACCGTGTGGCCAATTCTCTCAAAATTGTATATATAGCTTTGTGTAGAGACCCTTCTAGTGTATAATAAGTTTCACGACCATCAGCCATTCACAGTTCAAGTTACTAGGTGCTGAAATTTTATTGACTGCTGGTGGCAATTTCGTTTTTATTTTTCAAATTGATATGTTAAGGATATGTTAGCACTTGAACCAAAGAAGATGCATATTTTTTTAGCACCCCCTATGAGTACAATTGTACAAAAATTTGCGTGCATCCTCAACATGGCCAATTCACTATGTGTACTGAGTTTCGTTACGTTTGGACTTTGCGTTGAGTAGATATTGATCAATGAATCAAAATGCGTTCAAACGAAGGAATTGTCTTGCTAATATCTTTGGAACGATTTGACATATCAAATGTTTTTGATAACTTTTTGTCAGGAGGGTCTGTAGATGATGTATACTAAGTTTTGTGCAAATCGGGCAAATGGCCTAGGAGGAGTTTTGGCGGAATTTCTTTCAGGGCGGAAATGAAATCAGAGATATCCATTTTGTAGGGCTTAACTCAAGCAATCGGGAAAAATTATTTTGATTCTAGCCCTTTCGGTTGCGAAGATATGAGCAAAAATATAAAAGTGCTTGTTATAGTGCCACCTAGGATCGAATGGAGGTTTGTGCGTATGCCTGAGTAGCGGTGCACATTTGGAACCATCCTGCCAAGTTTGGGTTCTCTAGGACTTATGGTTTTTGCTGCCCAGATACATTTAGAGCAGAAAAATAATAATACGAAAAAAACGGAAAATCAGTACAAATACAATATCTCTCAGGGGTAACGGGTTAGACTCTATGGTTAGGAAAAATTGTCATATCATCGTTAGTTGGTTCATTTATTTTTCTCAGTGCGATTAAAATACATATAGTTTTTTTAAGAGTCAAATCTCATCTTGTAATATTATTACCATTTGTCGTGAGACTGGGTTTGTTTACTGGAAATTATCATGATTAGACTTTGAAATGTAAGAAATGTAGGCTAAGTTTTTAAATGGCAAGAAATTTTCCACTGTATGATTGTGAGTCTTCCTCTATACTTTTTTAAAGCAAGATACATGTGGCATTCACTGCAAATGTTGATATTCAAAGCAAAAGTGCAGACAGAAAAGAGCAATAGAGAAAATTTTAAGGAGTTTAAAGGCAGCTCTCAACAGGCCTCTGCAAGGACAGGTTCCTGGCAGATATACTGAAATGTTTTTTCATTTTTTGTTTTAATTTTAGGTGTTGGAACGTCTAGGAATTGGAAATTATACTACCTGCTCTTTCACTGGCTGATCTTTTATGGCGATTAACTAATATGGGCCTTGATTAATTAAAAATGTGGTTCTGCACCCAAGATAATCTGTATGCGTCAAGCAGAGCCACCTGATCTCCTCTGATGTGTCAATATAAGTCTCACAGTTAGTAAAAATATCTTCTTCAGGATCTGGTGTGTGTGTGTGTGTGTGTGTGTGTGTGTTAGAGAGAGAGAGAGAGCGAGAGAGAGAGATAATAGCTAATTTAATTTTAATAATAGCTACATTTATTTATTTAAATAGCCTTTCCATAATAATGAAATGGTCCTTACATGCTTGAAGGAAGATCACAACAAAAGTTTTACCATAAAAGACATTTCTGTCACAGCTTATTCTCAAACATGATTATTTTAATGTTTGTATGTCAAATTAGCATAACAGATATGACGCTTTTCAATTATGGATTAATATTGCAAAAATATAAAACTATGCAACACTGCAAATTAATTACAATAATAATAATCATAATAATATTTTTCTTAATCAGTATTTTTGTCTTGTTGTCTATATCAATATCAAAACATCCTTAAAACAAGATAAATTTACTTTAGAAGCAAAAATGCATACAAATATTAAGACTTGCTTTCAGAGAATGTATATTGAATAAAGGTTAAAGATTACCCCTTTGACAAATTATTTTTCCTTGTTTTAAGCAAAAATCTTTAAAAAAAAAATTGATTTATGCTTGAGAAAAAACTATTTGCCAATGGGATAAGATAAATAATCTTAATTCAACAAATATTATTTGAAAGCAAATAATATTTTCTTATACGATTTGACTCTGAAGGAAATTTGATCTTGTTTTAAGGATGTTTAGATATTTTACTAGAAAACAAGATTGGAAGAAATACTAGAATTGTTTTTTGTGTAAAACTGAAATATTACAATTGTAGGAAACATTTAATATATTCAAAATAATGTAGTATGATAAGTTTTACTGACAAAAAAGCTTGAATTAGATGAATCAGCACATCTGGATAGAATCTGAATAATTTTATTAAATAAATTACATTTGACATAGAATAACACATCCAATTGGTCATCTGCCAAAGCAAAAGTTTGGCTGTTATCCCTGAGGTTCTTTGTGAACTCGTGAATCAATGTTTGTCCTGGTTTTAATTTGAAGACCACTGCTAGAAAGAAGAAGGTTAGTACTGCATTTCCTCCAGTTGTATGCTATGTTTGCCTGACCTTGGATTTTAGATATCAAAGTCTTTTATAGCCTCATAAGTATTGTTGTGGGATATTAAAACAGACTTAGAGGGATAAATGGTACCATGCAACTGGACTGGATTATAGTTAAAAATACAAATGAAAGTGACAAAAGCTATGAGGGAATGGTCAATGATTAAGAAGCAGCAGATTTGTGCAAAAGTTCTGTCTTTGTCACAGCATGGTATGCGTAAAGATATCCTTTTCCATGTAAGAGTGATATAATTGTTGATTTATGACAGGTTAAACTGCACAATAAGCACCAGGTGTAGTTCATCGCACACTGCCAGAACTGTTTCATTTTCACACCTTTTTTACTGGTCAAAAGAGGGGCTATGTTCTGAACAGCATTCTCTCACAGTGCTCTTGCTATTTTTGCAGTATATAGAATTTATACTGTGCCAGACTGATCACACTGTGAATTTGGCAACATAAGGTTGAAAGTTTTTCAGCTGAAATCGGTCTGTGCTTACCGAAACTTGAACCAGTGCCCCCAGTGGCCGAATCTGAAAATGTTGTGGAATATATGGGCAAGTGTTAGTTCCAGTTTCCAGGTGAAATGTCAAAAGCGAGTTATTTTTAGTTGTAAATGATGAAAAATCTCAACAGGAATGCACATTTTAACCATACGCCCAAACCCCAACCTTAAAAGTGAACATCAATGGAGTGAAAATGTAATCTTAGAGGGAAAATGCAACCTCTAAATCACACTCATTATTAGGTAAACGTGATAACTTCCTGGCGACATTCAGCCGAGCAGCAACGTTTTGGATTATTAACGTCTCTTTTTTTCCTTCTTCGGTAGTATGATAAATTGATTGTTATGCCAAATATTAAGACCTTTTTATACAGACTTGGGTTAAAAATGAAAAATAATAGTTTTTTTGTTTCTAAGATGATAACTGGGTGCCATTCACTCAAACATGAAACAATGAAGTCATGTTACAAAAATGTAACATACTATTTAACCTTTTTTCACTGCCCTTACAAAAACTGAGACTTCTGGCAAACTTGCCGCAAATATTATGCAAATTTGCCGCAAATTCACTACTCTTTATTTTCAAATGCTAATGAGTTTTGCGGCAAACTCTTCATTTGCTGCAGGTTCACCACTACCAGTGAAGAGCTGCAAACTTTCCAAATCGCAAACTCATTTTCATATGAAAATAATGAGTGGAAAATTTGCAGCAAGTCTGCAGCAAGTTTATCAGAACTCTAGATTATTGTATACTGTTTCACATACAATACTTAAAAAATTAACATGATCACACAGAAAATCATCATGTTGTTTCCGCATGTTCATACCCTGAAACTGACCACATTCTGGCAAATTACTAGCAAGCGGCATATCCCATCAGACATTTTTGCATCCTTTCAAATGTGTTCACCTTTTTCTGTGGTGCTGTGCCCAGGTTCTGGTCCTGTGGGAACCAGGAAGTAATTGTGTTCATATAAACAATGGTGAGCATGATTTCGAGGTTGCATTTTTGCTCTAAAATTACATTTTTACTCTACTTGTGGTTGCAGCAACCTGGTCTCATAGTGAAAACGTGACTCTATATAAACTTTTGCAAAACTCGTTATACGTGTCTCCAGGTACAAATCACTGAAATTTCTAGAAGAAATGAACACTAGAGGAGCTACAACAACTGTTTTATTCACATTCACACAAATCATAAGGTCAAAAGCTGATTAGGACTTTATAAACTCTTCTTTTTTCTCTCTATTACTCATACACTGCTATGTTATGACATCGTCACACTTTTACTCTAAAGCATCGTTTAAAAAAATGAGAAAATTTTTACACTTATATTATAGACCCTCCTACTTATATGCACTTGTTGTGTGATTAGCTTGCATGGTAGCTCACCTGGTAGAGCACTGAACTTTAAACCCGGCAGACCAAGATTCAAGGCTGCTCAAGAACACAAACTGAAACATTGCACCTCGGTGTCATGGAAAGATATTCTTGTGTATGCATTTTAAAACACTATCGGTTGGGTTTAGCCGTTGGTTGGCTAGTTGCTTAAGTAAAAAAAACTGCTTTTCATTTCACTTTTGCATTTTAAAACACTATCGGTTAGGTTTAGGGGTTGGTTAGGTTAGGTTGTCTTTTTTATTGTCTCATTTCTATTTTAAAACACTATTGGTTAGGTTTAGGCCAAATACACCTTCAAAAGCTCATCTGACTACAACCTCATTTCACTGGGTTTTGGTGCTCTCAGCTGGACATTTCACTTTCATAATGCATACACTTTCATCCACCACATAAATTACATTTTGCAAAAACTTATACCCACGTAAATTTCATGAGACAAGGCTGGGTGGTTAGGTTTGGGTTAGGGGGTATAGTTAATAAAATATGCATTCCTGTTGATTGTAGTACTTAATTTACAAAAATAAATAAATATAAAAAAATAAAGAAATTCTTTTGCACCACTCTGTGGACATTTCACCTGAACATTGGAGCACACACACGTGTCTATATGTTCAACAACACTTCCAGCTTCGGCCACTGGGGGGCAGTGGTTAGTATTTTGGTAAGCGCAGACCAATTTATACAGTAGAACTTTCAACCTAGTGTCACCAAAAAAAACAGTATGTAGTACTAGTATTTTTTTTCCAAAACATACCCATCCAATCCTGGTGCTAGACATGGAGAGGAAAACCAGGATGATGCTATTTGGTGGATACTTAGTCCGATGGTCACTCCTCTATTGCAGTAGTAGCAACACAACATCAGGTCATAAGCTATGCCTTTGGATCTGTGAATGATTCATATCCAAATTTATTCATGAGGATATACACTGCAGCAACAACAACTTTCATGCTTGTTTTAAAGAGAAGGGCCCTCAAATCTTGTCATTGATTGGGATATCAGATTGAAATCACCCCTTCAGACACTCCATCTTTATGTGATGGAGGGTTTGTCTCCCATCCTCCCACCAAAGTTCCAGCATGAAACTAAGGCCCTGAGTTAAAGTGTCAAGATGGCCTGATCATATTAAGTAAACATAAGATCATTACAATGTTAGCTTATCTACATTGTTAGAAACCATTCCAATTCTATTATATGGTTAATACAATCAAATTCAGAGCAGCAAGGATCATTCTGGGATTTGCTTGTCTCTAATGGGAACATTGGGGAAGCAATATGCTGTCATTGTACACAGAGTACTTTGTTGCATGTGGTTAATGCCAAAGTCAGTTAGATCATTCAGATATTATCAGGTTTTTAAGGCATAATGGCCTTGAATAAATGGTCAATAGAGTGATCATCTTGAATGGTTCTGTAGGAGGAATATGATATTAAGCTTGGGTAAGCAGGGGTGTTTACTTCCTGTGTATCCATGTGCGTGTACGTTTGCCGCAGTGGTGGAGGTAAAATGATTCAGCACATAACAGCTACAGTACAAACACATTCTGCCCTGTTCCATAGTTTGAAAGAATAGAAACTGATCTTCTTGTATTAATTAATTAAATTAATAGTTCACCTAAAAAGGATAATTCTCTCACTATTTACTCACCCTTATAGTCTCAAACTCATATGACTTTCTGTCTTCTGCGTAACACAAACAGAGACATTTTCAAGGATTTATGATGTGTATTTATGATACCCATGCAATGCAAGTCAATGGGGTCCAAAACTTTCAAGCTCCAAAAAGGACATAAATGCAGCATAAAGTTAATCCATATGATTTGAGAGCTTTAATCCATATCTTCTAATGCGATTCAATAACTTTGGTGTTCATGAGAGAAGCTTGATTACACTTCCTTGCGCTTGATGCTATAGGTTTGGAATGACATTTAAGGTGAGTAAATTATGACAAAATGTTCATTTTGGGTTACGGATGTTTAGATATTTTTCCTGGAAATCAGTATAAATATCCAGATTAGCAATAGGATTTTTCGCAGTGATGAAGATGTTGCATTTGTTTTTCCAGCTTTTTTGATGTTATCTGGTACATCCCCTCTGTTAAAACAAATCAATGAAGATTCATAATAGACCCTGATGTTAAATTGAGTGGAGCACTGGTCCCCTCTCCTGTGTCTTAGCACTTAACAAGAGCATAAAGAGAATATGAAAGATACAATCAGTTCTATAAACCATGCTGAGCATGCACTTGTGCTATTTATAAAATCTCATCTTTTCTGGGTAGGTCTAGTGCTTACATCATGAATATAATCCATCTTGGGTTATTTCCTCCACGCTAAGACATGTTCTCATATACCTGTCTTTTCCCACTTACACATACACACGTTTTTATGGGAACTTCCCATTTACTAATATTTTTAATAGTGAGATAATAACATTTTTATTTTAAATCCCTTAACATTAAACACACACATACCTCTAAACCTAACCCTCACTCTAACCATTTGTATTTGTAATCATTAAGACATTATAAAGAAATTTTTAGCATGTTTATTAAGCCATTTCCCTCATAGGTGATTTCAGTTTTACTGTCCTTGTGGGAACATTTGGTCACCGCAATGTTGGTAAAACCTGATCCACACACACTAAATGAGGACAGTATCTGTTATAATAATAATAATGTACAGATTTTGCTGTTACGGAAGGAAATTGGTACTTTAATTCACCAAAGTGGCATTCAACTGATCACAAAGTATAGTCAGGACATTACTGATGTAAAAAACAGCACCATCACTATTTGAAAAAGGTCATTTTTGATAAAATCTAGACAGGCCCCATTTCCAGCAGCCATCACTCCAACACCTTATCCTTGAGTAATCATGCTAAATTGCTAATTTGGTACTAGAAAATCACTTGCCATTATATCAAACACAGCTGAAAGCTATTTGGTTCATTAAATAAAGCTCAACATTGTCTTTGTGTTTGTTTTTGAGTTGCTACAGTATGCAATAGACTGGCATGTCTTAAGGTCAATATTAGGTCAAAAATGGCAACAACAAAAAAGAAACAGCTTTCTCTAGAAACTCGTCAGTCAATCATTGTTTTGAGGAATGAAGGCTATACAATTTCATACAAAGGTGTACACTACAGTCTTCAAAGACAAAGGACAACTGGCTCTAACAAGGACAGAAAGAGATGTGGAAGGCCAGATGTACAACTAAACAAGAGGATAAGTACATCAGAGTCTCTAGTTTGAGAAATAGACAGCTCACATGTCCTCAGCTGACGGCTTCATTGAATTCTACCCACTCAACACCAGTTTAATGTACAACAGTAAAGAGAAGACTCAGGGGTGCAGGCCTTATGGGAAGAATTGCAAAGAAAAAGCCACTATTGAAAAAGAAAATGAAAAACAAAAAGTTAGAGTGGGCAAAGAAACACATACATTGGACAACAGATAATTAGAAAAGAGTGTTATGGATCTTAACCCCATTGAGCTTTTGTGGGATCAGCTAGACTGTAAGGTGTGTGAGAAGTGCCCGACAAGACTGCCACATCTATGGCAAGTGCTGCAGGAAGTGTGGGGTGAAATGTCACCTGAGTATCTGGACAAACTGACAGCTAGAATGCCAAGGATCTGCAAAGCTGTCATTGCTGCACATGGAGTATTTTTTGATGAGAACTCTTTGAAGTAGTTTTAAGAAGTTCTGAAATGTTTTTTCAAATTGCAATAGTAATTTTTCAAATTATTAATGTCCTGACTATACACTGTGATCAGTTGAATGCCACTTTAGTTAATAAAAGTAACCATTTCTTTCCATAAGGGTAAAATCTGTACATTATTCCAAACTTTTGGCCACCAATGTATATAATAGTTTCATGTATGTTTTTGACTGCTAAAAAAGTTGCATGCTTGTATACAATATATTTAAAATACTACAAAAAAGGCATTTACATGTACGTAATATATATTTTCATAAATCACAGTGAAATTTTTATATTAACATAAACTATAATTATGTATTTAATCCAATATATGTATGGGCTTACCCTTAAAATAAACCTTTTCTGCATTATAAGATTATTTTTGAATAATTTTTCCAATTGAGGATGTTCAGTCTTCAATTAATTAAAAAAATCTATCTATTCTTTCAAAACTGTCTTTCACCTTCCTCCCTACTTGTACTTCTCTGATCAATTAAAAACTTTGTATCGTGGCACTTTTTATATTATTACCTCCTTAGGACAAATCACTTTTGCTGTGATCCTCATTTGTAAATCTCTTTGGATAATATGTCTGCTTAATGTATAAATGTAAATGCCCCTGGATGTCCCCAAAGTGAGGTTTTGTCTGATTTAGTTACATCTTTGGACAATTTTGACCCCGAATCTAGCTAAACAAACCCACACATGCACACACTGCTGTATGTACTAATGATTGCAGTCTAGGTTGTTTTTCCCATTTAATTATTAATCCATTTTATTTTTGTCCTAATTATTAATTCATTTAGATAAAAAGAGTGGTTTGTCTTTCTATAACACTAAGATGAGGCTGCAGTATGACATCACCAACCCCCCCACCCCAACCGGTCTCGTGTGGTAATCCAATTCGGCAGGGATTTTGATGACTTTTGTTGTAAAGCTAAACATATGCTGATCATGGCAGAATTTTATCAGCATTTCTCTCTGAGAAAGGGATATGTTTTTTAACCTGAGTCTGGACAGCAGAGGGGAACATACCGTGCCACTATAAAGATGCAGTTTATCCCTGATGTGCAAGGTGACCAGGCCAAAAAGAAGAATGTCCTTGGACCACTGCAGCATAACATTTGTAGATACAAACACATAGCCTTTGCTTTTCTGTTATGGTGGTTCCATTGTTTTTATTCTGAACTAACAATATGTTCTAACAATTAAATTTCATTCCATTAAATGATATATTTACATTTAGTATATTTCAAGATATTTTCCTCATGGGGACCATTGGCTTGACCCCACAATGTAGGCAAAACCTGAACCACACACACATGCAATCAAAAATATGTTTACATATTTACACATCTAAATGAGGACAGACCATATAATTCTACTGATGTTGTTTTTTATTTATAAAACTTAGTAACCAGGGCTGTTTCTGAGCATATGGGGGCCCTAAGCGAAATCCTACTTGTAGGTCCCCTGCAATCCCAAAGTGAATGTTAACAGTGGATTTGTATCAAAATGTCAGACTTAAAGTATAAAAGATCTGCCGCTGACAAGTATGTTGATAATATTAATCAAACAACAATTACAAGAAAACAAATCAACCACTCACTGCTCTAGTATGGATACATTTAGGTGCTATAAAAAGTATTAACAGAATATAACCAAACAGTGAAAACCAGTAGGTAGTAGTTTTATGTTACATTTAATTTCATTCTGAAAGTTTACTTGCATACCTGACAGGCTACCGCTGTAAATTCTTTTAAAGATGTTAAAAAGCACTGTTTTCTTAATTTGATTTTGTTATTGTTGTTCTATTGTTTTTATTTGTTTCTTTGTTCTTATTTGATTAAAGACTGTTGACTTGTCTTGAATAGTTTCTTGATAACTTGAAACAATGCTTACATAATTAAACAATACATTTTATTTTTTGTTGTGGTATCAAAATTAGTATTGAGAATTGTCAAATTCCAATACTGGCTATTCATATATTGTGTATGGTAGATCTTGCAATAATAACATTATGAAAAAGTAGATCTCACAAAAACAATGTGTTCGCATGCACAGAGCATGAGTCATCAGTCCACTGAAAGAAGACATAATATGTTCAACTGATTTCTGTCCATTTTCCTGCATTGCATCACAGCACTGTGCTTGTTTGTTTTTTGTTTTTTCTGACACAAAATAAATTAATAAACAAATAAATAAAATACCATTATAAGCCATGTAGTCTGCTAGGGTCATGCTAATTAGTGGGCATATGGCCCCAGTTTGAATACCTAAGAGAAGGCAGTTTTCTCTCTCTGCTTCATCGGTTCAATAACAGCATGCTGCAATGTCAGAGCAATGTCAAATGATCCCTAAAATAGCAGCTCAATGTACAAGCAGCGTCACGGTAACATTAAGGCAGTTTATTAATAACAGCAGCAACAGCAGGAGCAGCACACTCAGGCAAATGTGAAATGTCAATAGAGCTTGACATTCACAGCATGATGGAGGCCAGTGCTGCACATTAATCACACACTCTGTTGCGGCACAGTTGTGTTCATGACATGGGCTCATGATGAAAGACTAATAAGAGGTGGCGGGGAAGAGAGGTTAGAGGAGGAAGCAGACTGAATCTTGTCTCCTCCAAGTGATCTGGTTGTGAACTCATGAATATTGCACTAAATGTTATAAATATGCAAAGTATATAATACCGTGTTACAAATTTGTGAATTTGTGTCAAAATAGTCTACTGTAGAATTTGATTGGATGCACAGCCTTTGACATCAACATCAAAAGAAATGGGAAGCGTTCTATCCTCCCTTTTAAAAGTTGATGAACCTATTTATTTTGCAATCTTAATCATGCTTGATTATATGGTTTGTTGCATTTTTGGGTTGAGCATTGTTTCATTCCTGCAGCCTGCATCAGAACAAACCTGAGATGCATTTTTTCGGTTGCAACCCAGCAGTTAAGAGCTACTACTTTATGTCACAAATATTCACCAAAATAGGATTTCTACTCCTAAGCATGACTGATTTATTTCTGGGTCCTTTCTACGTAGGTGCATGGCAATCAGCAAAAAGGTGAAAAGGTTTTAGAGGTAGAATTGCAAAGAAGGGTCATTGATTTAATTGTGGCTTTTACTGGTAAAAAAAAAAAAAATCGAGAGAGAGAGAGAGAGATTTCATTGTGCTGACAATGACCTATTGACCAGCAGAGGGCATCCATGCTATATTTGAATTGTTGGTCTATGTTTTCCTCAGATGTGGTTTAATTCAATCTAGGGTTTTCAAAAAGAGGGTCCATGAGGGAATATATAAATTCGGAGGGTCATTTAATCAACTTTGCAATTAAATCTTTTAAAATAATTATTATTTATTTTTTTATTTTTTTGCTTCATGGTTTAACAGTTAAGGAGAGATAGAACAAATAATAAATTAACATTTCTTTTTTACATCACAAATACTAGACTTTTAATATCTTGTTTAAAATACAATCTAAAAAAGAACATTGATAACACCAATTCCCCCAATAAAAAATACCCTATTCACAAGTGACATTTACCTTGATTTTTTTATTTATTAATTTATTTATTTATTTATTTATTTTTCTTAAAACATCAATTATCTTATGATTAAAAAATCAGCAAAATCCTTGAAAAAAAAAACAAACAAAAAAAACATTCCACAACTGTGGGACTGCAGTAATTTTGACATGGTTTATGTTTATTTCACTCTCTTTTCCATTATTATACTGTAGTTTAAACATCTAATAAGTTGTATTTGTATATTTGTGTGTGTGTGTGTTCCTTGAGGTTCACTTATAATATAAGGAAAGTTTTTTTAAACAAAATAATTGTCATATATTTGTAAACCATGATCATTTTCCACCCTCATTCTGACACTGTCAGAAATGATTGGTTTTGGTGCTGCTTCTCCTTTAAGACTTGACAGTAAACGCCCACTATTATGATTGGCTCTCTGACTGACCTGCTCTCTCCTTGCTGTCTCACTGCTCACCACTACTGGGTGGGGATAAAGTAAAGTAGGCATTGATGTGTTGTTGTGGAGGCGGTCAGATGCAAATATTTTCCACAGTGTGACATCACAAAGTCGTTTTGGCAGCCTGGTTTCAACAAATGCTCTTTTTTGCAGTGAAGATGAAGTTTTGTATATATATATATATATATATATATATATATATATATATAATGCAATATCACACAAGCAAGAGTGTGATATGGCCCTACATCAGCACTGCTGTGATTCGGCCGCAGGCCAAGTGCCGTAGGTAATCACAG
Source organism: Myxocyprinus asiaticus (assembly GCF_019703515.2). Lineage (NCBI taxonomy): Eukaryota > Metazoa > Chordata > Actinopteri > Cypriniformes > Catostomidae > Myxocyprinus > Myxocyprinus asiaticus. The sequence continues at coordinate 13,109,834 of NC_059351.1, read as the reverse complement.
CAGTGCTGATGTATGGCAATATAGCATGATTGCAATCTCTCCCACCATTTTGAACAGTACATCCTCTCCAATGTGGAAACTCCGGTAAGAGGTAAGCACTGGATCGCTTCGCACATGCTGAAGTTGTTTGTTTAAAGCTATTTCCCAACTTTAGTATTGTAGTAGTAATCCCAGTGACCACGGAGTGCAGATGAATAAAAACACTGACTGATGCTGACTCGCATGTCACCTCAACTGGATCATATTACACAAAAAAATGGTCTTTTGTCACCACCTGCTGGCTAAAGTCTTTAATGTCACGGGGAAAAATGAAAAGACACATTAAGCTCTTTTATACATCTGTGCTGCTCTTACACTTTAGTTTAGAACGAAACTCAAGCGGAGTGATACAAACAGTGAAACGTCTGAGTGCTGATGTGCTGAGACATCAGTACTCAAGGAACGTCTCGAGTCTAATCAGATTCGAGGACCGGAACGAACTGTTGTATATACAGTACATACCATTTATATTTGACTCAAAGAGTAGCTAATCAATAATACTTTCTTTCAAGTATATTCTTTACTGTATATTTTGCTCAACTTGTATTATGATTTTTAATTAACTACTGTAGGATTACAAATTTTACTTAATCTTCTGTTATCTCATTCATCTCTTATTGATTCAGACAATTTGTATGTGAAGTTATCAGGAGGTATTCAGTAATTATAAAGGAGTGAAGTCAGTAAGCAGTCAGGGGAGTTAAACAATTATAATCACACAGTGTCACAGCAATTACACAAGGACTATCATCTGTACCTGTAAACAAGACCCCATCTCTGGAGATGTATGAAGTTAGCACGCTCATCAGGTTTGTGTTAAAGCAGTCGTTAATGAAGAAACTCCATACTCCAGTGAGTGAGTAAAGTAAGAGGTTAGCACTAGCTATAGCAGTTTCTGTAGACAGAACATGTAAATAAAACATGTACTGACTTCTTGGCTCTCTGGTTGATCAGCGCTGAAATTCTAATGAAGACTCCTGAATTCTAAATTAATTTCAGCCTAAATGCACTTCTGGTAAGAGTTGTTCATTAAATTATTTTAGACATACGAAGGTCGTGTTAAATTATCACATAAACTCATTGGAGCTGTAATTCTGCAAGGTTGGACTAGACTGATCAGCAGGGGCGTAGCCAGGAAATTACTTTTGGGTGGGCCTCAATAAAAATGGATGGGCCAAATCTTCGGGCAAATATTCGTTAATAACAGAAAGGGGGCGCATTCAAACATTTCTTACACACACACACCTTCAGAACTCAGAATTTATGCATTTTTTAAACTATTTTATAAATATGTATTTGAAGTCAAAGAATAATCTGTAATATTCTTGGTGGGCCTGGGTCTAATTTGGGTGGGCCCCGGCCCACCCTTGGCTACGCCCCTGCTGACCATTAGACCAAAGTGGTTGGGCTGGAATTCAAATTATTAAATGTCTTAGTGACACTCTTTAACTGTATTCAAAGCAAATAATATTAAAGTAACACTCACAAGAACCTTATTCGTAAAAATTGTAATAATATTTTTTTTTTGAATTGACAATATAGATGAACCATTAATTTAGTAGCCAATTTAAAATATGTAAGAAAAAATGCCTTCACTAGTACTATGTACTTTGATTTCTTCCCAATTGGAATTCTCATTAAATTACTTCATTATTATTTTAGTGATTAGAGACTCAGCAGCACTTATTTGAAGTCTTGACATCAAAAGATTAAACATCTCTTTGATGATGGTTTATTCTCTCTCAAAGGCAGCTCTGCCATCTGAGGATGTCTAATCAGCAGCAAAAATTACACTGGGGGTCGCAACAAATTAGACATTTTCACTAATGAGTAAAGATCTGAAATTACAATGATGACGACATTCAACCATTCATTCAACACAGACTTACCTTCTGATGTATTAATTACCATACTTTGAAAACAAGTATATTTAAGACCGTTATTTTTTGTGAGAGACTTCAATGTTGAGAAATTTTGAACATGACAAGGCTACATAAATTCATGTTACACAAATGATTTAAATCTGAATATATCGGGACCTGGGAAGCTCAGCGAGTAAAGACACTGACTACCACCCTTGGAGTCGTGAATTCGAATCCAGGGAGTGCTGAGTGACTCCAGCCAGGTCTCCTAAGCAACCAAATTGGCCCGGTTGCAAGGGAGGGTAGAGTCACATGGGTTAACCTCCTCATGGTCGCCATAATGTGGTTCTCGCTCTCGGTGGGGTGTGTGGTGACTTGTGCATGGATGCCGCGGAGAATAGTGTGAAACCGCCACACGCGCTATGTCTCCGCGGAATCATGCTCAACAAGCGTGATAAGATGCGTGGATTGATATGTGATAAGATGCGTGGATTGACAGTCTCAGATGCAGAGGCAACTGAGATTTGTCCTCTGCCACCTGGATTGAGACGAGTCACTACGCCACCATGAGGACTTAGAGCGCATTGGGAATTGGGCATTCCAAATTGGGGAGAAAAAGGGGAGAAAATCTCTAAAAATAAATAAATAAATAAATAAAAAATTTTAAAAAAATCTGAATAAATTGGGAAAACTATGTAATACTATGTAATGGCGACATTTAATAGCCTAACAAATAAACAGCTTTGTGAAACAAACTGATTACAGATGTTTTGGCTATATACTCCTGCCATAATTTAACTTAAAATGTGATCTATCTATTCATATTGATATTTAAAAAATGAAAAATCTTTTTAAAATCTAGTTTAAAATACAAGTGTCAAGTTGGTAGAAATGTAATCTTTGAGGCCATAATGGTTTCACACATTTATGAAAAACATTTATAGCATTTTCTTAAAAAAATATTAAAAAAAGATTTAATGACTTCGAAAATGTCATGTGGTGTAACTATCAAGTAAAAGGTAAATGTGAATGTATGCATAAGCAACTTAATCATTAATTTCAAAACACTTTTCAAACACTTTTTTTCAAGCTGAAAATTTATTTTTTACAAATATCATGAATTTATGTGTCAAAATATCAAAAAGTTTTCTCAGGATCCTGAACAAAATGTGCCTAACAATTATATATATATATATATATATATATATATATATATATATATATATATATATATATATATATATATATATATTTTTTTTTTTTTTTTTTTTTTTTTAACATGAAAAGAAAGTGGCTACCTACATGTTGGTTACACCACATGACTTTTATTTGGTGGACAAAGATTTTTACAATACTAATCATACAGTGCATTCATAAATTATTCAGACCCCTTCATTTTTTTTCACATTTTGTTATGTTGCAGCCTTATGCTATAATGAAATTCACATCAATCTACACTCCATACCCCATAATGACAAAGCAAAAACCAGATTTTTGATAACTTTGTAAATTTATTAAAAAGAAAATCTGAAATATCACAATGACACAAGTATTCAGACCCTATTAAATTACGCTTGAAATTTAGCTCAGGTACATCCCATTTCTCTGGACTATCTTTGAGATGTTTCTACGCTTTGATTGGAGTCCACCTGTGGCAAATTCAATTGAATGGACATGATTTGGAAAGGCACACACCTGTCTATATAAGGTCTCACAGCTATATAGTGAATGCATATCAGAGCAAAAACCAAGCCATGAGGTCAAAGAAACTGTGTTGAGGTACAGATCTGGGGAAGGCTACAAAAAAATTTCGGCTGCATTGAAGGTTCCCAAGAGCACAGTGGCCTCCCTAATTCTTAAATGGAAAAAGTTTGGAACAACTAGGACTCTTCCTAGAGCTGGCCATCTGGCCAAACTGAGCAATCAGGGGACAAGGGCCTTGGTAAGAGAGGTGACCAAGAACCAGATGGTCATTCTGGTTGAGCTCCAGAGATCATGTGTGGAGATGGGAGAAACTTGCAGAAGGACAACCATCACCGCTTGAAATTTGCAAAAAAGCATCAAAAGACTCTCAGACTGTGAGAAACAAGATTCTCTGGTCTGATAAAACAAAGACTGAACTGCTTGGCCTCAATTCCAAGCATCATGTCTGGAGGAAACCAGGCACCGCTCATCACCTGCACAATACCATTCCAACGGTGAAGCATGGCGATGGTAGCATCATGCTGTGGGGGTGTTTTTCAGCGGCAGGGACAGGGGGACTGGTCAGGGTTGAAGGAAAGCTGAATGGAGCAAAATACAGAGATATCCTTAATGAAAACCTGGTCCAGAGTGCTCAGGACCTCAGACTGGGCCAATGGTTCACCTTCCAAAAGGACAATGACCCTAAGCACACAGCCAAAACAATGCAAGTGTGGCTTAGGGACAACTCTGTGAATGTTCTTGAGTGGCCCAGCCAGAGCCTGGACTTAAACCTAATCGAACATCTCTGGAGAGACCTGAAAATGGCTGTCCACAGATGGTCCCCATCCAACCTGACAGAGCTTGTGAGGATGTGCAGAGAAGAATGGCAGAAAATCCCAAAATCCAGGTGTGCAAAGCTTGCATACCCCAAAAGACGTGAGGCTGTAATCGCTGCCATAGTTGCTTCAACTAAACACTGAGTTACGGGTCTGAATACTTATGTCAGTGTGATATGTCAGTTTTTTCTCTTTAATAAATCTGCAGAGTTAGCAGAAATCAGTTTTTTGCTTTTGTCATTATGGGGTATGGAGTGTTGATTGATGTGGGGAAGCATTAAAGCATTTTAGCATAAGGCTGCAACGTAACAAAATGTGGAAAAAAATGAAGGGGTCTGAATACTTTATGAATGCACTGTAATTAAAAAATAACATTACTGCACTGCTTATTTTTTCAAAGAAATAATAATAAAATATTTTTCTGTACTATGCATGCCAACATTTCTTTTTTCAAGAATTTCAGCTTTTATTGAGGCTTTGATGAATCCCCGGACAGTTACACCACAGGATATTTTTTACATTAAGCCCCAGAAAAAAAAAAAATCAAAATGCCTTTGAACTCAGTAACTGAAAACATGTTCATCATAGAGGACGTGTATTCAAGTAGCCGAATTGCATTTGTAATGTTTTTTTATTTATTTAATAGATCTGGATAAACAAACAAAAAATAAGTGTCATGTCATTGACCATTGATTCAACAAAATGTAAGGAAAAAAATCAAGGCATTCAAAAAATGTACTTTCTTTGTTCAAAAACATACGTGAAACTATGATAAGCATTACTTTTGCATGATTTGAGTCAGATCCTGTCTGTATGAATGGAAAAGCTTTTTTAACTCCTGAAGAAGGCCTTTGTCGTATCCCACAGCGCAGCACATTGAAGGTATATGGAGTTTTGGTCACAAACATGGCGGCGTGGTCACACAGTGACATCACATGAAACAGGTCAATACAAATTAAGTGAATGGTGACTAGACAGCATAAAAGGCAGCATAAAGTATTCTATAAAACTACAGTGGTTTATTCCATGTCATCTGAAGCGAACCAATCGATTTTGGGTGAGAACAGAAAATATAGAACTTCTTTTTCACTATAAAGTTTGATATCAGCAGTTTCCTTGGGATCGTTATTTCAAGCTCGATTACACTTCTAGCACCATCTAGCGCTGTGCGCATGCGTTAAGTATTAGGAAGTGTAATCGAGTTAGAATTCGTGATCATTCCTAGAGACTGCAATGGCAAGATGTACAGCAAAAATGAGTACATTTTGGTACTCTGATCTCACCCAAAACCAACTGGATCGCTGCAGAATATATGGATAAAACCACTGGAGTCTTACACCCTGTCTACACCAGGCGTGTCCGTTGACGCAACGCGCCGCAACGGCTTGAGGCTGTCTACACTGGATGCGTTAACACGAACGTTCTAAACCATTAAATTTGTGTAGTAGCGTCAGCACTTGCAACGTAAAATGGAACGTGACACCCGTTTATTGTCGGCGCTATGGACGCATCGTAACGGACGCTTCCAGTGTAGACAGCATCATTGATTATAATGGTGTTATATTGCTTTTGACGCGACACGCCGCTCACGTCCGGTGTTGACAGGGTGTTATGGATTACCTTTATGCTGCCTTTATGTCCTTTTTGGAGCTTTGAAAATTCGGTCACCATTCACTTGCATTGTATGGACAAACAGACATCATATGTCCATCGAAATTTCTGTGTTTGTGTTCATGGTCAAAAAGTCATTTGAGTTTGAGACCACAAGGTTGAGTAAATGATAAGAAAATTGTCATTTTTTTGGTGAACTACAGCGTTAGACTCTGAGGCGTTTGCCTTAAATTGAACATACTCTCAGTGACTATCTGTTATTATTTGACGAAGAGGGGGAGGGTTTGTGTTAGTGGATTTATTCCGCGAACGCAACCAAACGTTGTCACCTTGGCAGGTGGGTGTGTGTGCAAGTTGGAGGCAGGGAAAGATGCGTGCCTTCGTCCATCACAAAAATAGCAATACTTTGCTGGATAGGTTTGACAGAAAACATCATTTTAGCTCTTCTTTTTCTGTGCAGGAGAGACTTAATCATTTGAATACATCTGAACCTGAAAGTTTTCGTCGAATGGGATTTCTCTGTTGACCCGCTGCTCTCCGTTGATGAGATCGAAGAGCGTCCTGGGGAATTATTTGTGTCGGTAGGTTTTGCGCTGAGTTCATTTTACTTACTGGACAAATGCGTTTCGCATCCAACGCTACAGGTAAAATGAGTTTGATTCCAGCTTAGAGTTTTCCTCCACATTTTACTTGTACACAGTATTTATGTATTTATTTACTTATGTTTAACGCTTTCCCCATTATTTCCCCCTGTTTATTATTGTTCTGTTAAGTGTTTCCGTGAAAAGTTATGGTTATGGATTTGCACAGTGGGAGCTGGAAATGTTGTTAACCAGATTTGTCAATGAATCCATCCAAAGCTTTGATGTCTCAAACTGTCATTAAGACTTAATAGCCTCGATTTTCAGAATTAATGCTTATAATGTTAGATATATTATACATTATTCCGGATCTAAAAGATTTGACTGAAAGCTCTCAAATTAAAACTGATTATTACTCCCTTGGAGGAAATCTGGTTAGAATAGTTACATTTTTGTCCCATTTCTTTTTCTTTCTTCCTTCTTTATGTTTTTTTTTTATTTTGTGTGTGTGTGTGTGTGTGTGTGTGTTTGTGTATTGCACAGACATTTTGTCAGATATATATAAAACAAATTTTTTTTTCCTTTCTCCCTAATTTGGAATAACCAATTCCCAGTGTGCTTTAAGTCTTCGTGGTCACGTAGTGATTCACCTCAACCCGGGTGGCGAAGGACGAATCCTAGTTGCCTCCGCGTCTGAGACCGTCAACCCGCACATCTTATAACATGGCTTGTTGAGCGCATTGCCACGGAGACATAGCGCGTGTGGAGGCTTCACGCCATCCACTGTGGCATCCACGCTCAACTCACCACGCGCCCCACCGAGAACAAACCACATTATATCCCAGGTTACCCCATGTGACTCTACCCTCCCTAGCAACCGGGCCAATTTGGTTGCTTAGGAAGCAGCACGGCCTGGGATTCGAACTAGCGAACTCCAGGGGTGGTAGCCAGTGTCTTTTACCACTGAGCTACCCATTGTTAGGGAGGGTAGAGTCACATGGGGTAACCTCCTCATGGTCGCGATTAGTGGTTCTCGCTCTCAAAGGGGTGCATGGTAAGTTGTGCGTGGGTCGCGGAGAGTAGCATGAGCCTCTACATGCTGTGAGTCTCCGCGGTATCATGCACAGCGAGCCACGTGATAAGATGCGCAGATTGACTGTCTCAGAAGCGGAGGCAACTGAGACTTGTCCTCCGCCACCCGGATTGAGGTGAGTAACTGCGCCACTACGAGGACCTTCTAAGTAGTGGGAATTGGGCATTCCAAATTGGGGAGAAAAAGGGGATAAAAAAAAAAAAAAAAAGCAAAAATCTGGGTTGCAGTGAGGCACTTACAATGGAAGTGAAAGGGGCCAATTCGTAAACATTAAAATACTCACCGTTTCAAAAATATAGCCACAAGGCATAAACAATAGCGTGTTAGCATGATTTTAGTGTGATAAAATCGCTTACTGTCTTATCTTTAAGTTATAGCCATTTTTACATCTTCATTGCAATGACGACGTAATGCTGTGAACCCTAAAAGCACAAAACAACCTTAAGAGCGATGATTTAAATAACTTTTCAGCTGAATTAATGCACAAGTTTTAACAGAAGAATTAATGAAAATGCTTTTATGAAATTATATGCTTTACATTTCTGCCTTTGAACCCTTAAAAGTGCCTCACTGTAACCTAGATTTTTGCTCTTTTTTTTTTTTTTTTTTTAAAGAATAGGAGGGGCAAGTCAAAATTATTTTTTTGTGGTAATCAATATTATGTCAAATGCTGTCAATTGAGCTGAACTTGTATTGAGCCAGGAATATTCCTTAAAGGTCTATTTGAAGGAGCTAGCACTTGAAGCCTAGTAAACAAGTAATCTCTGGCTGTTAACAAAAGACACTCAAGATTTAGTTAAGAAGTTAGGGGGCCAACCGAACCCTTGACGAGGAGATAAAATGAGACTTTGTCTATGAGTAAACTTACAGTGCAAATAAGTATACAGTACAGTCAGAGAAGCAAATAAAAGTCAAAAGTTATTTACAAGATAATACATTTCACAGGATTAATCACTTGCAGGTATGATCTACGCATATTTTACTTTGTTTGGCTAGGACAACTCCTATCAAGCGAGAGGGGATAGAACTATTTTTACCACCTACATTAGATACAGTACAGGCAAAAATAGGACGTCTCAATCAGGAATGTACTGTCTAAAACCACAGTGAAGCAACACACTGCTTTTGTCTTAAAACAGCTTATCTTCCTGGAATGTGGTGCTGATCCCACTTGGCATCTAAGCTGCACTGTGTATTTATAGAGCAGACAGTTGCATTTGTCTGATAAGGATCTACCAGTCTTTTGTCATCATTTCTTAAAATAGAACAAAGATTTATTTTTAATCTTTTTTAGACAAAAATAGTCCAAATACACTTACTTTGAACTTACAGAAAATCACTTTAATTAAAAAGTTGCTGAAATTGGGTTAATAATTGCTTGTGAGTGGATAATATACATTATACTGACATCTGGAAGAATGGATGCGGCACCATGCAAAAGCAATAGTTTTTGGTTACAGTGCCATTGAAGATGCACCATTCGCAGTTAGCCATGGTTAATTTATTCTGTGAGGGAAAGTGTAATGGGGTGGGGGGGGTGGGTGGGTACTGAGATAAAGTCAGTAGTATTCGGCTGGTTATGTGATATTAACATGCCGGCCCCTATGATGCATCCCATTTTATGTTAGTGTAGCCTACATGATTTTAAACATATTTGATATGTTTTTTGTTTTGTTTTTTTTTTTCAATAAAATTGAAAATTATCTTCTTTTACAAATATTTGATATATGTTGTGCAAAAAAAAAAAAATAAAAAAAATAAAACTTTACTAATATTATAAGTGAATTTCAAAGAACATATTAAAATAATAAAAAAGGCATGTCATGGCTCCTTTTCAATACTTTGGTTGGTGTATCCAAATGTAGTTAGGCTTATTGAGTCATATTTTCACTTCACCCACAGGCTCCAGATGTAATTCCAGTGCAATGAATGGCATAACAGGAAAGAAAATGGCTAAAATCTGCACAAAACAGTCATACATCTCACAAAGATCTGCCTTCACCCCTGAGCCAGCTATTGAATGGATCGAGAGAGGAGAAAGGTCAGATGAGACATGAAATTAAGCAACTGTCATACTGGCCATTAAATACAAAATTCCAAAGTATACTACTTAAACTTAAAAAGTATGCACAATTTATTTATGCTTCTTATTGATTTGATTTAAAGGGATAGTTCACCCAAAATGGAAATTCTCTCATCATTTACTCACCCTCATGCCATCCCAGATGTGTATGGCTTTCTTCTGCAGGACACAATTGAAGATTTATAGCAGATTTTCTCTGCTCTGTAGGTCCTCACAATGCAAGTGAATGGTGACCAACATTTTGAAGCTCAAAAAGCACAGCAGCAGCAAAAGGCAGCATAAAAGTAACCTTTACAACTTCAGTGTTTAATGTCTTTAGAAGCAATATAATAGGTGTGAGTGAGAAACAGATCAATATTTAAGTCCTTTTTTACTATAAATTCTCCTCCCTGCCCAGTAGGTGGCAATATGCATGAAGAATGCAAATCGGCAAAAACAAAAGAAGAAGAGTGTGAATGTGGAGATTGATAGTAAAAAATGACATAAATATGAATCTGTTTCTCACCCACACTTAACATATCTTTTTTGAAGACATGGATTTAACCACTGGAGTCGCATGGATTAATGTTATGCTGCCTTTATGTGCTTTTGGAGCTTCAAAATTTTGATACCCATTCACTTGCATTGTATGGACCTACAGAGCTGAAATATTCTTCTAAAAATATTTTGTTTGTGTTCAGCAGAAGAAAGAAAGTCATACACATCTGGGATGATTAAATGATAAGAGAATTTAAATTTTTGGGTGAACTATCCCTTTAAGGTGAAGTGTGTTTTTCCCTAAAAGTTGGAGCATTGAGGCTCTGTAGCGCTATCAAAACATTCCTCTTTTGCTTTGAGCATCTTGACCAGCCCGACACAGCATTAGTGGCTCAACCTTCAACATGAGTTTGGAATGAAAGATGGGGGGATACTCAGAAAGCCTGTTTGGAAATTTATTTTACAATTCTGTTTGGTGCCACTAATGGTGCAGACTTTACACATTCCATCTTTAAATGCTTCCCACATTTTGACAAACATCTGGTTCTTGTACTTTGTCAGTTCTCATTCTCTATCCATCTTTTTTCTGTTGCAGTGGTCAGCCACCCAATGGACAAATGGGCAGGTGATATTATCTTTTGATCTGTATGAGATTTGAAACTGATAGAGGCTTGTTGGTGCATCATGGTGTAGTAAAGGATTTTAATGGGCCATTGTACATTACGTTGCAGGATGTTCCAGTTCATTCTGAGGCTTAGAGGAAGGTCCACACAATGTCAAGCATCTGAATGCAGTGATTCAGTTACAGTGGAGGGGACTGAAGACATGGGAGGACAAGAGGAATCATCTTGGGACAACAGAGGACAGGACCAACTGTGCAAGAGGAAGTGAGTGAATATGGAACATATGTATTTACTCAGGTGCAACAACCCATTTAAAGGAGTGTATGAAATATCGTGTTGGCGCCCCCTTGGGGTTGATTCCCCTATGCGTTACATACAGTATATTGCATTTATGGTTTTTGCGCATCTGTATATAACGTCTAGTCATGGACCAGAAGTTTTTGACCCCATATTTTGACCATGCTAACAGCTAATATAATGTTGATGACTATTTAGAGCCTTCCCAATGACACTCCAAATTGAGCTCAGAGATATGCTATTTCTTTTGATCATCAAAGAGATATCTCTAGAACTTTATTTTAGTCCTTCTAGCTTGATGTCCTTGATAAAGTCACTTGCTTTCATATAAAAGGCACACTTTAAGTCCATTTATTTTAAGGTATTAAAAATATCAGAGCATTAAATGGGTCATATCGCACATGCATTCCTATAGCGTTCAGAACTCACCCTTTCCAGTCCAAAAAGACCATTTATTGAACCTCTGCAAAAATATCTTGTTCTGAAATTCTTGTAATTTAAAAAATTGACTGATCGCCAAAAAATAGAATATACACAAATTGTGGGAAAACCGAAGTGTGCAGAATACTCTCTGAAGGTGATAAAAAATGTATATACACATACTATATGTATACTAATAATAAATGGAAAGGGGAGATTAAACCTAAGGCAGTTCCCTTTGATTGGTTGTGAGATTACCGTAAGTGTCTTTTTCAAGACAACAACAGACATGAGACAATAAGCAGAACCTTATTATCCTCAGGTGTCTTCCTCACTTCCACTTACCCCAGCCCTGGGATTCAAACTACAACCTCACATGTGACAGACTAAAATACATCAAAGTCATGAGAGGCTGTGCTTTACAGTGATTTTACCATGGTTAACATAACCGTAATAAACTCACTGTAATGTACTACCTCATGTGGCTTTTTGCAACAGCAGTATTATAAAATTCACACTGCACGTTCACGCAGATGAGCAGGGACCCTGGGCATCTTTCTTTTGGTGTTTTTCAGAGTCAGTAGAAAGGTCTCTTTAGTGTCCTAAGTTTTTATAACTGTGACCTTAATTGCCTACCGTCTGTAATCTGTTAGTGTCTTAACAACTGTTCCACAGGTGCATGTTCATTAATTGTTTATTAATATTGTTTAAACCCTTTACAATAAAGATCTGTAAAGTTATTTGGATTTTTGCAAAATTATATTTAAAATACAGTGTCCTGAAAAAGGGATGTTTCTTTTTTTGCTGAGTTTAGTTCATTAACTTTCGGTGCATGTCGGTAGATGTAGTCTTGACACATTAATATAGTTTTCAGTTGATGTGTGGTCACAGGTGTGCACATATTGGTAATTTTACAAAGGCTTCAAATGTGGCTCATCTAAGCAGATTTCAGAGTATTTATAATACCTAATGTATCCCACTAACACAACGTATTGTTATATAGATTAAAACAATAAACATATTAAACATGATTACATTGTTTTGATTTTGCATTGATAGTTATAATGTTCATATTTTATTTCTTCACATTACAGGAATAAAACAATTCATGATACCTTTGTTTTTACAGCTTCAACAACAATACTGGCCATTGGCCTCTTGCAACACTAAATATGAACAACTGCAACAACACAGATGAGTATGTGGAAATTTAGTGTTAAATGTTGGTTTGTTTGTATTGTTAAATTTTTTTAGTTGGTACTAATGATAACATCTCTAATTCATGCAGTAAAAAGAATGACAAGGAGATAAAGAAAGATGATAAGAAAGAGGAACCAAAAAAGGATGAGAAGAAAGATGAGAAAAAGGATGAGAAAAAAGATGAGAAAAAGGATGACAAGAAGGAGGAGGAGAAACCGTGAGTATTTTAGGTCAGTTAAATGTAAGAAGTTCCTTTACAGGTTGGGATGGTCCTAATGTAGATGGAGACTAATGTGTGACCCTTCTCTTATAGAAAACAAGTTTGGATAATTGATCCAGCGACAGATATGTACTATCACTGGCTCACCCTTGTAGCAATACCTGTCTTCTACAATCTAATGATGCTTATTACCAGGTAATTTAATATATTATTAGTTTCTTTGTAATACATGGAAATTTGGTAGTATTGATGTTTTACAGAAATATTACATAATTACTTGTATCTGAAAAAGGTCTATGTGTAAGCACCTAATGTACACAAAAACAATATGTTGTATTTTTTGGAGTATTTTGAGTATAATAAGAGTATTTTGAGTATAATGCTTGTAATACTGCCATTGCATTTTATGCACTATTTGCAGAAATTGATGTGTTCAAAGGACGTGTTCTGTTTCTGTTTGTGTGACATGTGAACATGGGATGTGCTAATCATTAAATGCTAACTTAAAGGAATATTCCGGGTTCAATACAAATTAAGCTCAATCGACAGCATTTGTGGCATAATGTTGATTACCACAAAAATCGAATTGGGCCAATTTTCTGAGGGTTTAAAGGCAGGAATGTGAAGCTTATAATTTTATAAAAGCTCTTTACATTAGAGATGTAGAGTTGTTTAAATCGTCCTTTTTACAGTCATTTTAGGGTTTGTTGACATCACATCGTCATGGCAATGAAGTTGTAAAATTGGATAGAACTTTACACAGAAAAGGTTGGTAGGTGATTTTATCACACTAAATCATGTTAACACACATATTGTATGTCTTGTGGCTATACTTTTGAAATACTGAGTATTTTAACGTTTACGGATTTGACCCATTCACTTTCATTGTAAGTGTCTCACTGTAACCCAGTCCTTTTTTTTTTTTTTTTTTTTTTTATGAAAAGGATGGATGTGTCAAAATTACTTTTTTGTGGTAATCAGTATTATGTTGACAGTAAATGCTGCTGACTGAGCTTAACTTGTAATGAACTTGGAATATTCCTTTAATGCTATTTGTGACCCATCTGCCTGTATAGTGTTTTCTATGTATTTCGAGATACTGTATGATGAATCTGTGATTTCTTTATAATTAGAGCCTGCTTCAATGAGCTGCAGGATGATTTCACCATCCTATGGGTGGTTTTGGACTATACATCAGATGCCATCTACTACATTGACACATTTGTGAGATCAAGGACAGGTAAAATTATTCTTATGTCTCTGTGATCAGTTAGTATAACTATATAAACCATAATATGGAATGAAATAAATTACCTCCACTGGAAAAACCTGATCAGAAGCATTTGTTTTGTATTAGAAAGAATATAGTAATGACATCATTTATAATTATTAAGAATTTATGTATAAATAATATAATTTTATATTAAATAATAATACAATTTACAATAGAAATAATAAAATAACATTATAAATTATATAATTAAAATGTTTTCACAGGTTTCTTGGAACAAGGATTACTTGTGAGAGATTCTAAGAAGCTGTGGGAACGTTACAAAAAGTCACCGCAATTCAGATTTGATGTGATATCCATGATACCGACAGACTTGTTAATGCTGAAATTGGGCTACAACAATCCGGAACTAAGATTCAATCGCCTTTTCAAAATGGCCCGTCTGTTTGAGTTCTTCGACCGCACTGAAACTAGAACCAACTTTCCCAACATCTTTCGAATCAGCAACCTTGTCCTTTACATCCTTATCATCATCCATTGGAATGGCTGCATCTTCTTTGCCATCTCAAAAACAATCGGCTTTGGGTCAGACACTTGGGTGTACCCCAACATTAGCAACCCAGAGTTTGGCCGTCTGTCCAGGAAGTACATCTACTGCCTGTACTGGTCTACTCTCACTCTAACCACCATTGGAGAGACACCACCACCCGTTAGAGATGTTGAGTACTTTTTTGTCGTTGCTGATTTTCTCATTGGTGTCCTTATTTTTGCCACCATTGTTGGTAACGTTGGTGCCATGATCTCCAATATGAATGCTTCCCGTGCTGAGTTCCAAGCCAAGATCGACTCCATCAAGCAGTACATGCAGTTCCGAAAGGTCACCAAAGATCTGGAGGCCCGTGTCGTAAAGTGGTTCGATTACCTTTGGACTGAGCAAAAGACCTGTGATGAAAAGGAAGTCCTCAAGAACCTTCCAGACAAGCTCAAGGCGGAGATTGCTATCAATGTCCATCTAGAAACCTTGAGGAAGGTGCGCATCTTCCAGGACTGTGAAGCAGGACTTCTTGTTGAGCTTGTCCTCAAGCTTCAACCACAGGTTTTCAGTCCTGGAGACTACATTTGCAAGAAGGGTGACATTGGACGGGAAATGTACATTATCAAAGAAGGTAAGCTTGCAGTGGTGGCAGATGATGGCGTAACGCAGTTTGTGGTTCTCAGTGATGGCGCCTACTTCGGTGAGATCAGTATCTTGGGCATCAAGGGCAGTAAAGCAGGAAACCGCAGGACTGCTAACATACGTAGTGTGGGATACTCCGATCTGTTTGCGCTCTCAAAAGATGATCTAATGGAGGCTTTGACTGAGTACCCAGAGGCCAAGAAAGCTCTGGAGGAGAAAGGTAGGGCTATTTTGATGAAAGACAATCTTATCGACGAGGCTGCGGCCAATGCTGGCGCAGACCCCAAAGACATGGAGGAAAAGGTCAACATTTTGGAAACTAATCTAGAGGTGATGCAGGCCAAATTTTCTCATCTTATGGTAGATTGGACAAACAGCCAGAACAGGATCAAACAGAGGATCGCCAACATGGAGGCCAGAGTCAAGACTCTTAGAGAGGAGGATTTATCCGAGGTCATGGAGGATAAAAAGAACAAATAATTCCGTGCAGAAATAGATTTACTTAACAGTATGTCTCAGGATAATGCCAGCATGGACACATAAATTGGAAATATATATATTGGAAACGTCTGATCTCAAGGTAGCACAACAACATGTACTGCGCTATTTATAGATGATGCATTCAGAGATTTGGCAGATCATGAGATCTAAACCTAATTTGTAAAGGCAGGTAAACAAGTTTCAGACAGTTTCAGCCCCATTAATGCAGGATTGTCTTGAAGTCATTTCAAAATACAGTGCACAAAGAACCTCTTCTGTTTTGGTAATAATTGTTTCTGAAACTGTCACAATGAAGTATTGCTTTGTAGTGTGTGAGCATCAGGTAGTACAGTTTGGATTGGCGGAAGCTCTGAATTTTAAGGGGGTTATTGTGCAGCTATACTCTCTGTGAGATTTCATGCTGCAAGCCTTTTTTAACCAGCATTGGTAAATATGCACTGTTATATATCTCACTGATTTTTTTTTGCATTTTGCAATTGATTTTAGGAAACTCCCTTGCATTGAAACTTTCTTTGTTCTACATATAGGCTAACTAATTGCACCTAATCTACCCCCAAGCCTTGTAAGGGAAAGCTTTGCTTTTATGAAGCAAGCAGAAATACCAGAGTATCCTGTCATATCATACAATATTATAAAATTAAAATGGAGACTTTTTTCCCTTCTTTTTGTTCTCTCTTGTTCAGTTCTTTGTCTGTGTCTTTATTTTCATTCAGCAGAAATATTATTTATTACTGTGTGTATTGTATCAAATAAAATATATTTTGGAAATTTTTCTGACATTGTGTCCACACTTGTAAGATGTTTGTACGGATTTACAACTGATGTACAAGTCATCCAAATTTGCACTTTTTTTTAAAGGTGCAATATGTAACAATTTTCATGTAATATTCACCTTTTCTTTTTTTTTTTTTTTTTTTTTTGCCAATGTGTGAACGGCTTGTAACGCAACTTAAATGAGCCCTTCCCAGACTTACTATGTTGCTTATTAAAGCCTGTACTCAATACTCAATTCAATACTGAATTGTGTCAACATATTTATAATGTACAGTCTATTTTATAACAGCTACTGTCATCATCCACCAAATTTAGCTAACAGCTATTGATAAAGCTGGCTAGCTAGCTAACGCCGACATAGGCTATCGTATAAATGCAGTCAATGTATCATGCAAAGAAAAGTGATTACTTCAAACTAGTCTCACATAGCCAGACCTGTATCCACACTTTGTTTCAGCCCTGTTCCAGCACTGGGGAGTCAAATATAATATACAGTCTCAAAGTTTGTAGTAAAACAATCATAACTGTAATTTTAATTATGCTGCCTCATCTGTCAGCATGATGCCTGTGAATCACTTTCAGTCTCTTTGTACCTTACGTCACTGTTTTGGTCGATGCTCGCTTGCTCACGTCCCTATGGAGTGTGCACTATCTCGAGCACGAGCAACAGGTAGCTGGCTGCAGTTCACTTAACGGCCACAGGTATCATTAATAACAAGGGTTTCTGAATCTTACATGCTGCACCTTTAACATTAATATTATGCACCGGTTAATCCCTTTCAACATTTCTACCCAAAGGCAAAATATAAGGATATTGTGTACAATATTAAGGATGTATGATTGTATAGTTACAAAAATATTTTAAAATGGGCAAACTAGACATGATTAAAAACCATCCCGATCATTAATACAGATGCAAACTGGAAGTTCAGTGCATAATATTAAAAATACAAAAGGCCTATATGTCCATTTTCTACATTAGTAACAGTAAGAGCCTTATTAAAGTCTGGATATGGCTTTTTGGCATATCAGATGTTGGCATTTACTGAGCCACATCCGTAGTTTAGGGTGCATTTTGCATTTGACCTCCATTTCTAATGCATTTAAGATTTGAAGATGAAGTTTTATCTGCAGGGTAAACACACATACACATTTATCATACTGTGAATTCTGAACGTAATCCTGTTCAGACTTGCCTTTAATGTGCCAGTCTGACTGCTGTGCAGGTTGTCCAGAGGGGATGGTCGCCTAACAATTAGACCTATCTAATGTTAATGAGTAGTTAAGGAGTTGTGCTACTAACACAAACATTGCATGTTTGACTACTGAGAGGAGTGCACAGAGAGAATAAAATGCAATAATAATAAAAAGATATAAAAGATTATCATCCTAACTGGTCATAGTTTTATGGGTTTGCATATGTTTTGTTTTAGATGTTATTCCGTTTTCATGTTCCTCAGTTGTGCACTGATTGTTCTTGAACAATAGTCCTTGACACTCCCACTTACACTGCCTGGCCAAAAAAAAAAAAAAGTTGCCGTTTGAATTTATAAGTGTTATAATCTGGGGTTGCTTCGGTAGGTCAGGTCTAGGCTCAGCAACATTGTGCAGCAATAAAATGAAGTCAGTTGACTACCTGTATGTACTGAATGTCCAGGTTATCCCATTAATGGATTTTTTCTTTACTGACGTCATGAGCATATTCCAGGACTCTAGTGCCAAGATTCATTGGGCTCAAATTGTGAAAGAGTGGTTCAGGGAGCATGAGGAATCATTTTCACACATGAATTGGTCACCTCAGAGTCCTGACCTTAACTCCATCGAAAGTCCTTGGGATGTGGTTCGACTCTCCCGTCGTCAATACAAGATCTCGGCCAAAAATTAATGCAACTCTGAACAGAAATAAATGTTGTATAAGGTTGTCGAAACAATGCCATGATGAATGCGTGCCATAATCAAAGCTAAAGGTGGTCCAACTAAATATTAGAGTACGCAATTTTTTTTTTTTATGATTTTTTTTTTTTTTTTTTGGCCAAGCATTTTAGTTTAAATGATAAAATAGACTCACTGATAACAAAAATTAACATCACTTTTCTCAGCCATAAGTGTGGTAGTGCTGGTAATTAAACATGCAGAAAGATCTCTACAATCTGTATCATCAGTCATACAAGCAAACTTACTTTAAAAGATGCATTGTGTAAAACAAATCTGTACACTAGCAGCACCAAACAGATTTGCAGAAATAATGACAAAATAGGTTTACAAATAGGTTTCACAAAAACACTCTGCCAATGTTTACCCAAAGGACGTCTACCTGACTGTCCATTGGCATTCCCTTTCATTTCAAATATGATCACACATGAAATCCACATGTTGCTTCTAAAAGTTCATGTACCCTAAAATCAACCCCATTTAGCCAAATTACTGAGAAGTGTCAACCTCCATCAGACATTTTTGCATCAATTCAGGTGTGAATACATATCCCTCTAAGGCTACTGAATGTCTGAGACAAGGGTTCTGGTCCCATGGGAACCAGGAAGTAATCACACCCACATAAACAATGGTGAGAGAGCGAATCGGAAGTTGCATTTTCACTCTAAAATTCTGTTTTTACTCCACTGATGGTTAGGGTTGGGGTTAGGGGTACAGTTAATAAAATATGCATTCCTGTTGACTGTATTATTACTCACGTTTGCAATTATTTTAATTACGGTAAGCACAGACCGATTTCAGCAGCAAAACTTTCGACCTACTGTTGCCGAATTCAAAGAGAGGTTGTTCTGTTCATTTAAATGGCATTTGCTCAGCTGAGGCAAGCAGCCCTGTACTTAATCTGCATGTGGCCATCTTTGCTCATGGGCACTCAGTTCCCGAAAACATTTTTAGCCAGTTACCTGACCCATTAATGCCATGTGATATAGTCCCCTTCTGCTTAGACTGAAAGTCTTGTTATAATGCCTCCAGTTAGCCTGCGGGATGCTATTTTCTATGGATACAGATACAGCTCCAATCTACTTGAATGGACTGAAATATCCAAAATGGTTGGTCAAGATTACGAGCAATAAAATCAACAATTATCTTTACATCAATTCACGAAACACACACACACACACACACACACACACACACACACAAAAACCCCCACTATTTTTCAGGCTGTTTCAGCTAATGCGCATGCATGCTCTCTATGAAAACTAACCGACAATCTCTCAATTTCTCACCCACACCTATAATATTGCTTCTGAAGATTTGGATTTAACCACTGGGGTTGTATGGATACATTTGATGTTGCCTTAATGGGCTTTTTTGAGCTTCAAAATTTTGGTCACCATTAACTTGCATATTCTTCTAAAAATCTTTGTTTGTGTTCTGCAGCAGAAAGAAAGTTATACACATCTGGGATGACATGAGGGTGAGTAAATGATGAGAGAATTTTCATTTTTGGGTGAACTATCTCTTTAACTGTAAAGTGGGACTTCATTCTTACAGCCACCATATTCAGTGTTACGATTTCTTCCATTCATTAGCATACCCATCTCATTCTACACAGTCTCTGGATATATTTAGAGGGTTGATTCTATGTAAAACAGCTGAAAACTAAATTATTATTATTTCAAGAACAATTCAGAATGTAAGTGACAGTTAGGATGTGTCAAAGCTACCAGGAATTTCCTGCTGTACAGTTGCTGAGTTTCATGTATCAGACATTTAATGCCATCTGGTGGCTTGACGTTGCATTTTAGTAGAATCTGCATGTTTACCTGAGCGGACACTGAATTTCAGTGTCCATCTGAATATTAATATAATTTGAGTTACAAAGCAATTACTTTAGCATAAAGTCACAAACTTTATTAGCATTTTCTACATCTCCACTCAAAGTGTTATTTATTGTCACACGATGAGGGATTGTTGGTTCTTCTCATAGATTTTAATTGTTTCAATCTATCCAGCACTTTTGGTCCAAATCTGTTGCTCTGGCTTGACTCCAGTAGCTGCTCACATGTGTCTCTGAGAATGAAAAATTATTACAAAAAGGAAAAATGGTCATCTCACAATTTTTCACTTCACAACCCCTACAACAAGGTGAAACACTTTGCTGTCCTCACAGCCAGATGGTGGATAAAACTTTCTCTAAATATCAGAACAGCAAAGAACAAACAATAAAAACTGCCTGTTTTGGTTTTATTGCTGCTTATTTATAGCAAGTACTTCTCTACTCCCAGCAGATAAACACTGAGAATTGCAAGCATGCCATCTGTTGAGTCTTGCATTTGTAAATCTGATCAGTGCCTTAAATGTGCATGTAAATGTCAATATCACAGGTTAAATATCTGTAAAACATAAGAACAAAAATTCACATTGGATTACTGCTTAGAACTGAGGATGGTGTGCTTTAAGGCATGGTGAAGTGCTTGTTCGTTCTTCGCTCAGAGCCAAAAAGAAGTTCGAAACGGTAGAGCAACGACATACTGTTTGCGAACATTCAAACACCGGCCGTGCTGCAGGGGAAGGCATTTAGAACTATATTTACATATGAAGATGCTCAAGACTACATGTAAAACATCAACTAATATGACACTAAAATGTGTTATCAATGATTTCATGCCTCCTTCTATGAGTAGAATTCACACAAGATCAGTAACAAAAAAAGCTGTTTAAACTACTTGATGATGATTTCAAGTGATATACAGTATATGTTGTAAATAATGTGTAATTTGTAATGTTTACCTTTTGAAATTATGGTGCTAGTGCACTAACACGTTATAATATGCGCAGATTTCAATCTGTTATTGTAATTTATGATGACACTGTTACTACTGCAAAGATGGGTGTACAAAAGAGTGTAAATGGATAGAATACAGACAAAGAATGATGATAAGAGAGGAATATCTTACTTTGTGCAGATGTGTGAATGGCTTTCGGCTGTAGATTTACATGAGTGAATTGGCACTTAAGGGTATTTGAGTAGATTTGATTTCTTTCGTAGTCTAATTAAACAAAAATATGAAATTTCACCCCGGCGAGCTGTTACCCACCACTGAAACAAACTCAAAAACACTGTTGTTTTGGACAGATTTTGTTCTAAATGACATCACAACGTTCTTCGATTTCGCAGGAAGTGTGCAGGAGCCTTCACTCTTGTGAATGTAATGGGTTGGTGCTCACCTGGTGTTTGTTTCTGCAGAGATGACTGTTGCTATTGGAGTCACGGGACTCACAGATCTAAAGAGAGGACTAGGTTTATTAATATCATCTTTCATACGCCATCCTTTATGTTAAGTCTGCTTTGCCACGAGAAAGAATGAAAAAAATTGGTCAATGATCCAATTTAAGTTACTTTAAGTGTGCTACCCACCCACTGTCTTCATCTCCTTCTTTCATAGATGTGGCTGAAGATCTCCCAGTATAGGCCAAACTCTGCTTCAACCATCTCTGGAGTGAGACTGAGCTCTGAACTCTCCATCCTGACAGACAAATCAAACAAACATGAGTGTGCAAATGCTACCACAAACAAATAACAAAAGATGTAGGGTTTATTCCAACTGGCTGATGTATATTTACACTCCAGCTTTAATGTCATCTCTGATACTGTCAGGCAGAGCCCGTAGAGCTGAAGGGGACTCCGCAGGCAGCAAGGTGTTACCGAAGGGGTCCGACCTACAGCAGAAACAAAACAGTTTTTCCAAGAGCTGGAATTGTTTCATTTGGATGAATGAGTTTCAATGAGAAGTCAGAAAATGAGTGTTTATGAATATGCATACTTCAATGCGAGGGGCACAATCACTTGTAAGTGTTGACATATTGTATAAAGTGTTCAAAGCCATTGAGGAGAACTTCTTCCAAGTCATAATCCCTTTGATTTTCTCCTGAAATATGATATTGTGAAGCATGTTTTACAGGATTTACAAACATTAGTTTTTATTTTATTTTATTTTTTTTAATTTTTTTTTGACGTGCCAGTTCTAGAGGAAGGATGAAACTTAATAAATGAGCCTAAAAAATAACATCTTAAAGACTACTTGTTTCCTAAATATTTTTATTATGTAGTAACATTTTATAAAAGCAATATGGAATTAATGCTCTAGAATGATTAAGGAGTGAATAATACAATATTTTGTGAATATTGTGTGAATAGTTTTTAAATAATTACTACTTTTCCAATTTCAGAATGCCACCAGCAATGAAAGGACCTGTGTATAGTGTGCAAGATGTTCTTGCTATCATCCAATATGGAGAGAGTGACTTTGAGTTGGATTCAGACGACAGTGATGCAAGTGATAGAGAAACAGAAGAAGATGCCAGTGAAGTGGACAAAGAAAACCAACAACCCACTGAAATCACTGACTGCCCAGATGATGATTATGAGGACATTGAGCTACAACCAAAGAAACCGACCATGCCCCGTGACCGGTATCGCTGGCTGAAAAGGGATTTTGTCAGTCCCAATACTGATTTTTCTGGTCCAGATGTCACCAGTGGTGATGTTTCCAGCCACACACCACTGGAGTACTTCCAGAGGTTCGTGTCAGAAGACATGCTTCAGGCTCTGACACAAAACACAAATGAGTACAGCTTTCAAAAGACTGGAAGATCTGTTAAAACCAATAAAAAAGAAATCGAGAAAGTGATTGGAATTTACTTGAAGATGGGCCTAGTTCAAATGTCTGGAGTCAGTATGTATTGGGAGACAGCCCTGCGGTACAACCAAGTTTCAGATGTGATGTCATGCAACAGATTCCAAGAACTGCTTAGATCGTTACATTTTGTCAACAACTTGACAGTGCCAGAAAAGACAGACAAATTGTGGAAACTAAGACCTTGGCTCGACTCATTCAGAGAGAAGTGTCTGCAGGTTGTACCGGAAGAACACAACTCTGTGGATGAGATGATGATCCCTTTCAAGGGAAAATTCAGCGGCATAAATTCAGCGTGGGGGTTCAAATTATGGGTGAGAAGTAGAATCTCTGGCGTGGTCTGTGATTTTGAGGTGTACCAAGGCAATGTCAATGGACATCGAGCCAAATCTGAACTTGGATTGTCAGGGGATATTGTGATGAAGCTTGCTTCCACACTTCCAGAAGGGCAGAACTACAAAATCTATGCAGACAACTATTTCACCTGCATCCCATTGGTAGTTCAGCTCCTTCGTCATGGAATTCATTACGTGGGAACAGCCAGACAGGTACGTCTACCCAACTGTAACCTTGCAGACGAGAAGAGCTTGAAGAAGAGTGGGAGAGGAAGGTTTGACTTCAGAGTCGAGGGGAACCACAACATCTGTGCTGTCAAATAGTTGGCGGCGACACTTGTGTCATCCTTTGCTGGTCCAGAACCTGTGCAGAAAATTAAAACGCTGGGACAAAGCCACTAAAACCTACATTGAAGTTGAGAGGCCTTACATCAAGGGAACTTACAACAAATTCATGGGAGGTGTGGATTTATTGGATTCATTTGCTGCTGAATATAAGTTCTACATAAAATCGAAACGGTGGTACCTGTACATCTTCTGGCACACCATTGTTCTCGCTGTGATCAACGCCTGGCTCCTCTACAAGCGAGACTGCAAAGCGCTAAAGATTTTGCCAAAAGAGATGCTGAAAAGGAGACAGTTTCTGGCAGAACTAGCAGATTCTCTTATCCTGGTGAGAATGCATTTCTGCTATTTACTGTTTGTAATATGTTTAATATTTCACTGTTTATAACATATCTGACTTGTATCTTAATGTATTTTTGACATCATAATTGATTCTGTTCTAATCCAATTCAGGTGAAAACAACTCCAATTAAACCAAAGAGAGGGCAACCATCTTCAGCCGGTGGCAGCCCAGTAACACAGACGGTGACATTAAGGAGCCCTTTGAATGCTCACAAGAGACCGTCCTCAGATGGGAGTGAACCAAACGGGACCCCAGCTAAGAGGCCATCTGCACACCCCCCGGTGGACGTGCGCAGGGACACGGTTGCACATTTACCAATGAAGACAACAAGAGTATGCTGCAGACTCTGCAAAACTGGCTACACCAATACTCTATGCCGCAAGTGCAATGTTTGTCTTTGTTTTTCGGAGGACAAGAACTGTCTTTGGGACTACCATACCTGAAATTTGGGACTAAGTCTAAGTTCAGTTTTGTAAAAATGTTTTTCCTGTTTTCCTATATATTTTTTTAAAATAAATAATTCATAAAAAATATGACTGTTGTGTGATTATTATTCATGATATATACAGTTATGGGGCTACATAAGCAATCAGCTGTGCAAACAAACACTTAGTTGTTCTGTATATTTGTTCAGACAATGCGAGTACAAATACAGGATTTCTGCTGCCCTCCCTGACCACTGTTGTAATATTACAAGTCATAAAAAATTACTAAAACGTAAAAACTTTTAAAAACCTTTTTTTCTGCATCAGAGGCCTCCTGCAACAACATCTGAAAGGTAAAAAATTTTTTTTTTGCTCATTTATCAAAAAATTTGGCCTTTACAGGGTTAAACTCAGTTCCCTATCGATCACTCACTCGAAGTTGTGTCGATGTAGTGACACTAGGGGTCACTCTTGGGAGCCTGAAACACCTCTGGTCTTTGATAAAAGGCCAGTGAAAATTGGCGAGTGGTATTTGCATGCCACTCCCCCGGACATACGGGTATAAAAGGAGCTGGTATGCAACCACTCATTCAGATTTTCTCTTCGGAGTCGAACGGTCATGCTCACTGAGCTGAATTCTCATGACTGTTCATTCACCTCTGTTGGATCTGACAGTGCTTTTCAGCGGCTTCTCCCTCCTCTGCACTGGTGCACTGCAGAGAACGCCCCTGAAAATATACCCAAGAGTATATTTTCCTGAAAGAGTATATTTCTCTAAAAGAGCAGCACACACGGAACATCTTTTTAAAGATGCCTTTCCGATTGGGTGTTATTCCTGGTTGCGGTTGTTACCTCTCAACTTCAGACGGTCACGATCGCTGTCTTTCGTGTCTGGGCATGACCCACACGGAGGCAGCGTTCGTGGATGGTTCATTTTCTCACTGCGAGAACATGACCATGGCAACGTTGTGGTCGCGGCTTGCTTTCACCTCAGTCCTTCTTCCTACGGGTTTGAGGCCAGCGCGGCTAGCACTGGGGGCGATTTGGGGACCCCAATGGGATCGCCTCCGCCGGGTACCCCCCGCGGACCTCCCATTCCCCAGCACGCTCGTCTGCCCTGATCGGGCTTCCGGATGAGCCCGCGAAGCTGATGAGCTTTCGAGCGCAGTATCAGAGAGCGGGCTTGTCCAGTCGGACGCAGAAGCCTCAGCTGGGCTCCCCCCTTCGGGGTCGATTGCCCAGTCACGGGCTGATGCAGAGATGATGGACATGCTTTCCCGGGCAGCCGCAAGCATCGGGCTAGAGTGGAACCCTCTGCTCTCCCCTGAACCCTCACGGCTCGATGATTGGTTCCTGGGCTCGCGGCGCCGCTCAAAGCAGCCACGCCCCGCTCCAGTGCCTTTCTTCCCGGAAGTGCACGAGGAGCTGACAAAATCGTGGGAGGCACCTTTTACTGCCCGGTCCCGATTTCTCAGTTCCCCCGCCCTCACTATGCTTGATGGCGGGGCGGCCAGGGGCTATACGGTGATTGCCCTGTTGGATAAGGCGCTCACGGTGCACCTATGCCTGCAGAGCACCGCCACCTGGCGCGAACGCCCAAAGCTCCCATCCAAGCCCTGTAGGTACATGTTGTCCCTGACGGCCAAAACCTACAGCGCTGCTGGACAAGCCGCCTCTGCCCTGCACGCCATGGCTCTCCTGCATGTCCACCAAGCCAAGGCGCTAAAAGAACTGCACGAGGGTAGTTCCGCCCCAGATCTGATGCAGGAACTGTCATGGCGTGGTCTCATGCCGGCTTATGGAAGGGCCCGCGACTGCATTGGCACATCAGCTGCCTCGAGTTGTTGGCAATTCTGCTCGCCCTGCGGAGGTTCCGGCCGTTGATCCAGAGCAAGCACGTGTTAGTTCGGACAGACAACACAGCAATGGTAGCATATGTCAACCGCCAAGGCGGTCTCCTCCTCTGGAGTCAGCAGCTCTTCAAGTCGCTGCGAGCCACTCACATCCCAGGCGACCTCAACACTACAGTGGACACACTGTCACGGCAGGTTACCCTCAGGGGAGAGTGGAGACTCCACCCTCAGGTGGTCCAGCTGATTTGGAGTCAATTCGGACAGGCACAGGTAGACCTGTTCACCTCCCAAGAATCTTCCCTCTGCCCGCTCTGGTACGCCCTGACCAAGGCACCCCTCGGCACAGACACACTGGCACACAGCTGGCCTCCTGGCCTACGCAAATATACATTTCCCCCAGTGAGCCTACTTGCACAGACTCTAGGCAAGGTCAAGGAGGATGAGGAGCAGGTCATCCTGGTAGCACCCTACTGGCCCACCCAGACGTGGTTCTCGGACCTCACGCTCCTTACGACAGCCCCCCCCCCGGCGAATTCCCCTGAGGAAGGATCTTCTTAATCAGGGACGGGGCACCATCTGGCACCTGTGACCAGACCTCTGGAACCTCCATGTCTGGCCCTGGACAGGACATGGAAGACCTAAGTGGTCTACCACCCGCAGTGGTAGACATGATCACTCAGGCTAGGGCCCCCTCTACGAGGCGCCTGTATGCCTTTAAGTGGTGTCTATTCACTAAGTGATGTTCTTCCGGATGGGAAGACCCCCAGAGATGCGCAGTCGGATTGGTGATTTCCTTCCTGCAGGAGAGGTTGGAAGGGCAGCTGTCCCCTTCCACCTTGAAGGTGTACATTGCTGCTATAGCAGCACACCACGACACAGTGGACGGCAAGTCCTTAGGGAAGCACGACCTGATCATCAGGTTCCTGAGAGGCGCCAGGAGGCTGAACCCCTCCAGACCGCGCCTCGTTCCTTCATGGGACCTCTCTGTAGTTCTTCGGGGTCTACAGAGAGCCCCTTTTGAGCCTTTGAAGTCAGCTGAGCTTAAGGCACTCACTTTGAAACTGCCCTCCTGAATGCGCTCACTTCCATCAAGAGGGTAGGAGACCTGCAAGCATTCTCTGTCAGCAAAACATGCCTGGAGTTCGGTCTGGGCTACTCTCACGTAATCTTGAGACCCTGACCAGGCTATGTGCCCAAGGTTCCCACGACCCCTTTTAGGGACCAGGTGGTGAACCTGTGAGCGCTGCCCAAGGAGGAGGCAGACCCAGCCCTGTCATTGCTGTGTCCAGTGTGCACTTTACACATCTATTTGGATCGCACGCAGAGCTTTAGGATCTCTGAGCAGCTCTTCATCTGCTTTGGTACACAGTGGAAAGGAAGCGCTGTCTCCAAGCAGAGGATCGCCCACTGGCTCATTGACACCATAGCTATGGCATAATTCATAGCTGGGCCTTGGCCAGGGGTGCCTCTCTAACAGACATTTGCAGAGCAGCAGGCTGGGCAACACCCAACACCTTTGCAAGGTTCTACAACCTCCGGGCGGATAAGCCCGGGATAGCCGGCCGGGTGTATCGCTTGCACATAATGCCTTTCACCTCCTCTGAGCTGAAGGCATGCACCATTAATTCCCAGTAGTGTTCACAAATTATGTTCCCTGGTTGATTTCCTCCGAGCCCTGTGGCAGTCGAGTTTTCAGAGAGACTCACTGCCGGCCCAGTACACATGCTAACTAAGAGCCCTGTTCAAATTTTCTATAAGATTGAGGTCAGGGCTTTGTGATGGCCACTCCAGTACCTTGACTTTGTTGTCCGTAAGCCATTTTGCCACAACTTTGGAGGTATGCTTGGGGTAATTGTCCATTTGGAAGACCCATTTGTGACTGAGCTTTAACTTCCTGGCTGATGTCTTGATGTTGCTTCATATATCCACATTATTTTCCTTCCTCGTGATGCCATCTATTTTGTAAAGTGCACCAGTTCCTCCTGTAGAAAAGCACCCCACAACATGATTCTGCCACCCCCATGCTTCAAGGTTGGGATGGTGTTCTTCAGCTTGCAAGCCTCACCCTTTTTCCTCCAAACATAACGTTGGTCATTATGGCCAAACAAAACCTTGTTTTTGTTTCATTAGACCAGAGGACATTTCTCCAAAAAGTAAGATCTTTGTCACCATGTGCCCATGCAAACCGTAGTCTGGCTTTTTTATGCCAGTTTTGGAGCAATGGCTTCTTCCTTGCTGAGCAGCCTTTCAGGTTATGTTGATATAGGACTCATTTTACTGTAGATTTAGATACTTGTCTACCCGTTTCCTCCAGCATCTTCACAAGGTCCTTTGCTGTTGTTCTGGGATTGATTTGCACTTTTTGTACCAAACTACATTCATCTCTAGGAGACAGACTGTGTCTCCTTCCTGAGCGGTATGATGGCTGTGTAGTCCCGTGGTGTTTATACTTGCGTACTTTTGTTTGTACAGATGAATGTGGTACATTCAGGCATTTGGAAATTGCTCCCAAGGATGAATCAGACTTGTGGAGGTCCACAGTTTTTTTTTTATGAGGTCTTGGCTGATTTCTTTTGATTTTCCCATGATGTCAAGCAAAGAGACACTGAGTTTGAAGGTAGGCCTTAAAATACATCCACAGGTACACCTTCAATTCAGTACACCTACTATCAGAAGCTAATTGGCTACTTGTCTAAAGGCTTGGCATCATAATCTGGAATTTTCCAAGCTGCTTTAAGGCACAGTTAACTTAGTGTATGTAAACTTCTGACCCACTGGAATTGTGATATAGTAAATTAAAAATAAAACAATCTGTCTGTAAACAATTGTTGGAAAAATTACTCATGTCATGCACAAAGTAGATGTCCTAAACGACTTGCCAAAACTATAGTTTGCTAATATTAAACCTGTGGAGTGGTTAAAAAAAATGAGTTTTAGTGACTTTAGTAACTAAACTTCTGACTTCAACAGTATATATATATATATATATATATATATATATATATATATATATATATATATATAGATAGATAGATAGATAGATAGATAGATAGATAGATAGATAGATATAGATATATAGATATACATATACACTACTGGTCAAAAGTTTTGAAACACTTGACTGAAATGTTTCTCATGATCTTAAAAATCTGAAGGTGTATGCTTAAATAGACAAAAATATAATTGTGCCACCATATTAATTTATTTCATTATAAAACTAAACTTTTATACATGTTTTTGAAACTGATGACTTGGACCAAATAATAAAGAAATGCAGCCAATAAGTGCCCAACATAGATGGGAACTCCTTCAATACTGTTTAAAAAGCATCCCAGGGTGATACCTCAAGAAGTTGATTGAGAAAATGTCAAGAGTACATGTCTGCAAATTCTAGGCAAAGGGTGACTACTTTGAAGATGCAATAATATAACACAGTTTTGATTTATTTGGGATTTTGTTTAGTCAAAACATAATTCCCATAGTTCCATTTATGTTATTCCATAGTTTTGATGACTTTAATATTATTCTAAAATGTGAAAAAAAAAAAATTATAATAAAGAATGTATTTCAAAACTTTTGACCGGTAGTGTACGTGGCTTTCATATCTAAGCATATTATATTTAAGCCCTTGCCTTTGTGACATTTCTGGATTCTTGAAAATGTAGATACACACAAAATCCTGATTGATGTTTTTTCAGAAGCTTAAGACATATTACAAAACAAGATGCCTCTACAGGAATTTTAGGAAAAATTACAAAACAAAAATTCCCTATCAGAAGGTGGAGTAGGAAAGGAAAAGGAGAACCTATCTTTAAACTGAATAGAGGAGGGCTGGGTTTCATATCCACTTTAAGTATTCTCACAGGAACATGTCCTAATACATTTACAGCCTGAAAAGCATAACATATCTTTATCCCCAATTCTGCAAATTATGGCCTGATGGGTATTTCACATCTTAAATATTTAAGTGAAACTTCTTGACATTGTTCATACACAATACACTCCTGCTATTAACTTTACAGTAACTGTTAGATTGTAACTGTAGTTTTAGCATCACAGTAATTATACTGTATCAACACAGTTAGTGTGTTATACAGGCTTATACCATGGGTCTGTTGAATGCTTGATTCTGACTGGTTGATGGTGTCACAGTCTGTCTCCCATATCTTCTTCAAGGACTCTTATTTTGAAGTTTTCCCCTGGACTACGTTTCCCAGGGTTCACTGCCCTCATCACTTCCATCGGTTCATCATCATCTGCACCTGCCTTCCATTCCCTCATTTGTTTCCCTGTGTATACATACCCTCTAGTTTTTTTCATCATTTGTCAGTCCTTCAAGTGTTGCGTTTAGTTTATGAAGTGTTATGGTGTGTAGTTAGTTTGTAATGTTTAGTGTTTGTTCCACTCCAGTGTTTATAATTAAAGGATTTAAAGATTCCACTCCTGCGTCTCCTCTCTTCCTCTTCCACTCCTAGACACCAATGTTACAGAAGGACTGACCCACAAAGAATACAGATATACTTACCTGCTCTCCCAAACGTCCACCTCTACTCCAGCAGTCCCTCAAATTCTTCTCTTCCACTTGTCCTCACGACCACGGTTGTCGTTTCACCAGTCTCCGGCCATGCTCACGACCACGGTGGTCGTTCCCCAGTCTCCGGCCATGCTCACGACCATGGTGGTCATTCCCCAGTCTCCGGCCATGCTCACGACCATGGAGGTCATTCCCCAGTCTCTACCTGAGCTCTCGACCACAGAGCTCCATCCCCAAATCTTAGCCTGTACTCTCCACGGCTCTCGGCCCCGAGCCTTCCAAGGCTCCGCCTTCCTCGGCTTCGCCCCTTGAGCCTCTCACAGCTCCGCCCCCAGAGGCTTCCATGGCTCCGCCCCCTTGGCTCTGCCTCAGACTCTTCCTCGTCTCTGCCCTCTGAGTCTTCCGCAGCTCCGCCCGCTTCCCCAGAGTCTCCTCCTT
Source organism: Myxocyprinus asiaticus (assembly GCF_019703515.2). Taxonomy (NCBI): domain Eukaryota; kingdom Metazoa; phylum Chordata; class Actinopteri; order Cypriniformes; family Catostomidae; genus Myxocyprinus; species Myxocyprinus asiaticus. Next base: position 13,078,218 of record NC_059351.1, on the reverse strand, counting down.
CAAAGGTTCCACCTCCTGACCCAGTCCCTGCCCTGTGGCTGCCTTCCAGGCCCCCGGATCCATTCCCAGCCCTGAATCCGCCCCCCAGGCCCCCGGCTCCTTTCCCAGCCCTGTAGCCACCCCCTACGCCTCCTGATCATCCTCCTTGGATCCTTCATCTTCTGCGTCATCATACACTCATCCATCATTGGGCACCAGGAGTCGCCCTTTAAAGTGCACACAGGGGCGGGGGGGGGGGGGGGGGTAGGTAGGTAGGTAGGTTGGTAATGTCACAGTCTGTCTCCCTCATCTTCTTCAAGGACTCTTATTTTGAAATTTTCCCCTGCACTACGTTTCCCAGAGTTTACTGCCCTAATCACTTCCATTGGTTCATCATCCGCACCAGCCTTCCATTCCCTCATTAGTTTCCCTGTGTATATATACCCTCTAGTTTTGTTCATCATTTGTCAGTCCTTGAAGTGTAACGTTGTTTAGTTAGTTTGTAATGTTTAGTGTTTGTTCCACTCGAGCGTGTATATTTAAAGATTCCACTCCTATGTCTCCTCTCTTCCACTCCTAGACACCAACGTTACAGATGGATGTTCTAAGGTGTGCAATTATATTTCAAGTAAACGCACGGCTATGAGGTAGTTCCAGGTCTTGACTGCATAACGGTTCCATATCACTTCGCCAAATTATTTCAGTTATTTCAAAGAGCCCTACAGGCTACCACAACAAAATAACCAATTAAAACAAAGACATTGGTTAAGTACATTGGATAAGAATGACAAACAATGTCTATAATATCCTACATCTAATTAAATTTTTGACTGAAAAGCTCCTTTCCCTTTCACTCTCGTCTCACCCACCCATCCAACCCCCCCACCTCCCACACACCCACACCATACATGCTACCACAGCAAAATAACCATCTAAACCAAGATATTGGTTAAAGTAAATCGGTTAAGATCATCAAACAATGTCTAAAATATCCTACATTTATTTCAATCAATTGGTTGGAAAGCTCCATCTCCCCAGCACTTACACACACTCACAGACATACATACACACGCGCATGCACACACACACACAATGAGACTTGTGTCATGACCAACAAATAGAGCGGCACCCCCCGCGACTTGATCAATACAACAGTTTCTATTATCCGAAATAACTTATGTTTCAAATCAGTAATGCTATAACAAGTAAAATTACTTTTAGGTATTAAAGCATTAAAAAAAAAATTTCAACAATTGAACCATGTCAGTAAGCCATTGACATCACAGTTTCTCTCACTGCCAAGTCCGCTGCTATCTTCGTCATGTTTTTCAGGCCCATTTCTATGGCATGTCCATCTTTGTTGTTTTCTGGAATGAAAGTACAGCAACTCGTTCCCATGATACACATACTCCTCCACTGGCAGAGTAACTGGTCAAGGACCAGCCTATTTTGTAGCGCTATTAATCTTAGGCCTTTTAGTTCTTGGCGTACTGTGTCAATCGTTGTTTTTGTCGAATTTATGAATGATATCATTTCATATCTAGTCATTTCAACTTCTTGCTGTATTATTGCAACACCCACTTGTGGGAACAGTGCTCCAAAGAATTTATCTGTTCCTGTCCATAAACTGTGTTCTCTCTGTGTGGTGTTGGGTTGACTACTTCTTCTGTTTGTTGTTTTCTCAATAGCTCAGACCACCATGGCGTGGTCACTTAATTCTATCATGGCACATCTACCTGTCCACAATTCCAGCAAAGCAGTGTACCTTTACTGCTGGTGTAGATGCACTATGCAGCATATGCGTACATACATAACAACTACCTTTCTTTCCCGTGTTTTTGGCTGTAAAGTTAGCTAGTTTCCAAAAAATAATAGTGAGCCTCTCCCTGGGTGCAGGCTTCACGCGGCTTACGTGTATCCACTGTGGTTGCAGATCTGTCAGTACCCCCGTCCTGGTTTCCGCCAGAACCGTTGTTGGACCCAGATACTTGTGCTCACTGAGCTTCGTTGGTTTAAGACACTTCACTAGGACCTGCTGGTTTGGAACAAATGGGTGAGTGGGCTTTTTCTGTGGGCAAAGGGAGAGAAAGAGAAACATAACCAGTTATGCTATTCAATGTTTTGACAAGGGAATACACGTAGTCAGCTACTACCACCTTCAAATCACCTGTGGACAAATCACTGTTAAGACTGCTGGTAGTATATCTACCCATTTTCGGCCTGTTTCCAGGCATGCCTTAGTCAACCTATCTTTTATTGTTCTGTTATTTTGTGCACACACTAAGCACGCGTCTACAATTAAAGAGACACATTTCTCACAACGTGAGTTTTTCTCACATTTGCAATACAATTCATTGATCGTCTGCATCACCTTTTCTTTTGAAATGTGATATGCTATGATAATGTCTACACAACAGCACTATTGCTGATGTTTGTCATTGGTATGATGCCCACAGTTGTATCTCATTCACCTATAAGTGGGCTATGAATTACTACTTTTGCTGCCCACTTTGCTACTTCATCTGCAAGCCTGTTGCCCTTTGCTTCTTCTGAGTCACCAGTGGCATGGCCTGCCACTTTGATTACTGCTAATTTGGAAGGCAGCTGTGCTGTTTTAATCAAATCAGCGACCACATTGTGATGTGATACTTGTTTTCCATCTAAAGTTTTATAATTTCTTTCTTCCCATAATTCTGCTAAATCGTGCACTACCCCAAATGCATACTTTGAATCTGTGTATATATTTATGCATTGGCCTTTTGCCAATCGACAGGCTCTTATTAACGCAACTAGTTCAGCAGCTTGTGCTGATTTGTATGGTAACGAGTATGCTTCAGTAATTTGATTGGGTTGCTCTGTAATTGCGTAACCACACCAGTACACATGCTCATTTGGTTTAAAGCATGAGCCATCTACATACCAGTGTCTCTCCTCTTGCAGAGCGGATGCAGAAACATCCGGTCTGCATGCAGTGGAAACCTGTATTCTCTCCATACAATCATGTGCCATGCTCAAAAGTGCCCTGAACCAACAAATTATGCAGATGGATTGTTGGTCCGGGGACCACACTGGTTGGTTTTAGAGTCAAATTAGCAATAGATGTTAAAATAACTTCATAACCAGACCGTCTTTGTGCAGTCATGTGTTGTGTTGAAATATTGTGCATAATAGCACCTACCTGGTGAGTTGTGTGTACAGTCAGAGGATGTGAAAGCACAAATCGTTCTGCATCCTGTACCATCATCGCTGTTGCAGCCACTGCTCGCAGACAACTAGGGAAGCCCTTTGCAACTGAATCCAGAGTTTTGGAAAAATACACCACCGGGCGGTAAGAACCCCCGTGTTCCTGTGCAAGGATTGCAGCAGCAGTCCCCCCAGCCTCGTACACGTACAGATGGAAAGGCTTGCTGTAGTCTGGAAGACCCAGCTCTGGTGGTTTCCCAAGGCATTACTTCAGAGGTTTAAATGTCAAGTCCATTTCCGTAATCCATTGGATTGCATCATCATTGTTCAGTGTTGAATTGTTTTGATTCGATCTGCAGACATGCGTACAGTCCCCTTTGTTAGCACATGTCCAAGGTATTCAACCTTTTGTTTGACCCACTGTAGTTTCAATTAATAATATGCAACAGGCATGTGTCAGGTGGCAGTTTCACATCCTGTAATGTACAGTGCACAACAGCTGAGAAGACAGCCGGCGAATCTCTGTACCCTTCTCCATGTATATTGTTGGCCACCGTAGGTGAATGCGAACAATGGCTGGGTCACAGGCGAAACAGGTACACTGAAAAAGGCAGAACATAAATCAATTACAGTAAAATGACTATGTGTTGATGGTATTGAAATAATAATTTTTTGTACATCTGGGACTATTGGAGAAAGTGGTTCAATTAAATAATTATTGTCAATCTCCAAGTTCCGTTAGCCTTTCTCACAGGATTTATTGGAGTACTGAATTGGAGTATGTTGGTATTAGAATACCTTGTTCAATCAATTGCTCAATGATTGGTCTAATACCTTCTTCCTTTTCAATCGATTGTGGATATTGCAGTATACTGGAGTGGTTACAGCTAATTTAGCTGTATATGGTTTCACATCTATAAGGCCAGCTTCTTCTTTGTGCTGAGCCTATACTCTAGGGTTATTTACTGCTTCATCCTCCAGCAGTTGCTGTCTGCTCACTTTCTCCCCCATACCTCCTGTAGGCACAGTGACTGAATACACAGCAGGAAACATGAGTTGCAGAGAAGTATTATCAAACTATTTGTGCAACAATTTTATGCAATAGATCTCAGCCCAGTAAACAAAATGGAGAGTCTGGTATGATTACAAAACAAATCTGGCAAAAGATCTTGTTTACGGTCTGATAATTTGAGAAATTCTGTCAGATGTCTGAACATCTGTGTGTTAGCCCATTTAAAATCTAGTGTTCATTTTAACATTATCTTACCATCCTTCCCTTTTTCTTGTGATCTTAATTTCGTGGATTTGGCTTCTTCCATTTTTATTTCCGGTAGATCGTGCGTGCTAGCCAAATTGGGGACTTCATCAATTAATTCTTTCTCGGTCACGTCAAATGATTTTTCATATATTTATAATCCCATTCTGGGTCACCCCTTCCTTTGTTCACCATTGATTTGCCGTTGTCTAAATCTATCTTTTTGAATGACCCCTCTCGTGGGAACGGATCGAATTGCGTTTTTCCCTCTGACCATCCGGCCAGGTTACTGACAAACGGTTAGGTTCCGAAACTTTTGTTATTTCTAAACATCCAATGTACGGGCGTTTCGCCTCGTGTTGGTCTACTTAGCGTTTGTCTCATTTTGTTCAAACAACAAATGTCTCTTGCTTTTTAGTTTTTGGTATGAACATATTCTCTGATTTAATCAAAGTTCATTCCTATCACGAAGAGTGAATGCGGCAGTGAAACTCCTACTGACTGTTAGTGGAATACGCCACACTTCATCCACAGGACTGGCCCTTTTAACAGTCTTCAACAACAAAGATCCTCACCTCTCGTGAGATCTGACCACAGTTTTTGTGAATTATCGTTCTGTGACTAGTGACACATACTGCAGTTGTGTCACAGACGGATCCTGACCATTTGTAGACTTGAATCGTTTTATAACAATATTTAATAGATATCTCACAGACAGGCAGATAAATTATAAAAAAAGATCTTACTTGTACGGGGATACCCCACATTCTGACACCAGGACTGTTAGTAAAATGCGATTTGGATGCTTTATTCTGCCTTCCTCGCAATCACTCTTCGATCAGGAGATGAATTCTCCGGTGGGAAGAAATACACAGACACAGAATGTCACAAGCAGTTCTTCGAATTATTAAAAGCAAGCAAGGGGTTTATATGGTTCTTGTCGCACAAGGCTGGTTACACCCATTAACTTGAACTTTATCAATCCTCCATACATGGGGTTGTTTCCTCTCGCTTACAGAAGTACATTCTTGTCAAGTACATTTTGTGATCAAGACAGTGCCGAAAACATACAAATCAGATAAGCAAGCATCAGCATAAAAAGGTCACACTGTTACATCTGAACAGGGGCTGTTTACACGATAATGTTTTCAACTAAAAACGGAAAACTTTATGCGTTTTGGCTGTTCGTTTACATGACAACGGCGTTTTGGGGCCTGAAAACGCAAACTTTTGAAAACGGGTTTCTAAGTGCAAGTTTTTGAAAACGATGCCGTTATCGTCTCCCTGTAAACATTCAAAAACTATGACGTCATGCACACGCGTACTACGTGTTCAGTCTATAGGCATGCGCGTGAGTACTTCAAAACTACAATGGTGGATTACAGGACTGTGTTTTTGCTGCTCAAGATTTGAGTTTATTGACGCTTCTCCAGCAAAGTGTATATTTACTGCATCACTACTATGACCAGCGATCGCCATCTTCATTGTTTGTATTCACCATTCTGTGGAAGAATGCTTATGTGCGCAGGCGCATAGTGTTTCTTTACAAAGTGACATCGCCAACTATTGGCCTGGCATGCATAATACAGCGTTTTTAGTCGTTTTCGTGGATCCGTGTGAACTGGGATCATTTTGACAACGTTGTCGTCTGTACGTGAAACTTTTCAAAGACGCAAAGAAAAAACATTTCCGTTTTTAGTACATCGTTGTCGTGTAAATGTACCCTAAGTTAACTGTGCCTTTACGAAGCTTGGAAAATTCCAGAAAGTGATGCCAAGCCTTTAGGCAATTAGCCAATTAGCTTCTGATAGGCTAATTGGAGTCAATTGGAGGTGTACCTGTGGATGTATTTTAATGCCTACCTTCAAACTCACCCAGACAACATGTACAAGTTGGCCCCACATGGGATTTAAGTGGGTTATATGGGTGTCATCTGGGCATGGGGTAAGAGTGGGCAATTTGATGGGCTGAATGTGGGTCCCAGTTAGGCTGCCCAGTATTTTTATTTATTTATTTATTTTGGGGCCCCATTTGGGCTATAGCCTAAATAAAAAAAATATTTAATTGCCATTTGTATTTGCAGTTGGTTTAATTTAATAGGAAACAACTATGTTGTACAAAATAAAAATATTGATTCATTTTCAATTAATTGGTTATGGTTAAAATAATGACATAAATTCTGTGCGTTTTAAATAATTGTGTGTAGTGTGTGTATATGTGTGTTCATGTTTTAATTTATTGATATCTTCACAAAATGTGCAGCTCAAACAATATTTTATTTAAATCACACATCACTTGATCAATCAAAGCACTTGCATCATACAGTCCCCTCCCCACAAGCTTTGACAATTGACATGCATCCTTAATAACAGCAGGCAGTGATGAGATCAGAGGGGGAGAGAGAGAGAGAGAGACAGTCAGTTTACTTGAAATGTCCAAATTCACATTTTCTTGCTTCCTTGGAACTGAAAGTAAGATTAAGTGACTCTTTTCCATTAAATATAACTATATTGTGTCAAGGTCCAAAAAAGACAAAGCACCATAAAAGTACCAAAAAGACCTAATCAACTTTTGTCACAGTTGTTTTCACAACTTACAGAGAAAAACTCATAAGATGTGACATTTAGGACAAGAGGTGAAAAGCTGTTCAATTATTATTATTATTATTATTATTATTATTATTATATAAATGTTTTTGCACATTTGGTACACATTATGGGTATGTATGGGGAAAGATGGGTTTACTATGCTTTTTTATTTATTTATTTATTTATTTTACTACATTTTCACTCATCACTACAGTATAATGATTTTTTTTCAATTACTGTTTTATCCATCTAATACTTTTTCCACATTCATCAAGCAAATATTATAAATCAGCCTTTATGTTCAGGTATTTGTGACCTTGCCTGAGGTGGTTACCTTTCTATTGAAGAGCTTTACTGAAGTGAATGATGTGCAGTTGAAGCTGTGAGCCTGACTTCCAAGAGAATTGTGGTGTGTTTTCTCACATATGCAAGGTACAGAGTTCTAGATGCAGGGGGTGTTTTAGTGTACCCTCTGCCTTCACTTGCCCCTACTGCACTGTAACCATTACGAAAATGTCTTTGTTGTAAATATATTTTCTACTATATTTATTTACATCTCAACTTCAGGTCTCAGTCCTTGGGGACATTGGAGGGAGGAGCTACGAGTGTGTCCGAAGAATTACCTGTATGTCTTTTGTTTTTAAGACAAACGACCTTGCCCATCAAGGGCACAGGGTGCCATGGCAAACATTAATTTAGAATCCCATGTCTCTTTGATACTTTGCGTGGTATAAAGACATTTCAACATCCTTCATTTACTTAAGTAAACAAAGTTTTGGTAAGTGGAGCTTAAATATTTAGTTTGTTTTAGTTCTGATTGGCCTATGCTCATGTAACTTGCTTGCTTCATAGCTAAACACTTTTGTTCTCTGTGGCAAATGTAATTGTTTATGGGTTTGATGAGCTGTGCCCTTGTTGCTGCAGTAATAACCCCAACTTAAAATGAATTATTTTGCTTCACAGGTAACCTGAAGCAGAACCCTTTGCTGCAAACTGTCAGTAAGACAGAGGTGGATCTGGCCTTCAGTAAACAAAGTGTGTGTATGTGTGTGTTTTGTGGAACAAAGCTGAGATTTAGCTTTAAGGTTGCATGTATGAAATGTAAGTGTAATAAATGTGTATGTGTAATATTGTGGATTATACCCTTTTCTTCCCTCAATCTGGCAATGAATCTCAGGGGATACACACACTTCAAAATGTGCTAAACAGCATGAACAACATATGACTTAATTTTGTCCTTCCACATCTTAAGACAATGCTGTCTCAGAGGAAGGAGGATGGCAACAGCGATCACACAGATGGTCACCACTAATACAAATACAATGTGAAATCTTAATTGACCCTAAAATGTACTTCCTTGACACATGTTCATGATCTTACTGTGCATGATTCATCAAAGCTTGTTATTCAAAAAAAAAAAAAAAGAAAAGAAAAGAAAATGGGTCTTCATTATCTTCAATTCAAATGAATCTGCTCCAACTCTGAAACAACTTTTCCTTTTTAGGCTGACATCACCAATTTTTCAACACCTCCATTCCAATTATAAGGCTCCATTCTGGTACGGAACGATCACTTTTCAAAATCCAATCAATTTCAATGGATAAAATTAAGTCCTTTCTTTTTCTCATTGAATATCCTGCATCATATGTTATTACAGAAGTAAAATGGGTTTTGAATGTCATTTCATTTCAAATTTAAGACTTACACTCCAAAATTGGCTATGTTAAAAATCCTACCCTACAAAATGACCCAGCAAAAACAAGCAAAATTTAGAGTGTAGTCACTTGAAAGAAGATCTCTCTTCTTTTTCAAAAAACATCTCCAAGGGTCATGAAATTAATGTGTTTTGCTTCTCAGTTTAACAGATGATTCTAAAGATTTTTTTGCATTAAAATGTATAATTATTTGTCTAGAATGAAAACATTCCATTCATCTACAGTAAATGTGACCAAGTATCTTTGAACGAAGGCATGTTTAGTTGATGTCAAATACATAAAACAAAACATAACATATTCTATTCCATTCTTTTCTAGGATAGAAAATGAGTATGACATAATATTATGTTCCTTAATCATTATCATATTTTTGCTTTCAAATAGAGAAATGCTTCAAGTGTTGGCTTCAAGGCTTTATGCAGTTTTTCAAACAGGCTCAAATGGTGAGTAACATCATGTTTAGAAGAAGAGACACTTACCTGGAATATTGGTCACACATACAACACTACTGAACTCTGTCATATTTCCGTAGCTTTTGGGTACCACCTGCACCTTAAAACAATACCTGCTCCATAAGTTTATTCCTTTAATGCTCATTTTAACCTCTTCTTCCATCTTCTTTTTTAATCTTCTTCTCGTCTCCTACAGGGACAAAGTTCATTTTAAGTTTATTGTAAGGTAAGTATGAAATATTTTTTTTATGCCACAAATTAGCATTAACCAAGATTACTAAATGCTGTATAAAATGTATTGTTCTGTTATGTAGGACTTTACGTTATTATCCCTTAATTGCACATGTGAGACATGCTGCCTAAGCACGGTCAAGTGAGTGATGGCATCTCCTGTGTTATCAAGTGGGCGCCCTCTTTCCTCAGTGTTTCACTGATAGGCCCACGACACCTTCAGAGGGTTCAGCAGTGAATCCCAGTGTCCCAGGCTCACTCCCTCAATGCCATCTACTCACTTGAGGGCCCAGGTGGAGTCCTTTCTCTTCATCCAAAGCCACTGACTACCCTTTTCTGCAGTTCTGGAGAGGTCTTTGACTGCTTACCGGTGGGCCTTCCTTCGTATTCCCAACTCTTGGAGTAGCCTTGACATTGATGTGGCCAAAAACCCTCTGCAGCCTACTTCAACCGGCCAGACCTTTACTTTCCAGCCGCGATATTGCGCATCAGCTGCAAGCTCAGCGTACCTCAGTTTGTTGTGCTCATAGGCTTCGTCCACTGCATCCTCCCAGGGCACTGTAAACTCGATGATGTACACGAGATGGAGTGAGGCCGACCATAACACAAGGTCTGGTCTGAGGTTGGTTGATGCGATCTTAGTTGGGAAGAAGAGCCTCTGGCCTAAGTCTGCCACCATCTTCCAATCACGTGCCCCGCCTAGCCACCCGGTGTCTGGTCTTGATGAGGCGGGTCTGGCTTGAACCTCACCTTCCCGGACAAATGCTATTGCCGGCCGGTGGAATGAAGGGGTAGGAAGGGCGTTGACGCTCATCCGCCGACCGTCCAGCACTGCTGCAAGACATCGTAGCACCTGGTGTATCAGCCCTGAGTGAGGCTGGTCTTGCAGCCCACCAGGATGTGCTTTAGTGTTGCTGGACTCGAACAGAAGGAGCATGTGAGGTCTTCTCCGTACCACTGGCTGAGATTCTTGGGAGATGGCAGGACATCATAGGCAGCCTTGATGATGAAGCTCGTTCTGATGTCTCCATTTCCCACAGCTCTTTCCAGGAGATCTTTCTCTTCTCCACTCACCCCATCTCATCCATTGCCCTTGCCTTGCCTGAGCGATGGCCTTTACGCACCTTGCTGCCTCCTCCTGCTGACGTATCTCCTGCACCATGAGCCTGCGTCTATGAGACCGAGTTGCCTTGTTCCAGGTTGATGTGCTGGTCCCAAGGCCAAGAACACCCCTCCCTTGCTGCACTCGGCCCACAATGTCTCTGTGCTTGAGTGCCACATTTGCCTGCTCGGATACTTCTGCTGGGGTCAATTTACTCCCGGTAGCCAGGATGGGGGCAGCTTTGGCTACAAACAGATCACACGACTCTGTTAGCATCATCTCCAGTCTTACTTTGGCGCATTTGTACTCCTCTGAGAGACTGGAAATGGGTAGCTCTAGGACTCCTTTGCCATAGAGCCCTAAGCTGCTGAGACACCTAGGAAGACCAAGCCACTTCACTTTATGTATGAGTTGATCAGTCTCTCCAGCTTTTCCAATTTCGAGATTGGAGCTTCATATAGGGTTAGTGGCCACATGAGGTGTGGAAGGAACCCAAATTGTATACACCAGAGCTTCAGCTTGCCAGGGAGTGTGGTTCTGTCGATGCTCTTCAGGCCACTGACGACATTCTTCTTGAGCTGATCTACTTGCTCTGTGTCTTTGAGGGGTGTGCTGTACCACCGACCTAGGCTCTTCACAGGCTTCTCAGAGACCGTTGGAATCATTTCATCGCCAATGTTAAAGCGTTGGTCTGATAGCTTCCCCTTGACGATGGAGATGCTTCTGGACTTGCTCGGCTTGATCTTCATCCAAGCCAGCTCAATGTTCTCTTGGAGCTTTCTCAACAGCCGTACCATACATGCTTTGGTTGTGGTTCATAGTTAGTTGTTAGTGCATATACTAATGTTTACAAATACAATCTTATTGCAAAGTGTTACGTTTCCCTACATGACTTTCATGTAGGGTTCAAGTCTGGTGAACATTGACACACAAATTCGCTGGATGTTGCATGTTTTGGCAGTGACGTCTGTGTGGGCAGTGCTTCGTCCAGTACACTGAATATTCACAATGGATGAGGAAATAATGTTCTCTGTGAGTTTCTTTATAATTTCACTCTCCCAGAATATGAAATGCAGCATAAAAAGATGCTGCTTGAAAAGTAGTTTTTGCCAGTTTCACACTAACCCATGCCTTCTTTGCCAGTAGAATTTTGCAGTGCAAAGTGATATATGTGATATAAAAGAATAGAAGCATTTTTGTACCATGTCCTTAAAGCCTTCGGTCCAGTATTTGATGATATAGGACACTTCAGAATAAACTCCTGCAAGTGTTCTGACTTTTAGCACTGGGTCTCGAACATAACCAAGGTATTATTCCTGATGACAAGATACACAGAAGGGGGTCCTATGGTAGCTACAGGGGAACAAAGTAGTTAGTATTACTATTATTATGCATTTAATATTATATTAACTTAACACATAGGGGTGTATAACACAAAATTAGAGATGAAAAAAAAATAATAATTCACACTCACTTGTGTTTAAAAGATGAAAATTAACCCACTCAGAGAACAGCCCATGATGCTCTGCTCGTACTTGGAAAATGTAGCTCCCATAAGAAAATGGCAGATTTCCATCAAATTTTAGCTCTTTGGAGTTCATACAGAGAGAAATGTTGACTTTTTCGTAGGCTGGACAAATCAAGATGTCAGCCCCCTCATGTGAATCTCATGTTTGATTTATTCAAATGTATTTTGAGAGTGTATTTGTAATTCTCTCTCTCTCTCTCTCTCTGTGTGTGTGTGTGTGTATGGGGTCTTACATATATCTTGCAGTGTAAGTCACATCACTCGTAGAATTGTGTGGAGATGTCCATTCTACAACTGCACCCATATTGACGGAGGTCACCTTCACATTTTGGGGCCAATTTTGTTATTTCTGAAGTAAAACAAAGGAATCACCTCTGTCAGTAATGTATTATACAACTGTTTATTGGATACCAAATTAGATTTGCATTACATACCAAAATTTCCAACCAAGTGGCATACAGGCCCTATATATACAGTATATACACTGATCAGCCACAACATTAAAACTACCTGCCTAATATTGTGTAGGTCCCACTCATGCTGCCAAAACAGCTCTGACCCGTCGAGGCATGGACTCCACAAGACCTCTGAATGTGTCCTGTGGTATCTGGCATCAAGATGATAGCAGCAGATCCTTTAAGTCCTGTAAGTTGCGAGGTGGGTCCTCCATGGATCGGACATGTTGGTCCAGCACATCCCATAGATGCTCAGTCGGATTGAGATCTGGGGAATTTGGAGGCCAAGTCAACACCTTGAACTCTTTGTCATGTTCCTCAAACCATTCCTGAACAATGTTTGCAGTGTGACAGGGCGCATTATCCTGCTGAAAGAGGCCACTGCCATTAGGGAATACCATTGCCATGAAGGGGTGTACGTGGTCGGCAACAATTTCTAGGTACACTGTAACAAATTTCTGTAGTTTTCACAGAATTATTACTGTATAATGAACAAATGCTTAGTGTAGAACCTGTTTACAGCATGTTGCTGTAGAGCTGCAAAGTATCATGGTCAAATTTCTTTGGTGGATGAATTCTACAGTAAATATATTTTTCCTGTGAATCACAATACAGTAATTTTGAGCTGGATTTTTTTTTTCAGCAGTAGAAACAATCTGTCTTCGCTGATGGTACACTGGATTATTTCCAAGTTTTTATCACACAGACAGAGGAGGACCCGACATATATCCTCCATAATGTTAACAGTTACACAAATTATGGGTGTATAATGATATGCTGATAGCCACCTGCTTTTCTCCACACTATTTTGTTGCAAGAGCTTACTGACAAGATTCCATACATTCTTCAACCTTTGACTTCAGGAAGGTAACTTTGCTCATTATTTTTAAATGCTGCGTTAATCAGGCAAAGTTTCCTCATGTAAAGTTACCTGTGTGTTTAAATTTAAGAGTGCACTGGGAGAGAGAATTAGAGATAGTCACCCTCCCTAGCTAGTGGTGTGCATAATATTACCAAAATAAACTATTTGCACATGAAATTTTGAAAGATTTTGTTATCTGGTGACATTTAGTTGATAACGTCATTATTGGATCATAACATTATTGGATAAAAGTTAAATTGGAATCGTGTGTGTGTGTGTTGGTGCGCTAGCTAGCTCCGTTTGGAGAAGCTTGTCACTCGTTTATCTCTTGCTAGCTACCGTGAGGCATGGGTTACCAAGTACTGAAGGGGGCAGAGGCGAAACAAAACGCAACAACGGGTTAGACTTTTAAACAGCACAACATTTTTGATAAGACCATGTTTTTTCTGAGCTTCATCGCAGGACAGACTGCAGCAGCTTAGTTGAATAGATTGTTGCTAGCCCAACTTGAGCATACAGAGGTCTCATTCCCGACTTGTGGAAGCATAATACATTCCACTGTATTAAGATTTTTTCCCAATTTTTAACTCTCACAGGTTCTTTTTTGTACCATTTTGCTCTTTTCTTTCAGGCTGAGTAGCTGCAGCAAAGAAAACCACAACAATCATTTCAGTGACATAAAGGAACTAACTAGTATTTGTGCGTGTATTCTATGACGCCGGCGTATTAGCATTATATATAGTGACGTCATTACGTGATGACGTAAATTAACTGGTGAATTGGTTTTTTGAACCAGTTCATTGAAACGAACCATCTGAAAGAACCAGATTGCTGTATTGTATGCATACAATATGTTTTTCAAGTGCAAACAATGTTGTTTCTCTGCAGACACAATCCCTAGATATATCAAGCATGTTAAAGATCACCGAAACCGTGCAAACTTAAGGTCTCCATGTGGGATTTCCAAGTGTCCTTGCAATTTCAAAACATTTTGTGCATTACATTTACATTTATGCATTTGGCAGATGCTTTTATCCAAAGCGACTTACAGTGCCCTGATTACAGGGACAATCCCCCTGGAGCAACCTGGAGTTAAGTGCCTTGCTCAAGGACACAATGGTGGTGGCTGTGGGGATTGAACCAACAACCTTCCACTTACCAGTTCAGCACTTCAGTCCACTACATCAGACACACATGTACTGTGTGTGTGTGTGTGTGTGTGTGTGTGTGTGTGTGTGTGTGTGTGTGTGTGTGTGTGTGTGTGTGTGTGTGTGTGTGTGTGTGTGTGTGTGTGTGTGTGTGTGTGTGTGTGTGTGTGTGTGTGTGTGTGTGTGTGTGTGTACACCGTTGTACCAGGCTACTGCCCTTTTATGTAGCGTTGTAAGTAGTAGAAACATATTGTGGTATTTCTAATGGGAAGTAATGAGTCAAGAAAAATTGTCATAGAGCCATCAGTCTTGCCTATAAATTTCTACATGTGTAACTAATTCCTTCCACTGTAGGGAAGAAGACTCCAGCCCAGGAAGAAGTATCCAGTTCAGGAACAATAAAGTCAGTCTTAGACATTTTATTGTTTAAAATTCTACAGTTTTTGGTTCATATTTAATTTGTGTTTTTATACATTTCCACTTTTAACTGAACATTTTAATTGCTTCCAGTGCTTGGATTTTGCCGTTTTGTTTGTAAAAATGACTTGAAAATATCTTATGTGACAGAGTTTTCTACAAAGTGATGTTTTTGTGTGTTTTTTCACATTGAATCAACGTTACCAGAATACATGCGACTGTCAACGAGTCTCAGAAAGCAAATGTAAAACAATAGAGGACTTGCACACATCTTTATGATTAACAACTCCCTCCCTTTGTTTTTTTTCTTTTTCTTTCTTTTATATTTGTTTCTAGAAGTACAGTCAAATTAACTCAAACTCCTCAAACAATAAATCAATCATTTTATAACTCTCTAAATATGCATGAAAGATTAACAAAAGAATTTCAGGCCATGCGGTTTGCACTGTCAGGGTAACTTGAACAAAAAGGAAGGATTTGTATGTTCAGGAAAGCAGTGTTGTTGTTGTTGTTGTTGTTGTTTACTAAATAAAAAATGTTTACAAAATGAAAAATTTTATTTTAAAATTTAAAATGTTGAAAGTTGAATGAAGTTATACAATAAATGTCATTTTTTGACAAAAATAATGTTGTCATTTTACAGTATGTAATTATTTTACAGTTATTAATTTACAGTATTAAAATTAATGCAGTAATGCCTGTTAAGGTAGTATAATATTTGCTGTGATAAACATACAGCATTCTATTACCCTGATGACAATTACTGTAATAAAAATTACAGTATTGTTTAGGTACTGTGATTAAATGTACAGTAAGCATACTGTGTAATATACTACAGCAACTTACTAGCTAATGGCTGCCAGCCAGTTACTGTACATTTCACAGTGTTGTTTGTACAGTGTCAAATTAACATCCACATGAATGCCAAGACCCAAGGTTTCCCCAGCAGAACATTGCCCAGAATATCACACTGCCTCCATCGACCTGCCTTCTTCCCATAGTGCATCCTGCTGCCATCTCTTCCCCACGTAAACGACACACATGCACCCATCCGTCCACATGATCTAAAAGTAAACACGATTCATCAGACAAGGCCACCTTATTCCATTGCTCCATGGTCCAGTTCTGACGCTCACGTGCCCATTGTAGGCGCTTTTGGAGGTGGACAGGGGTCAGCATGGGCACTCTGACCAGTCTGTGGCTACGTAGCCCCATATGCAGCAAGGTGCGATGCACTGTGTGTTCTGACAGCTTTCTATCATGGCCAACATTAAGTTTTTCAGCAATTTGTGCTACAGTAGCTCTTCTGTGGGATCAGACCAGACGGGCTAGCCTCCACTCCCTGCACTGGATACTTCTTCCTGGGCTGGAGTCTTCTTCCCTGCAGTTGAAGGAATTAGTTACAAATGTAGAAATGTATAGGCAAGGCTGGTGGCTCTATGACAATTTTTGTTGACTCATTACTTCCCACTAGAAATGAGCCTTGTGCGCCCATGACCCTGTCGCTGGTTCACCGGTTGTATATATAGAGGTTGGGTGGATTACTTTTAAGAAATTATTCAGGGCTGAATACTAAATACTCTCTCTATAATGTATTCAGTAAAGTATTCCAAATAAATCTGTAAATACTGTATGCTATATATTAATGATTACTGCATGTTAGTCTAATACCAGTATCATAAAATTCTTAAAGTCTGTGACAGTGAACGGATGAATAGTATACATACATGTAAAATACTTGTCAATGGATATAATTACAACAAACTAACACAAAATTAATCTTAAATAATTTTTACACCGAATATTTCATTTCAAAATGTTAAGATTAGTTAAAAGCCAAAGAATTCGAAAGAAAAGTAAACAATACTGACCAGCATAGATGAAGTGCACATCCATTGTCACAAAGAATATGACAGCCAGCACTCTGAATTTCACAAACATGACTGTCGATGAGGCATACAGTGACATAGAGCTTTTAAAATCGATTCAATTTGTCACATGATCAACAGGAACAAGAACAAAATTCTTCAACAATTTCCTCTTAAAGTCAAAGCGATACTTAAAAACAAAGGGGGGAACAAGACAAAGGATGATAAATTACATTTGATTTATTTTTGTAATTTATTAGTAGGCCTATTATTTCGTCTTATATATAGTCTAGCAAAGAAATAAATTTACCAGTGTGGATTTAGATTTAGACAAAAAAAAAAAAAAAAAAAAAAAAACTTAAATTGGTTCTTGAAGTAATAAAAGTAATATACAGGTGCATCTCAATAAATTAGAATGTCGTGGAAAAGTTCATTTATTTCAGTAATTCAACTCAAATTGTGAAACTCGTGTATTAAATAAATTCAATGCACACAGACTGAAATAGTTTAAGTCTTTGGTTCTTTCAATTGTGATGATTTTAGCTCACATTTAACAAAAACCCACCAATTCACTATCTCAAAAAATTAGAATACATCATAAGACCAATAAAAAAAACATTTTTAGTGAATTGTTGGCCTTCTGGAAATTATGTTCATTTACTGTATATGTACTCAATACTTGGTAGGGGCTCCTTTTGCTTTAATTACTGCCTCAATTCGGCGTGGCATGGAGGTGATCAGTTTGTGGCACTGCTGAGGTGGTATGGAAGCCCAGGTTTCTTTGACAGTGGCCTTCAGCTCATCTGCATTTTTTGGTCTCTTGTTTCTCATTTTCCTCTTGACAATACCCCATAGATTCTCTATGGGGTTCAGGTCTGGTGAGTTTGCTGGCCAGTCAAGCACACCAACACCATGGTCATTTAACCAACTTTTGGTGCTTTTGGCAGTGTGGGCAGGTGCCAAATCCTGCTGGAAAATGAAATCAGCATCTTTAAAAAGCTGGTCAGCAGAAGGAAGCATGAAGTGCTCCAAAATTTCTTGGTAAACGGGTGCAGTGACTTTGGTTTTCAAAAAACACAATGGACCAACACCAGCAGATGACATTGCACCCCAAATCATCACAGACTGTGGAAACTTAACACTGGACTTCAAGCAACTTGGGCTATGAGCTTCTCCACCCTTCCTCCAGACTCTAGGACCTTGGTTTCCAAATGAAATACAAAACTTGCTCTCATCTGAAAAGAGGACTTTGGAACACTGGGCAACAGTCCAGTTCTTCTTCTCCTTAGCCCAGGTAAGACACCTCTGACGTTGTCTGTGGTTCAGGAGTGGCTTGACAAGAGGAATACGACAACTGTAGCCAAATTCCTTGACATGTCTGTGAGTGGTGGCTCTTGATGCCTTGACCCCAGCCTCAGTCCATTCCTTGTGAAGTTCACCCAAATTCTTGAATTCTTGAATCGCTGCGGTTCTCTCGGTTGGTTGTGCATCTTTTTCTTCCACACTTTTTCCTTCCACTCAACTTTCTGTTAACATGCTTGGATACAGCACTCTGTGAACAGCCAGCTTCTTTGGCAATGAATATTTGTGGCTTACCCTCCTTGTGAAGGGTGTCAATGATTGTCTTCTGGACAACTGTCAGATCAGCAGTCTTCCCCATGATTGTGTAGCCTAGTGAACCAAACTGAGAGACCATTTTGAAGGCTCAGGAAACCTTTGCAGGTGTTTTGAGTTGATTAGCTGATTGGCATGTCACCATATTCTAATTTTTTGAGATAGTGAATTGGTGGGTTTTTGTTAAATGTGAGCCAAAATCATCACAATTAAAAGAACCAAAGACTTAAACTACTTCAGTCTGTGTGCATTGAATTTATTTAATACACGAGTTTCACAATTTGAGTTGAATTACTGAAATAAATGAACTTTTCCACGACATTCTAATTTATTGAGATGCACCTGTATACTGGCATGCGGGGTACTTGTACGTGCACTTTTTTTTTTTTTTTCAAAAGTAAAAAAGTCATATTTTGGAAAGTGTATATCTGCAACTGGTCAGCATTTCATCAAGTTTTCCACCATGTACAGTTTAAGTCAGAAGTTTACATACAGTTTGGTTGAAGTCATTTAAACTCATTTTTTAACCACTCCACAGATTTCATATTAGCAAACTATAGTTTCAGCAAGTCGTTTAGGACATCTACTTTGTGCATGACACAAATAATTTTTCCAACAATTGTTTACAGACAGATTGTTTCACTTTTGATTGACTATATCACAATTCCAATGGGTCAGAAGTTTACACACACTAAGTTAACTGTGCCTTTAAGCAGCTTGGAAAATTCCAGAAAATGATGTCAAGCCTTTAGGCATTTAGAAAATTGCTTCTAATAGGAGGTGTACTGAATTGGAGGTGTATCTGTGGATGTATTTTAAGGCCATCCTTCAAACTCAGTGCCCTTGAAATCAGCTAAGACCTCATAAAAAAAAATTGTGGACCTCCACAAGTCTGGTTCATCCTTGGGAGCAATTTCAAAATGCCTGAAGGTACCACATTCATCTGTACAAACAATAGTATGCAAATATAAACACCATGGGACCACGCAACCATCTTACCGATTAGGAAGGAGACGCATTCTGTCTCCTAGAGATTAACATAGTTTGGTGCGAAAAGTGCAAATCAGTCCCAGAACATCAGAAAAGGAAGATGCTGGAGGAAACAGGTAGACAAGTATCTATATCCACAGTAAAATGAGTCCTATATCAACATAACCTGAAAGGCTGCTCAGCAAGGAAGAAACCACTGCTCCAAAACCACCATAAAAAAGCCAGACTACAGTATGCAAGTGCACATGGGGACAAAGATCTTACTTTTTGGAGAAATGTCCTCTGGTCTGATGAACCAAAAATTGAACTGTTTGGCCATATTGACCATCATTATGTTTGGAGGAGAAAGGGTGAAACTTGCAAGCTGAAGAACACCATCCCAATCGTGAAGAATGGGGGTGGCAGCATCCTGTTGTGGGGGTGCTTTGCTGCAGGAAGGACTGGTGCACTTCTCAAAATAGATGGCATCATGAGGAAGGAAAATGATGTGGACATATTGAAGCAAGATCTCAAGACATCAGCTAGGAAGTTAAAGCTCGGTCGCAAATGGGTCTTCCAAATGGACAATGACCTCAAGCATACCTCTAAAGTTGTGGCAAAATGGCTTGAGGACAACTAAGATAGAGAATGTTTTCTACGATTCAGTGTCAGGAATTGTGAAAAACTGAGTTTAAATGTATTTGGCTAAGGTGTATGTACACTTCTGACTTCAACTGTAAAATCATCCTTTTGCCTTCACTAGATCATTTAAAATAGTGTTGCAGAATTTATTTATTTATTAAATTACTGATATTCAATGTAGTCTCTCAATTAATATTAATGTCATAACAATGTATAATCATTATAAAAAAATGAGCAAAATACGGTTTAACATCAGTTTAGCATTTTACACCGTATGACAAATCAACTTTCCAACTATTTTTTGTCATCTACTGATTTATTGATGGCAGGTAAAGTTCTTTACCAGGGGAAAAAACAGGGAAACTTTAGTGTGCATTGGAAATAAACAGGCTCAACATTGCCCCAAGTGGTGGATGAGTAAATCACCTTGTTATTTACATAAATGTTCATACTTGAAAAAATGAAATCCTATGAAATTGCTAGTAATTGTAAACATAGTAATTGTTTGATTGCAAACCATGTAAAGTGAAAATGTGGGGCCATTTGTGCTACTCATAAATGCGATTTACAAATCACTTATACATTTTAAGAATGTAATACAGTTGTAAGCAGTTTACAAATAAATATAGTCAAATATTATTAATGTGTCAAAGTGATTGAAAAGGTATTTTTCTTCATTACAAACCATTATAATTAATTCAATTTTACTACCCTTTCAGTCATTGATTTTACTATTTTAATGTATTTATCTGTGTGAAGCTATGCTTGAATAAGACAAAATGTTGTTAGTCTAAATGTTTCTCCAATACATTTTTTTCATAACAGATGTTGAATATGTCAGATGATATTGTGATCAATTACCTGCACTGTAGCAAAATGAATCCATAATGAAACAAGACAAATAGTGGTCATTATGTGTTTAAATTTTTATCAACTAATGCAGCGGCAAGTTAAGAAAACCACAATTACATTTCATTGTCTGGTAAAATATTACTTTTGCAATAACAAATCAAATGTAGGATTTCAGAACAAGTGTTAGAATCAAATAGCACATCTTATATATAAATATGTAGTTCTCTGGACATGCTCATTTCCAAGGTGCAAAACTGTTTTGTAATTATAACTGTTGTAAATTGCGTATACATATACAGTGACCCTTTATTTCTATATATTTGTTTACACAAAGCATAAAGGACAAATAATGAGACAAACATTTCATACACACAGAAAGAAACTCAGCTGTAACAATGCAAAGTGGAATATGTTTGTGTCAAATGGATTATTGTTATCAATGGAAATAAATAACTTTAGAGGAACTTTGAAAAATAAAGTGAGACATGATTAGTAGTCAAAAGATGACCATGGCACAGTTACTGTACTTATTCCACCTTTGACCTTTCCTTTACATTCCAGTATTACAAGATGATGATTATTACAGAATGATCATTTTCAATGGGATCACCTTACTTGTGAATTGCATTCATGTTGTTAAAAAGTTGCGATTCAATGCTTAAACACTCATAGGGGTACATAGGCTAGGAACTGTTTTTATCTCTGCTGTGGGACTACAGACATTATTATATTCCTCTTTCATGGCTGGCAATGTAACCAGCATTGAATCATTCATATATAAATATTATGATAATGATACTTATTGCTCCACTAATAAACATGGATAGAGCATTGAGAAAGAGGGCTTCCGTGAGGTAGACAGTTTATAATCTTGATCAGGACTTCTCACTGATTTTAAATTCGACATTGAACATGAAACGACATTCGCAACACATTTTACCGAATGCAACCGGCATATGCATCTTTATGCGTGAATTTTATGCATCGGGAATTGATTGAATTTTATAGTGAAAATTAGGCAATCCTACCAGAGTTTGCTGTTAAAATTTAAGCAAACTGGCCAAAAAGGAAAGTTGTTTCAGAGGTGGAGCAAGTTAATACATTTCGATAAAGGACTACAGAGAGACATTTTTTTCTTTGGAATAATGTGCACCAATGACAATAAGACCAGGACCTTTACTAAGTAAATAGCATCAAATTTTTTTTCATGTTGACTTAAAAAAAACAAAAACATGACAAATGTATGTTTTCTGTGCATGATGACGGCTTTAGTTGAAAGGGCCAGGTTACGTTACACACAGACATATAGATACACACATTTCAAACACTTTTACACGCGCAAACACGCATACAGTTGACAGACTAGCCTTTTAATATGCATTTTATTTTGTTACAAAAAAAATTAGTTGACAAAGCACCCTTGCGTATACTCAGTCACTCATTTAGATAAAACACTTTTAAAATGCGCTCCACTCTGTACAAAGACATGGCACGCAATGTTACATTTTATAACACACCTCTGTTTTGTACAATTGCATAGAAGTTTAAAAACCTTTTTCATTATAAACAATTCTAGACTTGCTGTAAGAAACTACTGAAACTACTAAGATCAAATCTACAATGTGGAACCACTATCCTTCAGAAAAATAGATTTTTATTGATTTCCCCATTGTAAACATGTCCTGTCCAGTTGTTGACAATACAAAAGCATGCAGTGAGGAGCAGACACATTCAGTCTAAATCCTGCTCCTCCGTTATCACATTAACCAATGACTCCATGGCATGTCCAATGTTATCAACCATGTGAAAAAGACTTCCCACATTTGGACCTAAAGGAAAAGGGACAAAACTATTTTAGATACTTGGAAGGTCTGATGGAAAGTATTTGAAAACACATCCCAATACATTCGGCTGTTCTGGGGTGCGTTTCCCAAAAGCGTCGTTAGCCAACTAATCGCAAGTTCCATCGTTACCAACAAAGTTCAATGATTTGGTGTTTCCCGACACCGTAGTTCCAACAAACATTCACAAAACACATTGCAAAGTTGTGTGGTTCATTGGAACTGTAAAGTGTTACTGAAATTCTGACTTTTTAAAATTGGATTAATTTCCTTGACTTTTCCAGGCCTGGAAATAACAATTTTAAATTGATATCTTTTTTTTTCCTCCCCTTTTTCTCCCCAATTTGGAATGCCCAATTCCCAATGTGCTCTAGGTCCTCGTGGTGGTATAGTGACTCACCTCAATCTGGGTGGCAGAGGACGAATCTCAGTTGCCTCTGAGACAGTCAATCTGTGCATCTTATCACGTGGCTTGTTGAGCGTGTTACCGCGGAGACATAGCGCTTGTGGAGGCTTCACGCTATTCTCCGGGGCATCCATGCACAACACACCACGCACCCCACCAAGAGCGAGAACCACTTTATTGTGACCAAGAGGAGGTTATCCCATGTGACTCTACACTCCCTAGCAACCGGGCCAATTGGGTTGCTTAGGAGACCTGGCTGGAGTCACTCAGCATGCCCTGGACTCATATTCAAAATATGAAAATGGACCTCTAAGTGTTTAAACTCACCTTAGTTCATGAAAATAGATTACCTAAATTTTTTTCACATGTTATGCACATACAGTGCATCCGGAAAGTATTCACAGCGCTTCACTTTTTCCACATTTTGTTATGTTACAGCCTTATTCCAAAATGGATTAAATTAATTATTTTCCTCAAAATTCTACAAACAATACCCCATAATGACAATGTGAAAGAAGTTTGTTTGAAATCTTTGCAAATTTATTAAAAATGAAAAAAATAAATAAATAAATAAATAAATAATAATAATAAAAAAATCACATGTACATAAGTATTCACAGCCTTTGCCATGACACTCAAAATTGAGCTCGGGTGCATCCTGTTTCCACTGATCAACCTTGAGATGTTTCTACAACTTGATTGGAGTCCACCTGTGGTAAATTCAGTTGATTGGACATGATTTGGAAAGGCACACACCTGTCTATATAAGTCAGAGCACAAACCAAGCCATGAAGTCCAAGGAATTGTCTGTAGACCTCTGAGACAGGATTCTATCGAGGCACAGATCTGGGGAAGGGTATAGAACATTTTTTGCAGCATTGAAGGTCCCAATGAGCACAGTGGCCTCCATCATCCGTAAATGGAAGAAGTTTGGAACCACCAGGACTCTTCCTAGAGCTGGCCGCCTGGCCAAACTGAGCAATTGGGAGAGAAGGGCCTTAGTCAGGGAGGTGACCAAGAACCCGATGGTCACTCTGACAGAGCTCCAGCATTTCTCTGTGGAGAGAGGAGAACCTTCCAGAAGAACAACCATCTCTGCAGCACTCCACCAATCAGGCCTGTATGGTAGTGTGGCCAGACGGAAGCCACTCCTCAGTAAAAGGCACATGACAGCCCGCCTGGAGTTTACCAAAAGGCACCTGAAGGACTCTCAGACCATGAGAAACAAAGATTGAACTCTTTGGCCTGAATGGCAAGTGTCATGTCTGGAGGAAACCAGGCACCGCTCATCACCTGGCCATTACCATCCCTACAGTGAAGCATGGTGGTGGCAGCATCATGCTGTGGGGATGTTTTTCAGTGGCAGGAACTGGGAGACTAGTCAGGATCGAGGGAAAGATGAATGTAGCAATGTACAGAGACATCCTTGATGAAAACCTGCTCCAGAGCGCTCTGGACCTCAGACTGGGGTGAAGGTTCATCTTCCAACAGGACAATGACCCTAAGCACACAGCCAAGATAACAAAGGAGTGGCTCCGGGACAACTCTGTGAATGTCCTTGAGTGGCCCAGCCAGAGCCCAGACTTGAACCTCATTGAACATCTCTGGAGAGATCTGAAAATGGCTGTGCACCGACGCTCTCCATCCAACCTGATGGAGCTTGAGAGGTCCTGCAAAGAAGAATGGGAGAAACTGCCCAAAAATAGGTGTGCCAAGCTTGTAGCATCATACTCAAAAAGACTTGAGGCTGTAATTGGTGCCAAAGGTGCTTCAACAAAGTATTGAGCAAAGGCTGTGAATACTTATGTACATGTGATTTTTTTCGTTTTTTTTTTTTAATAAATTTACAAAGATTTCAAGCAAACTTCTTTCACGTTGTCATCATGGGGTATTGTTTGTAGAATTTTGAGGAAAATAATGAATTTAATCCATTTTGGAATAAGGCTGTAACATAAAAAAATGTGGAAAAAGTGAAGCGCTGTGAATACTTTCCGGATGCACTGTAACTGTTTATGTTTTGTGGTCAAGACTAGAGAAAAGCCGATAATTTCAATATCCCATGTAAACACGGTTTTCTTGCATTGCTGATCTATATACTTGCATGTAAACACTTAAAGCACTTAAAAGGTTTTTATAATGAGCTGATTTTCAATAGTTATCAGTGGTTAGTTGTACAGTTGAAGTCAGAAGTTTACATATATTAAGTCATTAAAACCAGAGTTTGGTGCGAAAAGTTCAAATTAATCCCAGAACAACAGCAAAGGACCTTGTGAATATGCTGGAGGAAACAGGTAGACAAATATCTTTATCCACAGTAAAACGGTCCTATATCGACATAACCTGAAAGGCTGCTTCAGCAAGGAAGAAGCCACTGCTCCAAAACTGCCATAAAAAAGCCAGACTACAGTTTGCAAGTGCACATGGGGACACAGATCTTAATGTCCTCTGGTCTGATGAACCAAATATTGAACTGTTTGGCCATAATGACCATCGTTATGTTTAGAGGAAAATGGGTGAGGCTTGCGAGCTGAAGAACACCATCCCAACCGTGAAGCATGGGGGTGGCAGCATCATGTTGTGGGGGTGATTTGCTGCAGGAGGAACTGATGCACTTCACAAAATAGATGGCATCATGAGGAAGGAAAATTATGTGGACATATTGAAGCAACATCAAAGACATCAGCCAGGAAGTTAAAGCTCAGTCGCAAATGGGTCTTCCAAATGGACAATGACCCCAAGCATACCTCCAAAGTTGTGGCAAAATGGCATAAGGACAACAAAGTCAAGGTATTGAGGTAGCCATCACAAAGCCCTGACCTCAATCCGATAGAAAATTTATGGGCAGAACTGAAAAAGCATGTGCAAGCAAGGAGGCCTACAAACCTGACTCAGTAACACAAGTTCTGTCTGGAGGAATGGGTAAAAATTCCAGCAAATTATTGTGAGAAGCTTGAGGAAGGCTACCCAAAACATTTGACACAAGTTAAACAATTTAAAGGCAATGCTACCAAATACTAATAAAGTGCATGTAAACTTCTGACCCACTGGGAATGTGATGAAAGAAATAAAATCTGAATTAAATCATTCTCTCTACTATTATTCTGACATTTCTTAAAATAAAGTAGTGATCCTAACAGATCTAATACAGGGAATGTTTTCTACGATTAAATGCCAGGAATTGTGAAAACTGAATTGAAACTGAATGTGAGTTTAAATGTATTTGGCTAAGGTGTATGTAAACTTCTGACTTCAACTGTGTGTGTAAACACACTTACTAAAAAAAAAAAGTGTGCACATAATATTGCAAGCAATAAAAAAACATACAGCAATACCTAAATATTGTAATTATTTGAGATGACCAAATCTGTGAAACTACGCAGATAAAGCAACAGAAAATAAATCTGAGAATAGCAGATAAAAGGACAGAAAAGAGTAAAGAGTTAGTAACAATACTAACCTCTCATGGGTTTAGCCATCCACCTCCTTAGACACAGAGGAAAACAGGAAAAAAGACAAACCAGTGAAGTTGGAGAGGGAGACAGCAAGTTAAACTGAATCTAAAGTGTTTGTATTATAAACAAGCATAATAAACTCAATATAACATGTTGCATATGTTCTTAAAGTTACTAAACAACTGATTAAGTATTTAGTGTTAACCGTTCACTTAGAACCTGACTTTAAACATACTGTACCAAGGATTTCTATTGATTGGTCCTGGTAAAAAATAAGTATTTAATTAAAGTAAATATGTTTCTTGTTGTTATGTCTTTGCAATTCTATGCTTGCTTGCAATACATCCTGTTAAGAGTCAAGGTTAAACAGAGAGACACTCTGCAGAGAAGTTCAATGAAGAAGAAATATACATCAAATAACTAGCAGTAGATTCATGTTTTCTCTTAACAATGTATTTTCATATTTTTAAATATGAAATTACATTCCACAATCCTCATCATTAGGAAACAGAGAAACATAAGTCACAAAGGGTTGCTTTAGTGACTTAATCATGCAAAGAGTAGTAGTATACGGAGGGATCAGAGAAACTTGAATTGGTTTACTTAATGCTTCATTACTGACACCTACAACTACTACAATTTATGTAATCGAAGTTTTAAAGTTTCAGATATACAGTAGGCAAATCATACAATTCATTCATTCATATAATTACAAACTGCTTTTGTCAAGTTTCACAAATGCAATAACTCCCACTATTCACTTTCATTTTATGGGGTTTGGAACAGCATCAGGGTGAGTAAATAATGACAGAATTTTCATTTTTGGGTGAACTATAAGTTTTCAGTTTTACCCTTGTTACATCTCAAATTAATGTTCATGTATCCCTCCTTTAAGCCAATGAAAGTGTAGTCCACAGATGTATTTTCACCTTGGCTGTGAGGAAAGGAATAACTGAGCTGCTCGATCACATCCTCTAGTCCAGTGCTTGCATCCTGTGAGGGACTGGACAGTTCATCATCACCTGAAACACACAGCAATCCCTCAATTACGGCTAAGAAACAGGAAAAAAGTCTCTGTTCTGGTCAAACAGAGACAGCATTTGCTGTCTGTATTACTGCCTGAGTATTACCAGCCCATTTGGCACCAACAATCATGCCACGGTCCAAATCACTGAGATCACATTTGTTCCCCATTCTGATGGTTGATGTGAACATTAACTGAAGCTCCTGACCCGTATCTGAATGATTTTATGCACTGCACTGCTGCCACACGATTGGCTGATTAGATAATGGCAAGGATGATTGTTGGTGCCAGATGGGCTGGTTTGAGGATTTCTGTAACTGCTGATCTCCTGGGAATTTCATGCACAACAGTCTCTAGAATTTACTCAGAATGGTGCTAAAACAAACAAACAAACATAAAAAAAAAAAAAAAAACATCCAGTGAGCTGCAGTTCTGTGGATGGAAATGCCTTGTTGATGTGAGTGGTCAACAGAGAATGGCCAGACTGGTTCGAACTGACAAAATCTACGCTAACTCAGATAACCGCTCTGTACAATTGTGGTGAGAAGGATAGAATCTCAGAATGCTATTCTCAGATGCAGGTTGGTGCTGTTTTGGCGGCACGAGGGGGCCCTGTGATCGATATTCCGATATTATGTGCCTATTTTACACAATTGCATTTTTTTTTATTTTATTTTTTTTTGCCCTCAACCAAAATATAATTTGAATATTTTATTGAGCTCTCTGAAAATTGCTAATTTAGTATCCACATTGGGACATCCAAAACAACATAAGGTACTTCAGATGTTGAAAACAATTATACAAATAATAATATAAAAAATAAAGTCACACACAAGTGATCATCACAGCTAATTTTTCAGTTTAATCCAAATCAAAGTACTTACATACCGCTATACAAGTTTACTTTGCAATGGTTTATGTTGTACTCCTGCATTCCAAACCTAGAAATGTGAAAAGGGTCCATTGTACAGAAAAGAGATTTAACTAACAAGTTACAATCTGTTCATTCAAAACCATATGTTGACAACAACAGAAAGCAAAGAAAACATGAAGCACTTAAAAGATTCATCTGGATAATAATTCTGCATAATACAGCACCTTCAGTCTGTAATTAAAGCAATATTCCGGTTCAATACAAGTTAAACTCAATCGACAGCATCAGTGGCATAGTGTTGATTACCTTTTCTTTAAAAAAGCAAAAATCGAGATTACAGTAAGGCACTTAAAATGATAGAAAATGGGACCAATTTTTAGAGGATTTAAAAAGGCAGAAATATGAAGCATGAAATTTTATAAAAGCACTTACATTAACAATTCAAAATATCATACATTTAAAAAAAAAACTCAAATTTTAAAGAGTAAAACATGGCATAGACACCATAGACAATCTGAATCATCAACTTCAAAGAGTAATTTTACAATGTCAAAAGAAGATTAGAGTTTGTTCTTCAGACACTGCAGGACACCCCATCTTGTTTTCTCAGTTTTTAAGTGAAGGAAAACAAAAAAAAGATGCTGTCTCTCTTGCATTTTCTTTTTTAAATTGACTCTTTTTTTATCTGTTATGAAAAACCTCTGCTGAAACCAGCCTGTGCTTCAAGCCAAATCTTAAAATTCAAGTTTCACAAGTACAGTTATTAAACACAATAATTGCAATGTGTTTCCATTAGCCAGTAAAATGTAAAATAAATGAACTCATATATTTAAAACAGCGTTTAGTTTCAGATAAAGGGGACTGAATTAATTTTGTTTACCTTTCAAAATACATAATTTAAGAAACACAAAAATTATGATAGGTAATGTTTTCTATCAATTCACTATTTTTTTCTATTTTTTTTTCAAAGCAGCTCACTTTTAATTAATTTACATTTATACAGATGCTATGGGAAGTGTAATGGAAATGTATTTTAAATTGATGCTGAAATCAATGTATAAATGATTAATAATATATTACTTCAGCAGTTCTTTGGTGATGGAAATACAGTTTAACCAAATTTGAGTCTGTCATGATTTTTTCTCCCCAATTTGGCATGCCCAATTTCCAGTGCGCTCTAAGTCCTCGTGGTGGCGTAGTGTCTCGCCTCAATCCGGGTGGCGGAGGATGAATCTCAGTTGCCTCCCCGTCTGAGACAATCAATCCGCGCATCTTATCACGTGGCTTGTTGAGCACATTACCGCGGAGACCTAGTGTGTATGGAGGTTCATGCTATTCTCCGCAGCATCCACGCACAACTCACCATGCGCCCCACCGAGAGCCAGAACCACATTATAGCGACCATGAGGAGGTTAACCCAACGTGACTCTACCCACCCTAGCAACTAGGCCAATTGGTTGCTTACGAAGCCTGGAGTCACTCAGCACGCCCTGGATTTGAACTTGCGACTCCAGGTGTGGTAGTCAGCGTCTTTACTTACTGAGCTACCCAGGCCCCAGAGTCTGTCATGATTAAATAATTAAGCTGTTAGTATTTATTTGACTGATTAGTTGAAGACTAAGTTAAATCTGGTTTAATGGATAATCAGTGCTAGAGGGTTAGGTTTAAACTGGTTAAACTGAAGTTGTTAGGGACATTTAGGCCTACCCATTGTCTCTGTGGTTTGGCTTGCGGCCACACGCAGTGAGGCCAGGCTGGTGTCAGATCTCGGGGAGGCAGTAGAGGGTGAGGACAGGGTAGTGCCATTCACCTTGGACTCAGTCTGTGGCTAGGACATAGGTAGAAAGGAACCATATAGATTAGGCAGGGGACTGGATGCACAAATCAGTACTGGGTACTGAGTTTGAAAAAAAAAAAAGAAAAAAAGAAAATCATTTATATTTTTCTATTTATTATAATATATTATTTCTTTTATATTTATATATCTTTATTAAACCCTCACATAAAGTTGAATCTCTCTTAGTAATCATTTAAGGAAAGGAAGGACTTTCTCATAAGATTAATAACTGCAATATTAGGGACTCTCAAAGTTGTTGGGATTTTATATCATTTAGTTTTTTGAAACTCAAGACAGTCAAGACAAAACACACAAAAAGGATAACCCTGCAAAAGTACAAAAATAAAAAACATAAAATGCTGCCTTTATAAATCCTGACACGTCAAGCATGATGCACAAGATGAGACCGCTGACTAAGTGTTCAAAAAATGTTTCAGAAAAACTTTCATATATGCCACAAAACCATTGAGGGAACAGTAATTCATTGGAAGAGGGATCCACATGCCACAACGCATGTACTTCCTGTGCCCTGTACACCAAAATTCATAAAACCCTAATTAATGGGTAAACTAAAACAGAACACAAAGTTATACATATAATTTCAGGAAACTGCACACTGATTTACCAACATGTTTGTCCATTTGTTTCTTTAACACAATTTTACAATTATATTATAAACTTCCTGCATGTACCTTTTGTAAATGTCAGATAGCTGTTATGATATTGAAAAGTATTCTTCTCAAAATTAGATATAAATAATTATTGATTGTTAAAATTATTAATAATGCTTGTTAATATTAATTATATAAGAAGAGATTATACAGTGGTGTACACATTTTTTTACATGTGTACCTTTAAGTTAATGCTACCAGTTTCTTTGAAAATAAT
Organism: Myxocyprinus asiaticus; assembly: GCF_019703515.2. NCBI lineage: Eukaryota > Metazoa > Chordata > Actinopteri > Cypriniformes > Catostomidae > Myxocyprinus > Myxocyprinus asiaticus. Next base: position 13,047,036 of record NC_059351.1, on the reverse strand, counting down.
TCACTTTAATGATGAAATAGTTTGTCACAGCAAAACTATTTAAAGTTACTTTAACCTAATTAGACATGTGTTTTAATTAGGGTGTTAAACCCACTCTTAAATCCACTATTAACAATTCATAACACAAGACCACACTGTACTCTTTTAAAATACCATCATACTGTAAATGCAGAAAGACCTTGCCCATGTTTCAGCATGTTGAAATGATGGTTCACATGATTTAAATTGTTCTCCAGAGATTTTTGACAAGAGAAACACATGCATGCGAGTTAAACATAGATACATGTTTGTTAGAATAATATTCTCACTAATAACAGAGATAAAAATAGATTTTTTTTTTTAGTTCAAACAAAAAATGTATTCTGGTGCACTTGTGGCAGGCAAAGTCTTGATAAATATTTATTTTTACGGTAAATAAAAATATAAACCTATTCATAGTTACGTCTGGAGTAAGATGGTAACAAGCAAAATAAAACCAATATCAGAGATGTAAAAGTAATAAGGCAATTGCTTTGAAGAATGTCAAAGGGAGAGCTAATTTATCTGCATTTCATCTAGTTCTTTTGACTTGGCGATGGCGGTCATTGTCTAGTGAGAATTTAGTTCAAAGGGTCCACAGAGAACATGTAAAGCCATTCCTTTTAAGAACAGATCTGATGTACATTCCATTTGGCAGAGACCCCCAGCCAACTAATGCTTTTTTAAAAGATGTATGCATCGAGACATTACGTTTAATTGGTCAAGACATGATGCAGACAGATTTTTTTAGATATTTAATTTCATCTCTTTTCAAGCAGAAGGAGACTGCTTGAAAAGTTGACATCAAACAAACTCTAAGAAATGAATTACAGAAAGAAATTGGTTGCTGTGGAAGAACGCCAAGTCCCTCTACATGTTTTTTTTCTTCTTTCTATTTTTACCCTTGGTTCGATTGCTTGGTCAGAAACCAAGTTCGGTTCAGCCTTCCCCTTGCCCCCGCAGGTCTCTTCACATTTTACTAATTTGCCACTGTAGCTAGGTAACAACTCAAGAAGAGAGAAGATCGTCTGTGTATGTTGCTTTCATTTGTTTTTCATTGGAAATTGAAAACAATATAAATTATGCTTTGAACTTTTGAGGAAAAAAACAAAACAAAACAGACAAAAAGTTTCTTTTACTTATTCTGTTTAAAAAAACAGAATTAGAAATTTAAATTAAGCAGATTTCTCATTATATATATATATATATATATATATATATATATATATATATATACACACACACACACATGTACTCTATATATTTTTTAACAGAACAAATGAAAACAAGCAGATTTTCTTATTCATTTTAAAATAATAAAAAACAAAAACAAACAAATATTTTTTTTTTAGCGAATGAACAACGTGCATGGACCAAAGATGGGCCAGAGTTATCGAAGTATTTGTCACTTTTTTGGATTTTTTTTTTTTTTTATTACTGCCACTTGCATTTGTCTGCCAAGGACGCATTGCAAGAGATGCAAAGAATGTGAGCCACTCTCCAAAAGCTTGGAGACAAGTGACTATGATTTAAAAATATATATATATATTACACAATAATAAGCGTGAGCGGGAGCATTCAAAGATGAAAATTATAGGCTACGTCATCACTAGTGATTCACCTTCGTGAGTTAGGATGTATTGTATTCATAGCAAACGTACCACAGATCATCTTTTCAATTGGATTTGAGTGGTCATCTTGTGCACACCTAAGTACAGAAAACCGCTTTCACACCAACCAAATTATCCGAAGTCTGACGTCAAACGGACTCGGGTTTGCACAAAAAGCTCTAGTGTGAAAGCACCCTTTAGGGCACAGACGAAGACTGTCCACGAGTCGAGAAACTCTGGGCCAAACTTGGACAGTCTGTGTAGACTGTGCTGATGATGAAATTTGCATCACGCTTACTGTGGGTGTTCCAATCAGCAACGTGGGCAACCAAAATATACCTTGGCCTTTAAATGCCAAGAAGATCAGGCATTCCTCCTCAACAACTCATTTCTCCGCCCAATTAATGCCACAATCTAAAATAAGGACAAAATCGTGTGTAACAGCAAAATAAAAGAGTCAATAATGTATTGTATAATGTACTTTGTTTGAAATTTCGATTGGGCTGTTCACATCTAAATTAACCAACAGTACAAAATATTCACAAACAAAATCAGCATCCGAAAAAAATTAAATAAATAAAAAATAAAGCTCAACCAAGCTTTAAAGAAAAAATTTAAATAACATAGATCATCGAAGCATGATATTTTAGACTCGATGTGAAGGTTTTTTTTAATTACAATTTTGTCAACTGTACATATACTGAATTGAAATAATTCTGATTCAGTAGCTATTGTACAGAAAGGAAGAGAAATATTTGCAAATGTCTGCATTAAAATGCTCCGGAAATTATAGTAATTTTTGGTTAAGACAACTATGAAAATAGTTGATTCCATTTACTGCAGCCTCAAACTCAAACTAAAAATAAATAAATAAATAAATAAATAAATAAGCAATTGTCAATCCACAGGTTTACAGAAAAGATCATTCATCTTAAAAAGATTTAACATTTCTGGAAGATCTGTATCTGGATATGCAGTATATAAATATTTTCCAGTATTATCTCAGTTGAAGTCAGAAGTTTAGATACATTTAGGTTTATTTTTTTTTAACCACTCCACAGATTTCATATTAACAAACTCTAGTTTTGAACATGTCGTTTAGGACATCTTACTTTGTGCATGACACAAATAATTTTTCCAACAATTGTTTACAGACAGATTGTTTCACTTTTAAATGACTATATCACAGTTCCACTGGGTCACAAGTTTACATTCACTAAGTTAACTGTGCATTTAAGCAGTTGGAAAATTCCAGAAAATGTTGTCAAGCATTTAGGCAATTAGCCAATTAGCTTCTGCTGTGCCTCTTTGCTTGACATTATGGGAAAATCAAAAGAAATCAGCCAAGACCTTAGAAAAAAAATTGTGGACTCCATAAGTCTGGTTCATCCTTGGGAGCAATTTCCAAATGCCTGAAGGTGCCACGTTCATCTGTACAAACAATAGTACGCAAGTATAAACACTATGGGACCACGCCATCATACCGCTCAGGAAGGAGACGCATTCTGTCTCTTAGAGATGAACGTAGTTTGGTTCGAAAAGTGCAAATCACTTCCAGAACAACTGCAAAGGACCCTGTGAAGATGCTGGAGGAAACAGGAAGACAAGTATCTATATCCACAGTAAAACGAGTCCTATATCGATATAACCTGAAAGGCTGCTCAGCAAGAAAGAAGCCACTGCTCCAAAACTGCCATAAAAAACCAGACTACAGTTTGCAAGTGCACATGGGGACAAAGATCATACTTTTTGGAGAAATGTCCTCTGATCTGATGAAACAAAAATTGAACTGTTTGGCCATAATGATCATCATTATGTTTGGAGGAAGAAGGGTGAGGTTTGCAAGCTGAAAACACCATCCCAACCGTGAAGCATGGGGGTGGCAGCATCATGTTGTGGGGGTGCTTTGCTGCAGGAGGGACTGGTGCACTTCACAAAATAGATGGCCTCATGTGGAAGGAAACTGATGTGGATATATTGAAGCAACATCTCAAGACATCAGTCAGGAAGTTAAAGCTCGGTCACTAATGGGTCCTCCAAATGGACAATGACCCCAAAATTGTGGCAAAATGGCTTAAGGACAACAAAGTCAAGGTATTGGAGTGGTCATCATAAAGCCCTGACCTCAATCCGATAGAAAATTTGTGGGCAGAACTGAAAAAGCGCGTGCGAACAAGGAGGCCTACAAACCTGACTCAGTTACACCAGTTCTGTCTGGAGGAATGGGCCGAAATTCCAGCAACTTATTGTGAGAAGCTTGTGGAAGGCTACCCAAGTTTGACCCAAGTTAAACAATTTAAAGGCAATGCTACCAAATACTAACAAAGTGTATGTAAACATCTGACCCATTGGGAATGTGATGAAAGAAATAAAATCTGAAATAAATCATTCTATATACTATTATTCTGACATTTTGCATTCTTAAAATCAAGTAGTGATCCTAACTGACCTAAGGCATGGAATGTTTTTTATGATTAAATGTCAGGAATGGTGAAAAACTGAGTTTAAATGTATTTGGCTAAGGTGTATGTAAACTTCTGACTTAAACTGTATATATTGTCCTAAATGAACAGTGGGGAATATCAATAATTCTTTCTTTATAATAATGTTGACATGCTGTTATGCATCCCCTAAAATCAGACTTGATAATTGGGTGCTCAGATATTTCAGATAAGGCATGTGAGGGTCTGTATTCTGTAATCAAGGTCTCAAGCCTTTAAAATGTTTGTAAAAACTAGTTATTATATTTAATATGCATCACCTTACAAAAAGTAATTTTTAAAGGTTTATGTGATTTTGTATTCAAATGTTTATAATGTAGATTTTACTTTAAATAAACTTAGTTCAATAAACACGCAATAATGAATGTTTTGTAAAAACAAACACATCTCTGATGTGATGAACAGAATGACTTTTCCAACATACTGTAGTTACTGTTATAACTACAAATGTGACAAATCTTAAAAGCTGACTGTCAAATATTGACATTAAAATATACTAATGCTCTGTGCATTTCTCTTCAAATTAATGTAAAGTTTCAGTTGACATTCAAAAAAGGCAGCATGTGAACAGTTTTATGTGTGTTTGTGATTTCAAAGAAGCCGAATAAATGATCAGACACTAATGCCAAAATACTCATCTTAACACATGTACTCTCCATTAACAGAGGAACATTTAGACTAAGAGTTTACATGATTGTATGACTTTGTTTCTTTACCAACACTTTATGAAGTGGCACTAAGCATTAATAAAAGAAAATCCTTAAGGATTTGTGCTACTCACCTGCTCCAATAACTGTCTAAGGCGTTTGAGCTGCGATTCGAGCTGTTTGTTGTGATCTTCCAGGATCTGCATTCTCGCTTCCAAGCGACCCTTGTGTTGCCGCAGTAGTTTGGCTTCGGCGATCAGCTCGGCGTCGCGTGGACTCTGGGGCGAGACAGGCAGCATCTGTGGGGGAGATGGCAGCGGCGACAGGCCCTTGTGGTCGTGTGTCTTTTTCAAATGGTCGTACTCTGCTTGCAGATTTCTGAAAACAATGACAACAACTTCAGAATGAAGGCTGGAAAATAGCTACTCTGGAAATTGGGGTGGGAATTTTTAAGAACCTCACAATTCGATTTGAGTTCAAATAGGGAAGTCACAATCTGATTCTAAAAACAAGTCACAATTCTTGATGCATCTCAATTTTTCAGCAAAATTGTAGGAACTAGGGGTGTGCAGTGAAGTCATTATCTGTATTTGTATCTGTATCTGTTCATATGACAAAATTATCTGTCTCTGTATTCGATGTGGGCGGGGCTTAAACCGGAAGTGCATCAAAACTAAATTAAATGCCTATTTTTAAATGTTAGTTATAGTTTCTTTTAATAAAATACGCCATGTATATGCCTTTTCATAATAATACCTAATAAAAATAATAATAATAATTATTATTATTATACAACTATTATTTAAAAAATATTATTTTATTCTTTTTTTTCTTACTAGATGAAGCTGAATTTGTAGACTACATTAACTGTGGAATATGTTGTTAACTGTGATTTCTCCTGGTATTTCTGATATCAATATCTGCATGTTAGGTCTGGGCGATATGCAAAAAATATTTTAGCGATAACTGCCTTAAAGAATATTGCGATATCCGATTACATCGTCAACCCACCTGCCGAGGGTCAGTAACATTTTTTTGCTTTACTGATTTTACTTTAAAAATGTTATTCATATATTGAACCACATAAAACTTAAACAAAATACATTTCTAAATTCAAATTGCACTTAAACTAAACGAAAAAAGCATTCAAATAATGAAGTGATCAAAAAATCTTTAAAATTTAACCACCTCCCCAAATCCAAACATTTACCATCTCAAACGTCTCTGCCATCACGCAAGCATCTGTCAATGACACCAGATGGAAAATTACTAATAGCCTACAGGTTAAGAACTAAAGACAATTATAAATGTAAAGACAATGATAATCAAAATAAATAAGCCTTGTTAATTCCCTTGTGTTCACAAAATAATGCTGCCAAATGTGTTCTTATCGAATTTGTGTTTCCATTGCATTTTGGTAATACAGTTAATGCTACCAAAAGAAAAGAAAATAATACTCAATTTTAGGTTCAAGGTGAACGTGTCTTGTATTACTTAATAATTTATTCACTTTCGTCTTTGTTTCTTTAATACAAAGGTATATATTACTGAACCTGCAGAGTTGCGTTCACAATGCAACCGTGAGAAAACAAAGTGAACTAAATTCACAGCACCTCCTGAGAGGATCAGAGATAATTTGCAGCATTATCATAAACGACAGTGTTCTTGCAAACAGTTTTCAGATGAATGAAACAGAGAAAAAAAGAGTGAAAACTCTTTACACGCGCTTGTTCCACGAGACACGAGACCTGTTCCAGCTCACGCTGCACACCTCTAAACAAACAGCGAATCAGACACAAGCAGTAGCTATGTTTCCATCCAATTTGTGAATTTAAATTTATGGAAAAAATCTGAATATTGCAAAAACAATGTGCGGATGTAGCCGCGTTTCCATCCCTTGCGTTCAAAAGAACAAAATCGTCACTTCCGGGGAAATTGTAGCTACTGTGTGATTCTTTTATTAATAAAATACTCGCGGTTTAGGACACGCAGACAAAACACTTTAATAACTTGTCTCATGATTGGAAATTACATTTTTGATGCGCATCTTGTATCCGTGTTAAATTCAATAGGTGTTTATTCGGTAAATGTGTTCCCATCATAGTTTATGCGTATTTCTTCTTATCGAATAAACAAATGTATCCACCTCAAGTGAGCGTATCAGTTTTAGTGATGGATCGTTTATGAACGATTCGTTCATTTTGAATCTTTTATGTGACTCAGAAGAATGAGTTCGTTCTTTTGTTACGTGACAGCCGTATACACTATTTAATCTATATGTCGACTTCCCAGATCCATGGTTTTGCCATTTCCCGATATTGTCGATCATGTCTGTTCAGATTCGTCATCGGGATCTTTGTAAGATATCGTTGATATCCAATTACATCATCCTATTGCCCAGCCCTATTGCATGTAAAACAACATTATTCTGAAGGCAGGAGGTGTCAAGCAAAATATGAAATGTCAAGCACATATTTTGCAGAGAATAATCAATACAAATACAAACATTAAAAGAAATGAAAATAAAATCAATAAAGCCTACAAACAGGTGAAAGTCCTGAAAGTCTATACATTTTTATCTAATTTGTTACACTTGATAAGCTCCAGATGCACACAATTAACAGAGACCGCCAGTGGAGTCGAGACCACGCCCATCCAATCTGAAATCACAACGTGCAAATTTTCATTCATAAGGTTTACACTTTAGAAATATTGGCTGCACAGATTCATACATTTTGTTATTTTGTATATGTTTGATTTAAAATATCGCTTTATCCTGGTGCCTCTTGGATAATCAGTCATACGAATAATTTTTTTATATTATTCACATGAATCAGTTATTCACTTTGAAGTCATTATCCGTGCCTTTCCGAATAAGGTATTCGGCTTCGGGCACATCCCTAGTAGAAATGCGAGTCATTGGCGAGTTAAGGTGGCTCGTTGCCATATTGTGTGTAAAGATTCTGTATATCCTGTATGTTAAACTAAAATATGTCTGCTCTAATAAATATGTACAGTATATTTGTTTGCGCACCTTTTCACAGTATATGCCACGGCAGACGTGCCCCCATGCCGTTACTGCAGTGTTGCACACCGCATGGAACTTACCTGTATCTATAATGTTTTGTCCTGCATATACAGAGTTATTAGTAATTTATTTAAATTTCTGTTTAAATATTTGTATTAATCTATCCAAAATCCTTTGAGAAAGAATCATAGTGAATCTTTTTTTTACCATAGGAATTACACAGTGTATTAGTTATTACGATGGTACGCCACAAGACTGGAAACATCAACAATTATTTTAATTAATATTGTAATTTTCTTCTATTTACAATTTTAATATAGCTTTGTGTGCCCACATTCTCAAGTCAGCAGCACAAACAGCATTGGTGAATGTTACTTTAAAAGTAATATGTTACATTATTGCGTTACTCCAGATAAAAGTAACTAATCACACAACATTGTTACTCTTTACAGAAAGTGACACATTAGCTACTTCTGCATTACTTTTGCTCTTTCTCTTACAGAATGGTAGCACCATGATTGGCTATTTTCCTTGCAGGTACTTTTTTACCTGATTTGGTGATTTGTCCCCCCAAATAGACCACTGATCTAAAGCATTTACGGGATATGTAAGGGATAATCCACGGCTAGGTGTGCGTTAAACGATTTTAATGCACGACGTGGAGGCAAAGAACCTTTATCTGTGGGTTGTTAGATCTACAGTTTTGCCTGTTTTAAATCAGACACAGAGATAAAGTAGTGCGATAATATCAAAAATTTTTTGGAGACCAAACACTCTTTAAAAGCTGTGAATTTAAATACTCAATCCAGAAATAATAATAGCCACATAATTTAGCAGGGTTGGCACTCCTCAGAACATGCAATATTTAATTCCTGTTCTTTTAAATTTCCCATTAATGAAGAAAAACCAGCATTGCTGATGTGACGCTTGTAAAAGTAGCACTTACTGTACATGATGAGAAAACTATCCAAAACGCTAAAATACTGTAGACTTTGGCATCCATTAAGGCTGCACGACTGATTAAGAATGAAATCGCGATGTGGCCTTCCTCGATTTCAAAACAGCAAAATGCTGCTAGTTATAAAACAGTCTCCTTCAGAGCTTCAGCGATGTGTGCTTGCGGGGCGCCCTCTAGTGGTTATATACACACACATGTTGAGCAGACAGTGCAGCTATTTTAGATGATGTTTATCATATTACAACATAAATTGTCTTGCCTCATCTTGACGGACAGTGAAAGATGCATTTGTTGGGTCCCGGTTACCTTATTTCCTTACAAGCACTTTTGGTGAGTAATAAGGGGCTGATGAACACTGTTTCCATTGTAACGCTTCACAGTTGATTTAAAGATGCAAGTCACTGCATGACTTGATGATGTTGTTTTGTGATGTGTCGAATAATCCCAGCTGTAAGACTATATTCGCGTACGGAGGTTGTTTGAACAGAGGCAAAAATCTCATAATGTCTCCTTACGGAGCACAGCATTGTAGGCATATTAATATAGAACTGTGATTAAAACTGACTGGAGCTACCTGTGCATTAAACGGTTTTAACACACTCATTCCATCCAATCAGAATAGAGTACTCAAACAAACAATGGTATTATAATCTAGAACTGTACATATTCATATATCAGTCCTCTACATAGCGAGTAAATCAATAGCATACACAACCAAATTTTGCGCTATGTGACTAAAATATGTATTTTACTAGCCACGGGAGAATAAATATTCAGACTTTACTTGCCAAAGCTTGAGTTGTGTAGTGGTGAAGAAGAACTTGAGCACCGCGATTCTTTTACTGAACAAGAAGCCAGCGATTAGGAAGTTGGAGTCAGTCTCATCTTTTACAGCGTGCTGTTTCTCATCGGCGCGTGCCCTGAAGGAAATTGACTTTATTTGGCAGCAGTGGATCAGGATCTGTCGTGATCGTGCTGTCACCATCGCTTTAGTTCAGCTGTGAAATGGCATTGACATTGCATTTAACAGTGTCAACTCTATCGTGCCTGTTGGACACCTGTTAGAAGGTAAAAGAGTTGCAAAACTCGAGAGCTTGTAGATTTGAATTTGATAACGTTTACAATCAATATTTGTAAAAGCAAGTCATATCAATTATCAAAAAAGTTTGCTTCGTTCCTTGTATTTTGTATCCAAAGACGAAACCTAGGCACCCTATTTTCATTTCATGTCTCTTTTAATATTGTTTCTGTTATTTACAGTTGGTGATCAAAAAGGTCAAAAGAAATATTATTACTTTTTTTTATATATTACACTTTACTCCCATATATGTGCAGCTCGACAGAAAGCAGCGTCCCCGTAACAACCTAAATCCCCACGACGCTTCTGTAAACAACAAACATGGCATCCGAGAAAGACTTTGCTAGCTGAGGTAAGGGACATTCCATCATTTAAACTGGTGTCTATAAATGAGTATAGTTTACTGAGCATGTGGATATACTTGTTTTTCTCAACAAAAACATGAGATTCAATATAAACATAACATTATTTGTTGAGTGTTTATATTCATCCTGTACGTTAACTGCGTCAGTTTACTTCATTAGCAGTTTCTTTTTCTTCGTTTTGTGTGAGCTTAAGTGCTTTCTATACTTTTTTGTTTTCACACATTGCTTGTTTAAATATTTAACAAAAAAAAAAAACAAACAAAAAAGAACACAGGACATAATATAAGCTTATTTTGGATATAATTAGAAGCTTGTTTTTTTTTTTTTTTAATGGTGATGCAACCTTTTTGACTAAAAAAATAATTTTACAATGTCTCTTTCTCATTAATTACCTTCATTTAAATAACAGAATATTCGAATATTCGTTTTTTATGAGCTTAAATATTCGAATACCAATTTATTGATGAATGCCCATCCTTACTTTAAACCCACTATCACCTTAACAAGAAGATGCCACTAGGCGGCGATAGCACTTGCAGACGGCCAATTGCCCTCATTACATTAGCAAAGACAGAGGGAGGGAGTCACTACAGTATATCATCGAGAGAAGCAAATAATGTAGAAAACTAGGGTGACCAGCAGTTAGTCCCGATTTACGAGGTGTGTCCCGTCATTTCTCAAAAAAAAATGTATAATGTCCCGGTTTTAGCTGTTAGGCTCACTGATGTTTTTCTTTTAAATAAAATTTCATCAATGTCCTTCTTGATATTGTGTCTGGTATCGATTGCAGGGAAGGGAAGATATTTTATTGCATTGCACGATGACTTGACAATACTTTCATTCTAGTTTTGCAGCAATCCGCTCAGAATCTATCTGGTTACCATGACAACGACTCACACGCTTGGCGCTCTCTGCTGCTTTCTGTCCATCCAACGCAAATTAGAAATGCCCAAATGAAAATGCATGTTCAACAAGCTGAAAGAAGCCGATCTATTTCTTTGCACAACATGTGAAAATGGAATTTAAATGTTTTGCTGTCACTGTAAATGTTCACTTTCCCATGGCCACAGTGTTAAATAAGAGATTGTAGGTCATATTCATACAGCTGTATTAAAAAAAATAATAATAATTAGTACAAGCAATTAAATGTGAAAATGTGGAATTGTATTTGAACTTTTAAGTTCCAATGTTGCAAATTTTGTGTAAAAATGTGTAGCTGACAAGAAATTTCAAGAACTGACAAGTCATATCATTATTACACATGCGATATGACATATGGATTAGGCTATAAGGAATTTGTAAATTTTGCAAATATCTAAAATGTGGTTAAAATTGTATAAAACAATATATAATAAAATAAAATAACATTCGCATACTAAAAGATCTTATATTGAATTTAGCTACATATTTTAATACAATGTGTGTGTGTATATACAGTATATATATATATATATACACTGATCAGCCACAACATTAAAACCACCTGCCTAATACCGTGTAGGTCCCCCTCATGCCGGCAAAACAGCTCTGACCCATCGAGGCATGGACTCCACAAGACCTCTCAAGGTGTCCTGTGGTATCTGGCACCAAGATGTTAGTAGCAGATCCTTTAAGTCCTGTAAGTGAGGTGGGGCCTCCATGGATCAGACTTTTTGGTCCAGCACATCCCAAAGATGCTCAATCAGATTGAGATTTGGGGAAATTCGGAGGCCAAGTCAACACCTATAACTCTTTGTCTTGTTCCTCAAACCATTCCTGAACAATCTTTGCAGTGTGCCAGAGCAAATTATCCTGCTGAAAGAGGCCACTGCCATCAGGGAATACCGCTGAAGGGGTGTACGTGGTCTGCAACAATCTTTAGGTAGGTGGTACGTGTCAAAGTAACATCCACATGAATGCCAGGACCCAAGGGTTCCCAGCAGAACATTGCCCAGAGCATCACACTGCCTCCGCCAATATGCCTTCTTCCCATAGTGCATCCTGCTGCCATCTCTTCCCCAGGTAAACGACGCACATGCACCCGGCCGTCCACATGATCTAAAAGAAAACGTGATTCATCAGACCAGGCCACCTTCTTCCATTGCTCCATGGTCCAGTTCTGACGCTCACATGCCCACTGTAGGCGCTTTCAGCGGTGGACAGGGATCAGCATGGGCACTCTGACCGGTCTGCGGCTACACAGCTTTATACACAGCAAGCTGTGATGCACTGTGTGTTCTGACACCTTTCTATCATCGCCAGCATTAAGTTTTATAGCAATTTGTGCTACAGTAGCTCTTCTGTGGGATCGGACCAGACGGACTAGCCTTCGCTCCCCATTCGCATCAATGAGCCTTGGGCACCCATGAACCTGTCGCCAGTTCACTGGTTGTCCTTCCTTGGACCACTTTTGGTAGGTACTAACCACTGCATACCGAGAATACCCCACAAGACCTGCCATTTTGGAGATGCTCTGACCCAGTCGTCTAGCCATCACAATTTGGTCCTTGTCAAAGTTGCTCAGATCCTTACACTTGCCCATTTTTCCTGCTTCCAACACATGAAAGAGAAGCGATCTATCTACAGGTGTCTGCAGTTGCGTGTAAGTATGTGTGTGTTTTTTTTTAATTGTTTCACTTTGTTTTAGAGTAGTATTCATTGCTTGACTTGTGCTGTTCTTTACTGTGTTGAACTTGTGTCGCTTAAACGTGTGTGTGTGCTACATTGTTTTTGACTTTGTCCTAGGGTATTCACTGCTAGTTTTAGAGTTGTTTGTTTATTGTGTATAAAACTAGCATTATTTTTAGTGTGTCTCTAAACAGTGCTTCACTTGTTTTAGAGTATTATTTATTGCTAAAATTTAGCATTGTTTGTTTGTGGTGTACTAAATTCGCATTTGTTCCCGCATTGGTCACTTCGCGCGACCCTTAGTTTGGGTTACCCACGTGACTAGCTTTGTTGTGCTAAGCACCATTAAGGCGTGTCCAGCACCAGGTAAGATATTTAAACCGCGGGATCCATAGTCGTTTCAGGAGAAGCAATCTATATACAGGAGTCTGCAGTTGCGTGTAAGTGTTTATTTAATTGTTTCATTTTGTTTTAGAGTAGTATTCATTGCTTGACTTGTGTTGTTTGTTTACCGTGTTGTACTGTGTTGAACTTGCGTCGTTTAAATGTGTGTGTGTGTGTGCTACATTGTTTGTGACTTGTCCTGGAGTATTCACTGCTAGGTTTAGAGTTGTTCGTTTATTGTGTATAAAACTAGCATTATTTTTTGTGTGTCTCTAAACAGTACTTCACTTGTTTTAGAATATTATTTATTGCTAAAGTTTAGCATTATTTGTTTGCGGTGTACTGAAATTGCATTTGTTCCCGCATTTGTCACCTCGCGCGACCCTTGGTTTCGGTTACCCACGTGACTAGCTTTGTTGTGCTAAGCAGCATTAAGGCATGTCCAGCTTTTATCACTTAACATCCCATTAGCAGCGTGTATATATTTGATGTGAATGCTGACACGGAACCTTCAGCGGAAGTGGCAGCCCTCGTGTAAAGCCCTCCTCATGTGAAGACCTACTTGTCTAAAGACCAGCGAGTCTACCTGTGCGAGTCCACTGAGCAAGGTCACGACAAGTCGCCACTCACCATAGCACTTAAGTATATTTTTAATTGTATTTCTTTTTATATTTTCCTTCTACATTCCCATATGTCTACTCCACGCATATCATGTGCCCTCAAGCACATACCTGTTATCTGTTACAGACAGTTTACACGATATAAACACAGGACACAATGCAACCCACACAACCTACGGCCACTTTGTACATCAGCAGCTGCTCCGCTCTTATTTTCAGTGGGTCTCTGGAACTGCCAGTCAGCTGTGAACAAAGCTGACTTCATTCCAGCCTTCGCCACACAATCCATCCTCAGCATCCTCACACTGACAGAAACATGGATACGTCCAGAGGATACCAGTAGGGGTGGGGGAACTGGTTTGCTCATTCCAAACAACTGGACATTTTCACCACACTCCTCTCCATGTAACAATACTTCTTTTGAATTCCAAGCTATTACTACAATGCAACCCACAAAAATCCATGTTGTTGTCATCTATCGCCCTCCAGGTCAGCTGGCAAACTTTCCTGAGGAGCTGGATGTCCTGCTGTCCTCCTTCCCTGAAGATGGTAGACCAACTGTGTTCCTTGGAGATTTCAACATACACCAAGACAAGCCTCAGGCCACTGAACTGCATGCTCTTCTGGCCTCGTTTGACTTGGAAAGACTAAGCACTACAGCAACTCACAGATCGGGCAACCAGCTGGTCCTCATTTTTACATGTAACTGTACCAACACAAATGTTCTTGTTACTCCTTTACATGTCTCTGATCACTACTTTGTTCAATTCAACATGACTCTCCCACCTATATTAAAACAGACTCCGCCTTTGGTTTCCTTTCGCCGTAACCTCCGTTCTCTTTCACCCACACGCCTTTCCACTGCTGTCTCTACCTCTTCCCACACAACTTATTTTCCACCCTGGATGTAAACACTGCCACAGACACACTAAGCTCTACTTTAACAACCTGTCTAGACAATATCCATCCTCTCTCCTCTTGGCCATCACGTATGACACCGCCCACCCCCTGGCTCTCTGACGTTCTTCATGAACATCGGACTGACCTCAGGGCAGCTGAGAGGAGATGTTGGAAATCTAAAGATCAAGCAGATCTGGGTAAGTATCAGTCTCTGCTTGCATCCTTTTCAGATAACGTTAAATCTGCAAAAACTTCCTATTACCAGGACAGCATCAACAGCACCACAGACACTTGCAGCTTATTTAGAACATTCCACACACTTCTCTGTTCTCCCCCACCACCGCCTGACACCTCACTGACAGCAGATGTCTTCGCCACATTTTTTACTAATAAAGTTACAGCCATCAGCAATACATTCTCAGCACCACACCCTCTCAAACACCTGCTTCCTGTATGCAGCTCTTCTGTCTCTGTTTTCTCCTCTGACTGACACTGAGGTCTCTAAACTCCTCCTTTCCAACCAGCCCACCACCTGATCCCTTGACCCCATTCCTTATCATCCATCCTGATTCTACTGGACCTATCTGCAGCCTTTGACACAGTCAACTTTCAGATCCTATTCTCCACCCTCTCTACTCTGGGCATCACAGGAACTGTGCTTGACTGGTTTAATTCCTATCCCTCAGGTAGGTCCTTTAAGGTAGCCTGGAGAGGTGAGGTGTCCAAGTCACATCAGCTACATACAGGGGTACCTCAGGGCTCAGTTCTTGGGCCACTTCTCTTCTCTATATATACAACATCACTGGGACCCATCATTCAGGCACATGGTTTCTCTTACCACTGCTACTGCGATGACACACAGCTCTACTTGTCTTTCCAGCCCAACGACACCACGGTGACTGCCCGAATCTCGGCCTATTTGGCAGACATCTCGGCCTGGATGAAGGAACACCACCTGCAACTTAACCCAGTGAAGACTGAGCTCGTCTTTCCAGCCAACCCTGCTGCTGAATACAACATCACCGTGCAGCTGGGTTCAACTATAGTAATGCCTTCCAAAATGGTCAGAAATCTAGGGGTAACCATCGATAACCAACTCAATTTCACAGACACATCTCAAAAGACAGCACGATCATATAGATTTACACTCTACAATATCAGAAAAATAAGACCCTTCCACTCTGAACATGCCACACAACATCTTCAGTCACTTGTCATAACTAGACTGGACTACTGTAATGCTCTCATTGCAGGCCTCCCTGCATGTGCAATTAGGCCCCTGCAAATGACCCAGAATGCAGCAGCACGTCTGATTTTTAATGAACCAAAGAGATTGCATGTTACACCACTCCTTGTCTCTTTTCACTGGCTGCCGGTTGATACACGTATCAAATTCAAGGCTCTAATGCTGGCATACAGAACAGTCACTGGGTCTGCTCCAGTATACCTAAAATCATTTCTGCAGAGCTACGTTCCCACCGGAAGCCTACGGTCGGCTAATGAGCTGCGCTTTGTTGTACCAACACAAAGAGGCACCAGAATACTTTCCCGGACTATCGGTTTCACTATACCATGTTGGTGGAATGACCTTCCTAACTCCATCAGTGAAGCAGACTCACTCTCTGTCTTCAAAAAACAGCTAGAAACACATCTTTTCCATGAGCACTTAACCATTCACTCATTAAAAAAAAAATGTATAATATATATTCTTAATGCACTCTAATATGTCTTGGATACTACTATTCTGATGCTAGTGAAACTTTGTAATGCAGCACTTTTACCACTTTACCGCTGTCTCCTTAAGATAAATCGCTGATGTTTTGAATGATGAATTATTCCTCTTTTGAATAAATGTAAATGTAAAAGAAATTCAAGAACTGACTGTTCACTTTCTGCCTAATATATCCCACCCCTTGACAGATGCCATTGTAACGATATAATCGATGTTATTCTCTTCACCTCTTAGTGGTTTTTAATGTTGTGGCTGATCGGTTTATACATGTATACAGTTGTGCTCAAAAGTTTGCATACCCTGGCAGAAATTGTGGCATTGATTTGGAAAATATGACTGATCATGCAAAAAAACTGCCTTTTATTTAAGGATAGTGATCATAAGAAGCCATTTATCATCACATAGTTGTTTGGCTCCTTTTTAAATCATAATGATAACAGAAATCACCCAAATGGCCCTGATCAAAAGTTTACATACCCTTGAATGTTTGGCCTTGTTACAGACACACAAGGTGACACATACAGGTTTAAATGGCAATTAAAGCTTAATTTCCACACCTGTGGTTTTTCAAATTGCAATTAGTGCCTGTGTATAAATAGTCAATGAGTTTGTTAGCTCTCACGTGGATGCACTGAGCAGGCTAGATACTGAGCCATGGGGAGCAGAAAAGAACTGTCAAAAGACCTGCGTAACAAGGTAATGGAACTTTATAAATATGGAAAAGGATATAAAAAGATATCAAAAGCCTTGAAAATGCCAGTCAGTACTGTTCAATCACTTATTAAGAAGTGGAAAATTCAGGGATCTCTTGATACCAAGCCAAGGTAGACCAAGAAAGATTTCAGTGACAACTGCCAGAAGAATTGTTCGGGATACAAAGAAAAACCCACAGGTAACCTCAGGAGAAATACAGGCTGCTCTGGAAAAAGACGGTGTGGTTATTTCAAGGAGCACAATATGATGATACTTGAGCAAAAATGAGCTGCATGGTCGAGTTGCCAGAAGGAAGCTTTTACTGCGCCAATGCCACAAAAAAGCTTGGTTACAATATGCCCGACAACACCTTGACATGCCTCACAGCTTCTGGCACACTGTAATTTGGATTGACGAGACCAAAATAGAGCTTTATTTTCACAACCGTAAGCGCTATGTTTGGAGAGGGGTCAACAAGGCCTGTAGTAACAAGAATACCATCCCCACAGTGAAGCATGATGGTGGCGGCACACTGATGTTTTGGGGGTGTGTGTGAGTTCTAAAGGCACAGGGAATCTTGTGAAAACTGATGGCAAGATGAATGCAGCATGTTATCAGAAAATACTGGCAGACAATTTGCATTCTTCTGCACGAAAGCTGCGCATGGGACGCTCTTGGACTTTCCAGCACGACAGTGACCCTAAGCACAAGGCCAATTTGACCCTCCAGTGGTTACAGCAGAAAAAGGTGAATGTTCTGGAGTGGCCATCACAGTCTCCTGACCTTAATATCATCGAGCCACTCTGGGGAGATATCAAACGTGCTGTTCATGCAAGAAGACCAAAGACTTTGCATAATCTGGAGGCATTTTGCCAAGACGAATGGGCAGCTATACCACCTACAAGAATCTGGGGCCTCATCGACAACTATTACAAAAGACTGCACGCTGTCATTGATGCTAAAGGGAGCAATACACAGTATTTAGGACTAAGGGTATGCAGACTTTTGAACAGGGGTCATTTCATTTTTTGTTTTATGATTGTGCCATTCTGTTATAACCTACAGTTGAATATGAATCCCATAAGAAAAAAAGAAATTTTTTTGTGTTCTGCCTGCTCACTCATGTTTTCTTTAAAATGGTACATATATTACCAATTCTCCAAGGGTATGCAAACTTTTGAGCACAACTGTATATGTGCATGTATCGCGAACACCCAATGTGTGCCAGTTTGAGACTTTCAAAATCTGGTCACCCTATAGAAAACATGCTAGCCGTGTCTGGGACTTCAATTATGATACATTTGAACCTTTATTGGAATTATTGTTTGTTCTGTTGCCAGTGATGTTAAAACAAAAAACAGAAACAATATAATATCCAGTAATTTATTCTGACTTTCTCTCTCTGTCTCTCTCTCACACACACAGTCTTTTTACTCATTCTGTCTTACACCATCAATCAGTGATTTGTTTTACATTTCATTTAGAATTGGTATAGAGTTTTGTTTGATGTTCAGTTTTCAGAGTTGCGACAAGACTTACTTTATCATGTCAAATACTCTAAAGAGGACTTAAGTTCAATAAAAAAGAAGCATTCTTAAATCAAACATTTTTTCTACTGTAATATCAGTAATGAAATTCAGCTGGCCTTATTAAAATGAAGATTTTTATTAGTACAAGTATTATTTACAAACTGTACATTTGGGTGTCCAACTATAAGACCCATGTTGCACAATGCCTGTTTTCCCCATTCTATATGCATCATTTGATATGAAAACTAAAACTAAAATAAAAAGAGGATGTGAAGAGTATGTGTGCCAGTCTTCCGGAAACAAAAGACAAGGTAAGCACCGGGCCAAGATGGTGTTTCACCCACTTGTCTAAAATCCTGTGCTGACCAGCTGGCCCCCATCTTGACACAGATCTTCAACAGATCACTGGATCAGTGTGAAGTTCCCTGCTGCTTCAAATGCTCCACCATCATCCCTGTCCCAAAGAAACCCAAAATCACAGGACTTAATGACTACAGACCCGTCGCTCTGACATCTGTGGTCACGAAGTCATTTGAGAGACTGGTGTTGGCCCACCTGAAGGATATCACTGGACCCTTTCTGGATCCCCTTCAATTTGCTTATAGAGTAAACAGGTCTGTGGATGATGCAGTCAACATGGGATTGCATCATATCCTGCAACATCTGGACAGACCAGGGACATATTCAATGATCCTTTCTGTCAGTGGATCACCAGCTTTCTGACAGATAGGCAGCAGTTAGTGAGACTGGGAAAATTCATTTCCAGCACATGTACAATCAGCACTGGTGCCCCCCAGGGATGTGTGCTCTCCCTACTACTCTTCTCCCTGTACACATACGACTGCACTGCCAAGGACTCCTCTGTTAAGCTCCTGAAGTTTGCAGATGATACTACTGTCATCGGCCTCATCCAGGATGACGATGAGTCTGCATACAGAAGGGAGGTTGAACAGTTGGCTGTCTGGTGCAGACAAAACAACCTGGAGCTGAACATGCTCAAAACAGTGTAGATGATAGTGGACTTTAGGAGGAACACCCCAACATTGACCCCGCTCACCATTCTGAACAGCACTGTGGCAGCAGTGGAGTCATTCAAGTTCCTGGGCTCTACCATCTCACAGGACCTGAAGTGGGAGACCCACATTGACTCCATTGTGAAAAAGGCCCAGCAGAGATTGTACTTCCTTCGCCAGTTGAGGAAGTTCAACCTGCCACAGGCGTTGCTGATACACTTCTACTGAGCAGTCATTGAGTCTGTCCTCTGCACTTCAATAACTGTCTGGTTTGGTTCAGCTATGAAATCGGACATTAGAAGACTACAAAGGACAGCTCAAACTGCTGAGTGGATTATTGGTTGCCCCCTGCCCTCCTTTCAAGAGCTGTACTCTTCCAGATTGAGGAAAAGGGCTGGGAAAATCACTCTGGACCCCACTCACTCAGCCCACTACCTTTTTGAACTGTTGCCTTCTGGCCGGCACTACAGAGCACTGAGTCTTTTTGTATGATCAGTCATATTTTCAAAATCAATGCCAAAATTTCACAATTTCTGCCAGGGTATGCAAACTTATGAGCACAACTGTGTGTGTGTGTATATATATATATATATATATATATATATATATATATATATATATATATATATATAAACTCAGCAAAAAAAGAAACATCCCTTTTTCAGGACACTGTATTTTAAAGATAATTTTGTAAAACTCCAAATAACTTAACAGATCTTTATTGTAAAGGCTTTAAACAATGTTTTCCATGCTTGTTCAATGAACCATAAACAATTAATGAACATGCACCTGTGGAACGGTCGTTAAGACACTAACAGCTTACAGACGGTAGCCAATTAAGGTCACAGTTATAAAAACTTCGGACACTAAAGAGACCTTTCTACTAACTCTGAAAAACATCAAAAGAAAGATGCCCAGGGTCCCTGCTCATCTGCGTGAACGTGCCTTAGGTATGCTGCATGGAGGCATGAGGACTGCAGATGTGGCCAGGGCAATTAATTGCAATGTCTGTATTGTGAGACGCCTAAGACAGTGCTACAGGGAGACAGGAAGGACAGCTGATCGTCCTCGCAGTGGCAGACCACATGTAACAACACCTGCACAGGATCGGTACATCCGAACATCACACCTGCGGGACAGGTACAGGATGGCAACAACAAATGCCCAAGTTACACCAGGAACGCACAATCCCTCCATCAGTGCTCAGACTGTCTGCAATAGGCTGAGAGAGGCTGGACTGAGGGCTTGTAGGCCTGAGCTCAGATCTAAATCCCATTGAGCACGTCTGGGACCTGTTAGATCAGAGGGTAAGGGCTAGGGCCATTACCCCAGAAATGTCCGGGAACTTGCAAGTGCCTTGGTGGAAGAGTGGGATAACATCTCACAGCAAGAACTGGCAAATCTGGTGCAGTCCATGAGGAGGAGATGCACTGCAGTACTTAATGCAGCTGGTGGCCACACCAGATACTGACTGTTACTTTTGATTATGACACCCCCTTTGTTCAGGGACACATTATTCCATTTCTGTTATTCACATGTCTGTGAAACTTGTTCAGTTTATGTCTTAGTTGTTGAATCTTTTTATGTTCATACAAATATTTACACATGTTAAGTTTGCTGAAAATAAAAGCAGTTGAAATTGAGAGGGATGTTTCTTTTTTTGCTGAGTTTATATAAATATATATATTTGTCTTATTGTGTATTTCTATATATACTTGCCCATCTATATTATTTTCTATTCACTTTTTATTTTTATTCTAGTATCTCTTGTTGTAGTATTGTTTGTGCACTGGAAGCTTCTGTCACCAAGACAAATTCCTTGTAAGTGTAAGCATACTTGTCAATAAAGCTCATTCTGATTCTGATGTTATTATATATAAATATATATATATATATATATATATATATATATATATATATATATATATATATATATATATATATATACAGTGCATCCGGAAAGTATTCACAGTGCTTCACTTTTTCCACATTTTGTTATGTTACAGCCTTATTCCAAAATGGATTAAATTCATTATTTTCCTCAAAATTCTACAAACAATACCCCATAATGACAACGTGAAAGTAGTTTATTTGAAATCTTTGCAAATTTATTAAAAATAAAAAACGAAAAAAAATCACATGTACATAAGTATTCACAGCCTTTGCTCAATACTTTTTGGAAGCACCTTTGGCACCAATTACAGCCTGCAGGGAGGGTACCACATGAGGGAGGAGGATGTCTTCCTTGTAACGCACAGCATTGAGATTGCCTGCAATGACAACGCGCTCAGTCCGATGATGCTGTGACACACCACCCCAGACCATGACGGACCCTCCACCTCCAAATCGATCCCGCTCCAGAGTACAGGCCTCGGTGTAATGCTCATTCCTTCGACGATAAATGCGAGTCCGACCATCGCACCTGGTGAGACAAAACCGCAACACGTCTGTGAAGAGCACTTTTTGCCAGTCCTGTCTGGTCCAGCGAAGGTGGGTTTGTGCCCATAGGCGACGCTGTTGCCGGTGATGTCTGGTAAGGACCTGCCTAACAACAGGCCTACAAGCCCTCAGTCCAGCCTCTCTCAGCCTGTTGCGGACAGTCTGAGCACTGATGGAGGGATTGTGCATTTCTGGTGTAACTCTGGCAGTTGTTGTTGCTATCCTGTACCTGTCCCGCAGGTGTGATATTCGGATGTACCGATCCTGTGCAGGTGTTGTTACACGTGGTCTGCCACTGTGAGGACAATCAGCTGTCCTTTCTGTCTCCCTGTATCACTGTCTTAGGCATCTCACAGTACGGATATTGCAATTTATTGCCCTGGCCACATCTGCAGTCCTCATGCCTCCATGCAGCATGCCTAAGGCACGTTCACGCAGATGAGCAGGGACCCTGGGCATCTTTCTTTTGGTGTTTTTCAGAGTCAGTAGAAAGGTCTCTTTAGTGTCCTAAGTTTTTATAACTGTGACCTTAATTGGCTACCGTCTGTAAGCTGTTAGTGTCTTAACGACCGTTCCACAGGTGCATGTTCATTAATTGTTTATGGTTCATTGAACAAGCATGGAAAACATTGTTTAAACCCTTTAAAATAAAGATCTGTTAAGTTATTTGGATTTTTACAAAATTATCTTTAAAATACAGTGTCCTGAAAAAGGGTCATTTCTTTTTTTGCTGAGTTTATATATTATATGATGATTCCCCCTTCTTTTTTTTCTATATAACTCATTTAATTTTCAGTTGCATTATACACTTACATGTCAAAAGTCTGGTGAGTAAAAACAAAAATGTACTAGCCAATGGTGATTCTTTCTCCAACATCTCTGTAGAGGGTTGTATATTTATAGAAAATATAATTTTTAAGTAATAGTGTACACAAGCAAATAAATGCAGACAAATCTTTTTTATAATTGAAAAAATAAACACATTTGTCATCAGGTAAGTGCTTTACTGAAGGACTGCTACACTCTCATCTTTTAAAAACTGATCATTTGAATGATAAAGGGGAGTGGTAATGTAATCAAACCTGTTTTCCTGCTCCAGATCATTAAGGACTCTCTCCAGCTCTCCCTTCTCTTCAGTCTCCATTGAGATGAGGATCTGAGTGGGACTCTGTGGCTGGCTGAGAGGAGAGCCCTGATTCAGACTCTGGCAGTAGTGCTGGATCAGTAGATGTTCGTCATCCCTACAATGATAACAACAAAGTTGATACGTTTTTGCACTTTCATACATACAAATGATCTCATTTTAAGTTAAACAAAAGAGGTTTAATCACCCTGGTTAAAAGGGATAAGCTTCTTTGTGACTGTATTTCTTTATCAACCACACACAGTTAGATGCATCAATCTAATTTTCATGGTGTTCTGGGAGGTACTGAGACAGTGGTGTAAGTAGATAATGTTTTAATTTCTTCCACACACTATTTTATTAATTTATTGTATAATACTATGTAAAGTAGAATGTAAATGAGTTGCAAGCTCACATGCTTTCATTGGGCGATACATTCTCATTCACGTACGAGCCATTCCGGTTCTCCATTTCAGCTAGCCTGTGAAAACACAATATCATTCATGCAGCCATTCATTTCATTAAGGCATCACTGTTCACACATGAGAGCTCAACTTTAAAACAAACACTTTTTGTGTGTTACTACACAACTCTGTAAGCAGCAGACACACAAATACACAACTGTGAACATGAAAAGCATGTTAGTATTAGTTCTCTAAAAAATGTCCTTTACTCTGATATGATCCATGAAAAAGGCTTTTGGTTATACAGGGTTGCTGCAGAGTTTTTCAAATCAAATTGATGACTTTTAAAGACCTTTTTCAAGACCTGAACAAATAAAATTAATACTTTATCCCCATCCCAAAACAACCCCACACAATCTAAAAATAAATAATGTATCACAGACTCTTACTTAAACAGGTAGGGGCAAACATTCTACATGGCCTTAACAATGCTTATCAGTATATCAGGGTAGGCTATATGCAAGTATAAAATACTCAAGACATATTTTCCACATATATTACATTAAAATTGGTTTATGTACCATTATATAAATCAATACAAATTAGAGGTCGAAAAATATTGGATTTTGCTGATACGACTGGTATTGGTAAGATTTGATTCATATCATGGAACTTTTAACTTTAAAGGCTGAAATACACCGGGGACTTTTATTTTAAAATGTGCTTCACTGCTTCCAGCTGCTCATTCAAGATAAGGCAAATAAAACATGCACTCCAACAATGATCTATAGCGTATTACAATATAAATAATTAAAAGTAAACATTGTTATATTTCATCATCACTACATCATCATCATCAACAGGTGATCTTTAGTGATAGCTTGTCATAAATTTCCGATATGGCTTAATGATTGCAAACTGCTCTGCAATAGCTGGAAACACTCACAAGCCCCCACGTGCTTGAAGAAATACAACAGTGCCGTGTTTTCACTCGAAGGATGCAGCGCATGCATTTAATTAATAAATCATATTCTTTTGAAGTTTGATACATTAGGTCGTATCACGATTCCTGTCTTTCCATCTCCAAATTTAAGACCTCTTTAAATGATAATTAAGACTTTTGTTGTATCATTTAAGATATGTAAGACTTTTTCTGACCTTAAATTTGGGAAAACTGAATTTAAGGGCATTTTCAGACCTGTACACCGCTTGCTTTGTTCTGAAACGGGGACTAAATTGTTACAATGTTGCATTTTCTTCTTGGTTTGGTTCACTTTCACAAGGCAACATTTCAAAATGGACCAAAACTAGTCATATGTGAGCAAGCTGTCCCCTTATTGGTCACTATGTTTGTTTGCTGTTCCAGGATTAAGCTCATCCATTGATATACCAGTTAAAATTACATGCCTGTAACAAATTTGTCAATCATTACAAATTTTAGAGAATTTTCGAACGTCGCCAGTTAGAGGTTGTGCTCCAAATACAAATTATTCGTCACTCGGATGGAAATGAGTTCTAAAGTTTCCGTCATGGTTATTTTTATCTGTCATTAGTTGCTTTTGCATTATTTCTCCATTGAAACGTGCCTGTTTTCAGAGCTCTCTCTCTCTCCCTCTCTCACTCACACGTACACACACAAACAGCAAAGTCGCGTAAAAAAAAAAATATTTGTCAAAAAGTTGCTAACGCCGTCCTATCAGTGTTCTGCCACTATCCAAAAGAGAGAAACGATCGTACTAATATTACCTCAGGAATTATAAAACAGCTCCTATTTTAAACGTGCATTTATATCTAATATAGTTGCAAAAAGGCTATATCCACGTTTTGATGATGAATTACAGAGAAGTGCTGATCTACAAATGTCTTCTCCAAAGATCCCTCAGTTATGTTCAAGGTTTTTATAGGGATATTGTTTGGTTTGTTTGTCCGTTGTGTCAGTTTGCATTCTCACCTCAAGCGAACAGCTCCAGAGTTCGTTTGCAATCGGTCCGATACCACCTCATTCAGGCTGTCTCAGACCGATTGTTTTGGTGCGGATCCGAGTGCAACTGCCGTGTTCATATAAGCCTAAACGAACCGAACCAAGGGAGAAAACGTGCCAGGTTCCGAAACAAATGCTCCAAACGAGCCAGGTGTGAAAACACCCTAATACACCCTAATACATAAGGGTGTGTTCACACTTGGCAGGTTTGGTTAGATTAAAACAAACTCTGGTGCGATTGCTCTGTTAGTACGGTTCATTTGAACAAGTGTGAACGCTGCCATTCGAACCATGGTGCGCACCAAAAAGTGGCCCCTGAATACTGGGTCTCGGTCTGCTTCCAAAAGAAATCTGGTGTGGTTCGACTGATATATGAAGGCAACATGGACCAAAGACGTCTAAACGGACCAATAACAGGATGTGATGTCACAAGAATGTGACCCTAAAAATCATGTGATTTGATAACATAGAGCGGTAAGAGCGGTGTACGCAAAACAAAATGAGCAGAGGGCAAACATGGAGCAATGAGATGGTAAAGTTCCTTATTAACATTTGGTCTGATGAGCATATTTCCAGCATACTGGAAAAACTTCACAAAAATGCTCAAGTGTTCAAATTGTCCAGTGATAGGTTAAGGGAAAGAGGGTCCAACGAGCACATTTAGCCCAGCAGCCAGCACTGTTTTGGATGTTCGGCAAGTTCCGTCGCAAAATATACGTCATAAAATCTGTCCAATCAGGTTGTGAACTTATCCTTATGCCTTCTGTTTTGTATCTTTAGGTTCGGTGTTAAAAATGCCAGTGTGAACGCTAAGCAAACCAGGACTTTATGTATAATTTTCTTTTTTGGTCTGGACCAAGAGAACCAAGAGAACTGAACTACAAGTGTGAACACACCCTAAGCCTTTTTATGGATCCACGGGAACCCTGTTATAATACAGTTTCAATCATAACAATTAAGCAAAATTATGCATGACAACAAGAATGAATTAAAATCATGAATTTTATATTTAACTGACTCACTTTACAGGCTTGGAATTCTTATCCACAGTTTCCCTGACCGACCACTGGGAGGCAAAATAATGATTCTGATTGCTGTTGTTTTCTGGTTCTGGTCTCCACTATGAAAAATCTACCGAAAGAGCAATCCAGATGGATAGCAACAACCATTCTCGGTGTTGGATGGAGTAAAAATTTGTTCAGTTGTGCAGTTGTTGGCTGATATAACAATTTGAAATAGTAAATGGTATCAACTTAATTAATCTCGTTCATCGCTTTAGGTCATCAACCCACTCCTTCAACTTCGGCGGGTAAGGCCTTGTCAAAAGACCGTCATCGTGTCTCTCTAAAGTATCGGCACTATTGAGCCATATGCTTTTTATCTGGCAATTGTTTCAAAATCAAAGTATCCACTAAAAACATATGTCAATATGAGTGAAAACTGGAGACCGGAAAACGAAAACAGGCTTCTGATATGAATCATGGAACAGTTCCGCGTTCAGGAAAAATGTAGATACAATGAGTATATAAGGATGTAAAACCTTAATATATAATCTAATACCACAACATTCTACCACTTCAATTCTTGACTCTGGTTGACACAAGTTCCATGGGTATTAAATGGTAGTTTCAGGTTAGTTCACCGACTACATCATTTTCTTATTGAAGTGTTGACATTTTCAAATCAACTAAACGACTAAAGTGGTCTCGTAAGGAAGTAGTTCTACACACAAGAACATTTGAGATATAAAAACTTGAAAAATATCTTGAGATAAACACAAGCTAATACTAGACTCCAGACCACTGAATTATTGAAAATTTGGACCCACTTTATATTAGGCATCTTTATGTACATAAGCATTAGACACTTATTATGTGCATACGTGTTGTTACATTGTACTTACATTTGTAGTACTGGCATTTAATTATCTGTAGTTACACTGTTAACCTAACCCTACCCTAACCTTAACACTAATCCTAAACCCACCCCTAACCTCAACCTCAGTCACAGCAAATGTGAATCTTGTGAGAATTTTGCAGAACAACATGTAGTTACACAATAAATACATTGTATTAAATATTTTAATGTTAGTACATGGTAGTTAAAGACACCAAATATAAAGTGGGACCGGAAATGTAATGCACATATGCTTATAAATGGTTTTACTTACAGTACATATACAAAAGCACCAAATTAGTCAACTTTTATTTTTAATTCCTCTTCTGAAGTGCAATATATCTTTAAAAAATTTTTTTTTTAAATCCATCATTCAAACTTTCACCTGCTAGCATAATGCTCGATACGTGAGTGGGTGTCGTCGTGGGAAAGTTGTGGAGAGGACGCTGGCCTACAAATGACAGAAGAGCAAAGGTCAGAAAACACAAATAAAATAAAAATTTTTAAAAAAAAAAGATTTTATTGTGTTGAAACAATAGAAACAACATTGAAATATAAGTGATAATTATTATACATATTTCAACAAGGTAGCTATGGAGACAATTAGTGAGATCCCAATATAAACAAATAAGCATATTAAATAGAGATTTATAAAAAAAAAAAAAAAGGCTTGTATTGATTTCAGAAAGTAGGGTGCATCAGTTATGTATCTTAAAGGGGTCAGAACATGCCTTTTTTATTATTTTAATATGTTCCATGGGGTACATATATTTGTAAAACTTCATAATTTTCCACCCTCGTTCTGACCCTCTGTCAGAAATGCTCGGTTTTGGTGCTGCTTCTCTTTAAGACTTGACAGTAAACACCCACTGTTATGATTGGCTCTCTGCTCTTGAATGACCTGCTCTCACCTTCGCCATCTCGCTGCTTACCACTAATGGGCAGGGATACGGAAGTGATAACGTAAAGTAGGCGTTGATGTGTTGTTGTTGAGGAGGTCAGATGCAAACGTCTACCACAGAGTGACATTACAATGTGAAGAAAGTAGAGAACAAGTAGTTTTGGCAACTTGATTTCAACAAATGCTTTTCGCAGTGAGGAGAAAATTATGAGTTCAGAAATTTACAGTGTTTTTATAGGACAATTAACTTTTACATGTGAAAAGATCAAGGAAAATTTGATTCCTCATCTTTAAGTTGAAACAGTGCCCCTTGGGGTGTAATAGTTCATAGCTGTTGGCATTTCAACTGAGCTTGCTCAAATATATAATTTTTTGACTAACCATAAATGCTGCTTTAAATTTTGATAATTAAAGTAAATAAAATATAGCTAACGCTCAGTCACTTAACATTCATGATAACCCCCATTTAAAACAGCACCTAATATCCTGTGG
This sequence comes from Myxocyprinus asiaticus, assembly GCF_019703515.2. Classification (NCBI taxonomy): domain Eukaryota; kingdom Metazoa; phylum Chordata; class Actinopteri; order Cypriniformes; family Catostomidae; genus Myxocyprinus; species Myxocyprinus asiaticus. Next base: position 13,018,117 of record NC_059351.1, on the reverse strand, counting down.
AACTGAAACAAATTTTTTATCTTGCATGATGGATGGTAAAAGCCATGAGATGGACACATGTTCCAAAAATATTTCACAGTTCTGCAGTGGCGGACTGGCCACTAGGAGAACCAGGACTTTTCCCGGTGGGCCGGCTGCGAAATGGGGCCGCCACGTTATGCAGAACGTGCCACGAAACGGTGCCACGATATGCGGAAGGGGGCAGCGATATGCAGAAAAGGACAGCCCCCCCTCCCCCCACACAACTTTTGGGCCAGTTTCTATGTAAAATCCCAGGCCGAATTTTCTTCCCAGTCCGCCCCTGCAGTTCTGATGATGTAAGATGATGAGTGTGTTGTGGAGTATTGTGTATAATTTCACTTTGAGTGACACCTATTTGTCAAAATGAATTTAACTTAATGAGAAAGATAAAAAAAAAAAAAAAAAAATACAGTGTAACACTTTGACAGAAATAAACTATGTTAAAACTGCCAGTTTTATGCTGCTTTCAGAAAACCAAAACTCTGCAATACACTGTGATCATGAAAAAAACAGACTTTCAGTTGTTTAATAATCTTAGCTTTTTACAAAGTTTACTTATATTAAAAATTTATTTTCTTAATTACTTATAATTAGTCGATTGCCCCCCCCCCCCCAACCAATACTTATTACTAGTAACTATGATTAGATTAAAATCAAACCTAAATTACCTACTAGGGATTAAAAAATATATACTGTTTTGCATTGTATTTGAAATCCAAACTACACCGGACAAAGGCTTTTGACCTCTGTCTAAAAGAATGCAATTCAAACTGCTGTCTGAGGATCATTAATAGGATACTACAGGGCTAAACGCTCCTTGGGGTAAAAGGCTCCATTTATTTTATTTTCTCCCAAAACTAAATAGCAACAAAAACTACCACAGTACTTTTCTAAACACCGACTTGACACTATACACTGCAAAATTTTCCTGTTTCGTGAGATCTTCTGTGTAATATCTAAGGTTGATTTTGAGACAATTTGATATAATTTTTTTTTTAACTTTTGTTGCAAATGTATGTAGCTAATGAAAACCCCTGAAATTAACATTTTGTTTGAGATAAAATACTTATAATGCTCAATATTTTTAAAAATAACTTAAATAAGTTAAAGGATATTATTTTTATTTTTTTTTTTTTTGAGTGGGAGGAATACATTTGTTATGAAAAATGTTCAAAGTGGGCTCACAATGACTGATCCAATCATAATAGAGATTAGTTTGTTTATAGAATACTTAAGATGTAATAAAATGCCAAATTTGTTTGAAATTAACAGGAAATGGTTGACTTTTTTTCTGAAGTAGTTATTTTGAATAAGCATCATCTTAATTTGTTCCTCAAAATTAAGACTTTTGTTCCTCAATATTATTTGCATGAGCTGACAAAGTGTGCCCTATAACTATTGCCCTTATATCTATACAATATCACTCTAAAACCCCTAAGGGTCTTTTTCCCCAAGTGAGGGAGTCTTTTACCCCAAGTGTGGGGAAAAATGCTCCCTCACCACCTTTTTTTATTTAACTGAATTTTAATCAAAACAACCTCCCGTTATTATTTCTTTTCACACAAATGATAATGCTCCATCAATTTACAATGAAAATAAATTTTAAATCAAAAGCAACATTTTCTTAAGGGGAGCCTTTTGCCCCGTTGTACCTTAATCATAAATGTTCTTGGCTCACTTCTGCACTTCATTTAGGAGCAGTGAATAAATCAACACAGCAAACGGCACTGCTCATGTCATGCAAATACACTGCATTTACCACACAGGTACCCAGGCAAGTTATAGTGCATGTTTTTGAGTGTGTGGATGTACTGATTACTCACGGATGGTCAACTGGCCAGAAGTTGATCAGTGTAACAGGACTGCAAGACAAAAAAAAAGATGAGATGATGGACAGGACAAGCAGATGCACTGAAAGCAGGATGGTGACAGCACCAAACACAAAAATCAATTTACATGAGAACACAGTAGGGTCCTATAGGTTTTGAGCCTAATAACAGACACTTCACAATCCAAAAAAATTTGTTAAATTGTTTGTTGAAAAACAGGTGGATTTGATGTTGTTGTTCATGTGTTAGGGTTGAAATGAAAAAGGACAAAACTAGTTACAATTTAAGTAAGAATAATGTCTGTATGCATTTAGTGCTGCTTTACAATTACCCTGACAAACTGCACAAATAATACTAGCTCCTCTGCAGGGGTTAAAATAATTCCACATCAAAAATGATCCTATTGTGAACGCGAGTAATGATCAGAACAAACAGTAAAGCAGAACAAATCCAAATGCAATTCTTGCCGCTGCAGTTGAATGTTACCGTGCTTTCGGAGTATTCATTATTTGTTTTGTTCAGTGACATACACAGGTATTACTGTCTACATGTTTGCCAAGAGAAAGGCAGTGTTCCTAATGCACACATGTATGACCAAAATGCTGTCTAGGTAAGACAGCATTTTGGTTGGTTTTGAGACACATATATGAGACTTATGTTAAAAAAGCCTTAAATGACTGCAAATGTGGATTTAAAAAGTGATTATTAACAATTAACCAAATGCAGGGATTTTAAAAGAATTTTATAGGTTTACAACAAGCTCTGACAGGTTTAAAGGAATAGTTCACCCAAAAATGAAAATGCTCTCATCATTTACTCACCCTCATGCCATCCCCGATGTGTAAGACTTTCTTTCTTCTGCTGAAAACAACGATTTTTTTGACAAATATTTTAACTCGGTAGGCCCATAAAATGCAAGTGAATGGTGGCCAGAACTTTGAAGCTTTGAGGCATAAAGGCAGCATAAAAGTAATCAATACGACTCCAGTGGTTTAATCCATGTCTTCAGAAGTTATATAATAAGTGTAGGTGAGGAAAAAGTTCAATATTAAAGGCCTTTTTTTACTATAAATGTCCACTTTCACATTCTTCTTTTGTTTTTGGTGCTTCGTACATATCGCCACCTACTGGGCATGGAGGAGAATTTATAGTAAAAAAGGAGCTTCAAAGTTCTGGTTGTCATTCACTTGCATTGCATGGACCTACAGAGCTGAGATATATATATATATATTTTAAATATTTTTCCTGTTCTGCAGAAGAAAGAAAGTCCTACACATCTGAAATGGCATGAGGGTGTGAAAGATGAGAGAATTTACATTTTTGGGTAAGCTATTCCTTTAATTTACCACCAAAAATTATTTTAACTCGTCCCTTAACTAGTTAACACTAATGAAAGTCTATGGGCCAAGAATACTGGGGGTTTAAAAAAATCTAAAGCTCACTTATTTTAATTCTTCTGTACAGAAATGTGTTAGTTGAGCTGTAAAGTTATATAAATGTTCCTTTAAGCAGTAGGACTACTGTTCTAGGTGGATGTAAAATCGCAGCTTCTGGTATTCTTTTATGTATTGTGCAAAAGTTACAGAGTTGACTGGCTTTACATAGTCATGACAAGAGTTGACAAATTAAATATAACATTGCACAGACAAGGTTAGTAACCAATTTAATCACACTATTCTCATGCAAACATATATAATGTTTAAATACTGTGGATAAACTTGAATCAATGTGTATTTTAAGATTTATCCTGTTGCAAAGCCTTACCTCACAGACACCCATTGTAATTGCATCACTGTACACATGATTTTTGCTTGTTTTTTTACAAAGTGAAGGACAAGTTGAGATAATTTTCTTGTATGCTCGGTCTGTTATTGTTTAACTGCACCAGTTCTAAATCCATTTTGTTCCCTTTATAGTATCTACATTTGTAATGTGATGTTAATGAAGCCAGAAAAAATTTGCACTGCCTAAAAAGCTGATATAAACAATGAATCTCGCTAGAATAAGGGTTCAATTTCTTCACCTAAATCAGTGCATTATGCATAATAGTGGCCATAAAAATATCCATGTCAGCTGTCACATGTCTACGTAATCAGTAGCTGATGGCAAGATACACAATGAAAGTGAGCGCAGAAATATAAGCATGTATGTCTCACGTCTCCATGTTGTCTCCCTCTAGGATGGTCTGTACAGGGAGGTAACCCATGCGAGGGTGCTTTGCAAAATAGCGCTTTGTCCTGAACTTGTTCTTCAACACCTTGGCAAAGTCCCTCACATCCTCTCCTGATGTTGTCTAAAATATAAGGACACAGACACACAAAAGACTCAGCTCTAACCTGCATTTTTATCCTGAAATGCTATGTCATGACTACGCCATGAATTTGCCAAGTCATTTCACATTCTAAATTGCCGATACAATGCCATGAATGCAGAAGGCTACATTGTATACAGCAAAAATAAAGATAGTTATGTCATTAAACCTACCGGTGTGCAATATTCAACCATAGGGTACTGCATCTTGTGACCTTTGGCCACTCTGCCGGAAAAGAAGCAGCTTTGGCAGATGTCATAGTTAAAGTGCTTTAAACTTCTGTACCTGTCGAGACAAAGACAATGTGGTCAGTTGTGGTCATGTTGCAATCATTGAATCAAAAATTCATGGATATAAAGTAACATGCACAGAATGCATGTGAGATGATCTCTTAGAAAGGTGTAGATACTACTTCAAACTCTAGGTGGAGCTGGTTCCTTTGCTCACCTCCTCTCATAATGATATATCACGAGAATCAGATATTTATATTCATGCAACTCAGAGACAACATGAAATCAAAACTGACCCTATGTGCATTCTTAATAAATGTTCCTGATAATTTTCTGCAAGTCTTATTTTTTGCAAGAGTGCAACAGAAATACAAATCTAATCATGCTAGCAAGTCAACATAAAATGGCATTCAGAATCGATTTTACTTCTATAATGTGATTTTAGTGCAACTAGATACTCAATGTAAAAAAAAATGTAGGGTGGGACTTAATTTTATCCATAGAGAATTTGAAAAAATAAAAAATAAATCTTTGAAACGTGCACAATAATACCAGAAACGTGTTTTAAAGGAACAGTTCACTCAAAAATTTTAATTATCTTATCATTTTCACACTCTCATACCATCCCAAATGTGTATGACTTTCTTCAAACAAAGATTTTTAAAAGAAAATCTCAGTTCGGTAGGTCAATACAATGCAAGTGAAGGGGTATCAATATTTTGAAGGTCCAAAAAGCACATAAAGGCAGCAAAAAAGTAATCCATAAGACTCAAGTGGTTAAATGTATGTCTTCAGAAGCAAGTGGGTGAGAAACAGATCCTTTTTTACTATAAATTCTCCTGCCCAGTAAGTGGTCATATGAACGAAGAACCCAAATAGCCAAAAACAGAAGAAGAATGTGAAAGTGGAAGTAGAGATTTAAAGTAAAAAGATCTTAAAAATGAATCTGTTTCTTACCCACACCAATCATATCACTTCTGAAGACATGGATTTAACCACTGGAGTTGTATGGATTACTTTTATGCTGCCTTCATATGCTTTTGGAGCTTCAAAATGTTAGCACCTATTCACTTGCAATGTATGGACCTACAAAGCTGAGATATTCTTCTGAAAATCTTTGTTTGTGTTCAGCAGGAGAAATAAAGTCATATGTATCTGGGATGGCATGAGGATAAGAAATTATGACAGAATTTAAATTTCTGAGTGAACTATCCCTTTAAAAATGTAAATAGGGTCAATTTATTTCACAAAAATATACAAATTAGCTTAAAGTATAAATTTTAAGTTTTCATGTTTCAGAGCATCTAAGAAGCAAACGTACATTGCAGCTTTTGAAATCGCACACTACCCAGCCTCAAAAATGTTCTTCTTTTCTTTTCTTTTTTTTTTTTTTATCTCTGCCTTGAAGTTTGGTGCAATGCTTAAAAATGCACAAAAACTGCTGAAACCTTTAAAGCATCTGAAGTAAAATCAGTCATTCTGAATAATAGTGCTGAAGAACACTTACCTGAAGCCAATAATAGGACATTCCTTACAAATGTTGCATTTAGCCTGGTGCTTTGCTGTCTCAGCGGCCGCCACACGGTGAAGGACAGGAAGCCAAACCATCGACTGAGGTTCTAAACGCATCCAGTCAAGGAAGACCAAAGCCTCCAGCTCCGGTTTGTTATTGGCCTTCATATCAAAGCAAACAAAAGAGAATTTAAGTGATGGAAATGACTATGAAGGAATGTACAGGGTTGTTCTAAACTATCTACTTAGTGTGTAATTTCTGCGCAACTTAACGAAACTGCAAAAATACACGTTTGTTTTCAAACAGCCTTCCAAATATGACCCCATCTTCCATTGTTCAAATAAACAGATAGTCCCGCCTTAAACTCGTGCCATTGGTTAAGTCAATGTTGTTGTGTCGGGCTGGACAGGTTACTCAAAACAAAGAGCAATTTTTATAGTGCCACAGAGACACAGTCTTAACAGTTTCTGAGAAAATTAACCTACGAATGGCTTACTTATAGTTGTCTCTGTGATAGGAGAAATTATTTTAACACCGAAAAAGCTACAAACTTCAGCTTTAACGTCCTGTGTAAATAAACTCTACTGTAAACCAAGCCCAAATTGAACTGCAAAACTGGGCCATTCAGAAATCATTATGCTATAGATGTCACAATCATGAGCACATTAACATATGACTGCCCACATTTACATATGAACGCCTATTCAGTATTCAGGAAATTGGTCCAGTCTGATACAAATATACTGTAAGTCTTAAAGGTAGCAAAAATAGCCTTTTGAATTCTAAGGGTCAAATATTGAAAATCCAAGATATAGGCCGATATTTGTCCTTTTTGATATGATCAGCATCGGCTTATAACTGTGCCGATAAAAGAAATGGTCATTCCTTCATGTCAGTCTTGTCTAAGGATAGTGGACACTATTTTCAAATATTTTGTTTTGGCGCAAGCAACTTTACAACTTCAGGTAAATACATAAAATGTTACAGAAGTGTTGAATATGTCCCCTTAATGTTGATTTGTTCATGAATGTAGACACCAGTGACTTACAAACTGAAAGCAGCTGCGCACACTGGGCTCGATATTGCTCCCTCCGAAAGATGCCACCTCACCCAGCTGTCTGGGGATCTGAATGGCATCGTGCAGTAGAAGGCCGAGACGCCGCTGGTCACAAAAACCTGTAGCACTGGCCACCTCTCTGAACAAAACTAGACAGAGTGCAGGAGGAAACTATGAGCTGTACAAGTAAAATGTAGAGAGAGCTGAAATTTTAACTAAAGTCAAAAGAGCCGACCCCAAAGTCACTATAATATTCTGGTCCATAAATTTGGCTTGTGTACCTCTTCCAATTTAAAGGGATAGTTCACCCTAAAATGAAAGTTCTCCAATCATTTACTCACCCTCATGCCATCCCAGATGTGTATGACTTTCTTTCTTCAGCAGAACACAAAGATTTGTAGAAAAATATCTCAGCTCTGTAGGTCCAAACAATGCAAGTGAATGGTGATCAGACATTTGTAGCTCCAAAAATCACATAAAGGAAACATGAAAGTACTCCATACGACTCCAGTGTTTTAATCCATGTCTTAAAAAGTTATATGAATGGTGTGGGTGAGAAACAGATCAATATTTAAGTCATTTTTTGATAGAAATTCTTCTCCCTGTCCAGAAGGGTGCAGTATGCATGAAGAATGTGAATCACCAAAAACACAAGAAGAAGAATGTGAAAGTGATCTGTTTCTACACCTATCATATCGCTTCTGATGACATTGATTTGACCACTGGAGGATTACTTTTATGCTGACTTATGTGATTTTTTTAGCTTAAAAATGTTGGCACCCATTCACTTGCATTGTATGGACCAAAAGAGCTGAGATATTCTTCTAAAAATCTTAATTTGAGTTCAGCAGATGAAAGAAAGTCATACACATCAGGGATGGCATTAGGGGGAATAAATGATAAGAGAATTTTCATTTTTGGGTGAACTATCCCTTTAAGTCTTTGAGATTTTTTTCACCTATTTTATCTTCCACCAGGCAAAAATTGCTTAGGAAATTAGTAGCACATTTCTCCTTAACAAACCACATGATTTGAGGTTTCATTCATATCTGAGCAATAGTAACAATGATGCTTGCCTTAGCAAATCCAGTAATATATTAAAAAGGAAATTGTGGGGCCTGGGTAGCTCAGCAAGTAAAGAAGCTGACTACCACACCTGGAGTCACAAGTTTGAATCCAGGGGGTGCTGAGTGACTCCAGTCAGGCTTCCCAAGCAACCAACTGGCCCGGTTGCTAGGGTGGGTAGACTCACGTTGGGTTAACCTCCTCATGGAACCTATAATGTGGCTCTCGCTCTCGGTGGGGCGTGTGGTGATTTGTGCGTGGATGCCGCGGAGAATAGTGTGAATAGCATCCACACGCGCTAGGTCTCCGCGGTAACGTGCTCAACAAGCCACGTGATAAGATGCACAGATTGACTATCTCAGATGCAGAGGCAACTGAGATTCGTCCTCTGCCACCCAGAATGAGGCGAGTCACTACGCCACCATGAGGATTTAGAGCGCACTGGGAATTGGGCATGCCAAATTGAGGAGAAAAGGGGAGAAAAAAAAAGAAAAAAGGAAATTGCTGCTATTGCAAAACTGGAACTTATTTGTCACTTTTGAAACGAACAAACCACAAAACTTTACAACATGGCTACTAATAAGTGTAATTACAAGCACAAACACTCAAGAGAGCTGTAAAGAGACTTTGAAAAGTACTGCAAGATTCTAAGGTGACAGACAGTGAAACGAATAATTGTACTGAAAATCAACATACTCTTTTGCACCCTGTAAGATTTATAATAGGCTGTCAAAATGTGTAAATTACTTAGCTTGTAATGCAGCTTATATTTTGAGAATCACACTAAAGGGTCTAAGATAAAAAGCAAAACTTACATCTGTACTTATCCTCAAGATGAGCTTTGCACAGACAGATAATTCCTGTTTTGAAGGATAGGGTACGAATCTTTCCAGCTCGTCCTCTGCAGGGAAAAATAAAATAACAAGGTGACAAATGACTAAAGCGAGACCATCAACTGCTCTTTTTATCTTTTTTAGCAGATAAAGAGTCAAGATCAGGAGAAAAAAATGCTCCAGTTTTTCCTGCAAAATAGGCTGGTAAAAGATACTGTTTTCACATTTATTTTTTTGTCTTAAACTTCTATTGCTGCCAAAAATGAAATAAGCCAGCTTAGCACAACATCTTCTGTGAAAAACATCTCTTTGCAAGACGATCTAGCTAAAACAAGCAGGTGTAGAATGAAAAGACCTCCGAAGCTTTTGACTCAGTTTCTTTGTGGGACAGAAAAGGGTCTTCTGTGGAATCTACCACATCCACGTGCAAACACTGTGTGATTTATGGCTCAGTGTCATCACACTGAGAAACATGCTGAGAACTGAAGAGCTCAACTTCCTTATTCTTTCTCTGAATCATATATATTCTATTATTACACAGCTCACTGGAATACTTGGTTCTGATAGGCCAATATTTTTGTATAAGAACTGCTAAACTATATAACTGACTGCTGTCCCAGGCAACCGAATTCCCAATCTGCTTTTAAGTCCTCGTGGTCGCGTAGTGATTCGCCTCAATCTGGGTGTCGGAGGACGAATCCCAGCTGCCTCCGCGTCTGAGACCGCCAACCCACACATCTTATCACGTAGCTTGTTGAGCGCGTTGCCACGGAGACATAGCGCGTGTGGAGGCTTCACGCCTTCCACCTTGGCATCCACGCTCAACTCACCACGCGCCCCACCGAGAACGAACCACATTATAGCGACCACGAGGAAGTTACCCAATGTGACTCTAACTTCCCTAGCAACCGGGCCAATTTGGTTGCTTAGGAGACCTGGCTGGAGTCACTCAGCACACTGCGAACTCCAGGGGTGGTAGCAACTAAAAAGTAACTTCATCATGATTGAAATCACATGTTCTTTATTAGAATGCAAGGCAACCTGGTTAGAGAAATCAAAGTTCTATTCATTACAGAGAACATAAGTGTGCAAGATGCCCCCCCCCCCCCAAAGCATGGCATCTGGAAAGCGCTTGTGGATGGTGCATTTGGAGAAGTTTACTGCTCTTTAAGTCAGCACGTATGTTTGTATGACATATCTCATATGTCATATGATGACAGTCCATTAAAATAAAAAGTGGTCTGAGATCTCTGCTGAACTCAATGTACATGGTAAGGAACCGTTTAAATATACAATAACGATTAAGAGTATCCAGGTTGTAATTAATATTTATATTACTGCTGCAGTGAGAAGGAACAGGACAAAGTCAAAGGCAGTCATTAAATGTAATTGTGATAGGCTCACTGACTAGGAGGGCAAGATTAGCGAAAACAGTCATTAAGTGTGATACCCCCCACCCTATTCAAGTTGTTCTGAGTCTGCTAGTGTAGAGCCAGCTTAAGGCTGCATGACTGATTGAATTAAGATTGAAATCGCAATATATCGCAATTTCTAAACAGCAAAAGGCTGCGTTTTAAAACTTGACACCACTTCAGTCAGCGTTGTTTGACAGTGCGGCACTCTCTAGTGGGTATGTACGGTACATGCTGATCAGCGCAGCAATATGAAATAATAAATTATTATCATTACATTTCAACTCGCAAAATGATCACTTCCCAAATGCTGGCTATAGATGCCGTACACTTGGAACACGTCACAGATTGGAGGTGCCATCAAGCCAAGCGCTATGATTTTTTTTATTCAGCCTTTTTTGGATTGACAACGTATCTAAATATAGCGTGTGCTAATGTTTTTATGCGAAACCTCGATAAAAAAAAAAAATTGTGTCTGTAACAATTAAGGAATGGAGGAAGCTGGGGCCGGCTTGACAAAACACGCAGACATTTATTGTTGCACTTTTCAGCCGCACACAATAAGACACCACTTTTCAGCAGTACACAAAAGGTTTGCTTTGACACGCAGACTCGTCTGCCGCTGTCTCCTTTTCTCCCCAATTTGGAATGCCCAATTCCCAATGCACTCTAAGTCCTTGTGGTGGCATAGTGACTCGCCTCAATCCGGGTGGCGGAGGACGAATCTCAGTTGCCTCCTCGTCTGAGACCGTCAATCTGCGCATCTTATCTCATGGCTTGTTGAGTGCGTTACCTCGGAGACCTAGTGCGTGTAGAGGCTTCACGCTATTCTCTGCGGCATCCACGCACAACTTACCACGCGCCCCACCGAGAGCGAGAACCACATTATGGAGACCACGAGGAGGTTAACCCAACGTGACTCTACCCACCCTAGCAACCGGGCCAATTGGTTGCTTAGGAAGCCTGACTGGAGTCACTGGATTCAAACTTGCGACTCCAGGTGTGGTAGTCAGCTTCTTTTACATGCTGAGCTACCCAGGCCCCCGGCTGTCTCCTCTCTTTAAATACTCCTGCCACCCCTCACTGGAACGCGAGACCGGTGTGGCACACAGGTGGACCTCATTCACCACTTATCTTCCCGGCCTTGCTCTGCCCAGATGCCGTTCGGCCCCGCCCTGCTCGCCACAGTGTCAAAACGTAAATGAAATTTAAGCGATAAAATCCTAAAAAAAAAATTATAATCACCCAGCCTTAACATCAATGCATTTTTTGCAATGAACGGCATGATTGTTCATTATCCATTACATATTAAACATTCAAATATGCAAATACGTACGTATCATAGACACTGAGCAACCAGTTGAGACACATGTCCACACACAGAGGCACGTTGACCAGACTGCTGTGCTGCTGTTCCAGACGGTCGTAGATGCTGGTCAGACAGTTGATCACCTGCATGATGTCCATGAATTGCTCATTCTGTTTAAGATTGTGCTGCTCAAAGGCCTCACAAGCTGTAGACATGCCCAGTAGATCCACTGTACACAGAGAAAAACAAAGTTAAGGACCTTAAACACAGGAATTGTCCATTGTGTCAATTATGTGATAACAAATCTGTTAGATATTTCTGCTGTTCATGTGTGCTCACTCACAAATAACTTACATAAATTATATCACCTGTACATTTTGGAACTTATAAAGCAGAATGCTTCGAAGACTATTTTTTTTTTTTCCTTTTAAGTTGTTGGACATTTTAAATAATAACTAAAAAATGCAAAAGTCATTGGCACAATGCTAGGGTTTGTGCGTGGTTGCCAAGGAACTGATATGTAGCTGCTAATGTGTTCTGAGTGTTATTTAGCGCATTGCTAAGGCTAGGGTAGTTACTTCAAACTAATCATAAGTTTGGGCATGGGTGGTCTAAGGGGGGGCTGGGGGAAGGGGCCCTCGAGATTTACCTTAAGCCCCCCTAAGAAACTTCTTAAGCCCTCACCCCCCGATGGACAATGTTTACAATTAATTTACAATTTACTATGAAATCTGACAAATAAAGAAATGAACACTTTCTCCTTTACAAGAACACAGAGTAAAGCAATAATAATTTGCCTCTCTGTCATGAGGTGCAGTCTGGATGATATTAAATCTTCCAGAAAATAGCTGAAAAGAGAGTAACAGTGCCATGTGATTGTGTGCACGGACTCACAGCAGAGAGCTTTCTGCATTCGTCTCAGCTTCATTGCCGTCCTGTACGCAGAGAACCGTACGTTGTTGAGATCAGCTGTTTATTAAGAGAAAGTGTAGAAAACAAGAAAACAAAATGTTAATTTCAGCAAATAATCCTGCACTGTAAAGAACGTTTTGTAAGGTAATGTAAAAAATATACAGTGCTGTTAAAAAGTATTTGCCCCCTTCCTGATTTCTTCTATTTTTGTGTATTTTTCATACTAAATTGTTTTCAATCTTCAAACGAGATATAACATAAAACAAAGGCAACCTGAGTAAACACAAAATACAGTTTTCAAATATATATATATATTATTGTAGCAAAAAAGTTATCCAACACCTTTGTCACCCATGTGAAAAACTAACTGCCCCCTTAAACTTAATAGCTGGTTGTGCTACCTTTAGCAGCAACAACTGCAACCAAACGCTTCCAATAACTGGAGATCAGTCTTTCACAACGTTGTGGTGGAATTTTGGCCCACTCTTCTTTGCAGAACTGCTTTAGTTCAGCCACATTGGAGGGTTTTCGAGCATGAACTGCCCGTTTAAAGTCCTGCCACAGCATCTCAATCGGGTTCAAGTCAGGACTTTGACTAGGCCACTCCAAATCTATAATTTTGTTTCTTTTGAGCCATTCAGAGGTGGACTTACTCCTATGCTTTGGATCATTGTCTTGCTGCATAATCCAGTTGCGCTTGAGCTTCAACTTTTTGTGAAATTCTGTGTTTGATTTACGTCAGATGTGGAATTTTTTGTGGAATTCTGTGTTTGATTTACGCCATATGTAATGGGCCCCCTGTCTTCCAAACAGTTCTACTTTCGACTCATCTGTCCACAGAACATTCTCCCAAAAGGTTTGAAGATCATCAAGGTGTGTTTTGGCAAAATTCAGACAAGCCTTAATGTTCTTCTGGGTTAGCAGTGGTTTTTGCCTCACCACTCTTCCATGGATGGCATTTTTGGCCAGTGTCTTTCTGATAGTAGAGTTATGAACAGTGACCTTTATTGATGCGAGAGAGGCCTGCAGTTTCTTGGATGTTGTCATTGGCTTTTTTGTGACTTCCTGGATGAGTTGTCGCTGTGGTCTTGGAGGAATTTTGGAAGGTCGGCCACTTCAGGGAAGGTTCACTCCTGTGCCAAGTTTTCTCCATTTGAAGATAATGGCTCTCACTGTGGTTCTTTGGAGTCCCAGAGCCTTAAACCCTTCCCAGACTGATGTATTTCAATCACCTATTTCCTCATAATTTCTAAAAATGTATTTAGACCTTGGTATAGTGTGCTACTAGGTGAGTCCTTTTAGCCAACTTCATGCTGCTGAAAAAGTTCTATTTAGGTGCTGATTTGATTGTACAGGGCTGGAAGAAATCAGGCCTGGGTGTGTCTAGTCCAGCTGAACCCCATGAATGCAGTTTCATAAATTTGGGGATTTAGTAACTAAGGGGGCAAATCATCTTTCAAACAGGGCCAGTTGGTATTGGATAATTATCATTCAAAACTGTATTTTGTGTTTACTCAGATTGCCTTTGTTTTATTTTAGATTTTGTTTTAATTTTTTTAACAATTTAGTATGCGATATATACAAAAACTGAAGAAATCAGTTACTTTTTCACAACACTGTACTTCATGTGGTAACATCAAAATTCAAGTACAAAATATTATTTAAAATGACTAAATCAACCTGAATACATAAGGCTATACAAAACATTTTCAAGGTTAAGCTCAAGTACAAATAGGCTTTGTTCACACAAATCCGTTCTCCAATTGAAATCAGATTTTTAACAGGCTTGATCCAAATTACATTACAGGTGGTTTGAAATCTGATTCAAATCAGATTTTTGTTCATGCGTCTTAGTCTGAATGGTTAGATCAGATTTCATATTTTTTTTTCGTCATTCTTTGTGCATGACGGGTTGTAATGTCAGGTGTGGTGACAAGAAGACATATACTGCATTCCAAACAGCATAAATTATGTCTTTGCAGGGCACTTCGAAGGGAAAACGATAATGGCAGCCATGCTGTAGGATTGTTCCAAACAGACTTCAAAATGTGAGTTCAAAATTACCATTATTTTTGAGCCCTACAACTTTCCGCCCTCCGAAACTCTCGAAGAGGGGAATAGGGCATAGGGATGATCACTTCAGAATGAAATGCACCCATATGTAATATATACTGTATATATCACAAGGAAGCCAATACAGTGCAAACTTCTTTTACAATAATACAGCTGTGTGTCATACCACACACGCACCAATTTGCAGTAACCCACATGGGACGCAAGCCATCTCAAGGTATTATATGTATCTCGCTTAACTCTAGTACCTGCAGTGACAGCAGCAACAAACATTGCATATGCCACCTTTCCTGTTTTTTACGCTGTTGTCGGTGACGAATGTGTTCATATTTGGAAACTGCCCTCATGACCAATATATAATCAATGGCAAAATATCCATGGCTAAACTGTCACGCATGGTGAACCTATGCAAGTTTGCATCGTTGCTATGACAACTAATGGGGATATGCTAGCAAAAGCAACTGCAGTCTGAACGAAAAGAATCCGATCTGGCCACATATAAATTGCAGTTAAAACAGTCAGTCCAAACAATCTAACTGGAGGAAAAAAAATCTGATTTTCTCTGCAGAGTGAACAAAGCCACAGTGTGCAACATTTCATAGCTACTCAAGTGAATCATCTCTACATCTTTCAACTTCTTTATCTGTAAGGATCTGAAAAAAAAAAAAAAACAACAGAAACATCAAGCTAGTTTCAGCCTAATTAGCTATTTTGCTTTCGATCCATTGATCAAACAAATCTTAGATCTGACTTAAAGAGATTGTTCATCCCAAAATGAAAATTCTGCCATAATTTACTCACCCTCATGTTGTTCCAAACCTGTATGACTTTCCTCGTTCCATTTTAGTAAGGGCAATACATCATTCTCAGTCACCATTCACTTACATTGCATCTTTTTTCCAAACAATGAAGACGAATGGTGACTAAGGCTGTCCGTTATGCCTAACTTCTCTTTTTGAGTTCCATGGAAGAACAGGAAAGTAATATGGGTTTGGAACAACATAAGGATGAGTAAACAATGGCAAGATTTTCATTTTTGGGTAAACTATCCCTTCAAGGCCAGTTTCATTTTACCATGTAAGCAAAAATTACAATTATAAGAGATACAACCATCAGAAATAAATTACCTAAAGACTGATAGAGTTCCGCCATCTTTGGATGGTCCCAACATGTTGTTTGGGTCTGGTGACTGCAAGTAAAGGCATAAAATGCAAAAAAAAAAACAACAACAAAAAAACACATAAGATCTCTGTCAAAACAAATAAAATATCTAGAGCCGACGAACCTATTAAGGATTTGCAACATCCTAAAATGTGTATGACTCACTCACATATTTAATGCCATCTAGGCTATCTAATCTATTTACAGATTGTACCTTATATTATGACTCAGTATGGTGGATAGGCCTTGGAGTCATTTTCTATCAAACAATAAATCTTTATGTGGTATCTTATCCTCAAGAACAGCTAAATTAAAATAGTTCTTTAAATAATGGGCACCTTCAGCAGATATTCGAGCACACTTGACCAATAAGCTCCTGAAAGTTCCTGTAAGAAGGATTATTACAACAGTGGCCAATAAAATATTAAATGGAAGTTAGATATATTGTTTATAATAATACACAGCCTAACTCTTTTAAGAAGGATGAAAAACATGGGATAACAAGAGACTTCTGGCAAGATGTTGTAATATACTGCAATAAACATTTAATAAATGTGTAGTTTCATTGTAATACAATGAAAATTGAAGCTTAAAAGAATGCAATTTTAAATTTCTACGTTCACAAGCACTTGTTTTGTTACACAGACTAAATGAGTCCATTAGTGGAAATGCAATTTGCACCACTGAGATGCCTTTTTCCAAGAGTTGCTATGAGCCGGGATGTTTTTGTGATTTCGGGCTTAAGCCAGCCAAGTGGCTCTGCTGAATTCTAACAGGGCTGGAAAACTTCAAAACTATCAATTATATCCACACCCAGCAGTGCTTTAGTAATGAAAAACAAAACTTCTGGACAAGGCTTTTCAACGATATACGTCAATGAGATGAGAGTGAACATTAATTACATTGTTTTTTGTTTGTTATTTTCAGAAATGAAAAACACTATACTATTTAAAGTCAAAGAGGGATCAAAGTTTCCATGACCTTTCCAGTTTCTTGTCATTACTGGATAAAGATTTTTAAAAACCAGATTCATTGAAAAGAAACAACTCAAAATAATGTTTAAAGGAATGTTCGGGTTCAATAAAAGTTAAGCTCAGTCGACAGCATTTATGGCATAAACATTGATTATCACAAAAACTAATTAATTTTGACTCGTCCCTTCTTTAAAAAAATAAAAAATAAAAAAAAATTGCGGTTACAGCGATTCACTTACAATTGAAGTGAATGGGGCCAATTTTTGGAGGGTTTAAATGTGAAACTTATACAGTACTGTGCAAAATTCTTAGGCACATAAGATGTTTCACAAAAACATTTGTCTTAAGATGGTTATTTATATCTTTGGCTTTAGTGTGTCAATATGAAAAATACATTTTAGACTCCCAAACATTACATTTGCAAATAGAAAAGATTAGAACAGAAGAACAGGGAACCCTGCAACAGATGTCACGGCCCCCACAAAGCCCCCCACTGAACATCGTGTCAGTATGAGATTACATAAAGAGACAGAAGCAATTGAGACAGCCTATATAGATAGAAGAACTGTGGCAAATTCTCCAAGAAGCTTGGAACATCCTATCTGCCAACAACCAAGAAATACTGTATCCAGGTGTACATAGGAGAATTAGTGATGTTTTAAAGGCAAAGGTGGTCACACCGAATATTGATTTAGCTTTTTTTATGTTTACTGGACTTTGTATGACATTAAGTGATAAATGAAAACTATTTATTTCATTATTTTTGAAGACATCCTCACTATGCAACATTTTTCACAAGTGCTTAAAACTTTTGCACAGTACTGTAATTTTTTAAAAACACTTACATTAATATTTCTGGTAAAACTTGCTTATTATTTGAGATGTAAGTTGTTGTTTTAGCATTTTCTGAGTTACGTTGTCATGGCAACGAAGTCATAATATCGGATTTAACTTTACATAGAAAAGGTTAGTATGCGATTTTATCAGACTTAAATCACGTTAACGCACATATTGTTTATGTCTTGTGGTTGTACTTTTGAAACAGTGAGTCCTTTAACGTTTACAGATTGGTCCCATTCATTTCCATTATAAGCGCCTTTCTGTAACCTCGATCTTTGCTTTTTTTTATAAACAGGTGGGACAAGTTGAAATACATTTTTGTCTTAATCTAAATTATGTCATAAATGCTGTCGATTGAGCTTAATTTGTATTGAACCCAAAATATTGCTTGAACCCACAAATCAGACACCACTATGGCTTTCAAACTAGTTTAACTCAACACTAGAACAACATCTCATTAAATATTTTAGAGCTGAGAACTACAAAAATGTATATTCCCTAAAGAAATGTATATGACTTTTCCAGGTCTTGAAAACACAATTTACTGTATAAAAAAAAATGAACAATTCCATGACTCTGGAAACCATGTTCGAAGAACCTTGAACTACCATGTCGATTGATACCGTGTTATATGATGTTAGTAATCATTCAGAACCATTATATTACCATTTAATACTTTCACTGTACTATGGAACCACAACAGTATTTCTTTTGTAAGGGATATTAATCAGCCAGTCTGGAGCTTAAACACACATAAAACATTTATAATTAATTAATTAATTGAATTATATTTATTTATCACACATTATACATTTGCACATATACAGTGAAACTCTTTTTTTCACATATCCCAGCTAAGCTAGGGTCAGAGTGCAGGGTCAGCCATGATACAGCGCCCCTGGAGCAGATAGGGTCAAGGGCCTTGCTCAAGGGCCCAACAGTGGCTTGAACCCCCGACCTTCTGATCAGTAACCCAGAGCCTTAACCGCTGAGCCACCACTGCCCATATATAAAGTAGAGGTAGACCGATATATCAGTTTTACCCATTAATCTGTGCCGATAGTTGCTTTTTGAAACTATCGGTTATTGGCATAAATCTATGCCGATTGTTTCTTTTTCATGTTACTCAGAGCATGTTACTTACAGAGCAGAGGTGCAATAAATAATCCCTGACAATTCGTGGGGATCATCCAAATATTTCATACT
The DNA here is from genome assembly GCF_019703515.2 of Myxocyprinus asiaticus. Taxonomy (NCBI): domain Eukaryota; kingdom Metazoa; phylum Chordata; class Actinopteri; order Cypriniformes; family Catostomidae; genus Myxocyprinus; species Myxocyprinus asiaticus. Next base: position 12,999,371 of record NC_059351.1, on the reverse strand, counting down.
TCAATGCATATTTTATTATTTTGAAAATCAAGTGTTTTAAATTGAAAAAGAAAATGTGAGTATATGGACACATGCCCCGTCAGCACATACTGTACATTATGCTTCCAACTTGTGAATAACAATAAACCTTATTTCTCATTGAACCTCACCTGGTGAAATAAATAGAATATTATACACAAAACCCTTTACTTTGGTGATTATACTGTACAGGCTATAAAATACTTAATTTAGTAAATACTTAAGTATGGAGCATTGTAACTGAGCCAAATCTCCGTAATTTCAAAATAAGAGTCCCTGGTGTGTTTTGGGCTTGTTTATAGTTAAAAGTCCCATATTATGCACCAAATCTTCATTTTGTTCTGGTTAGTATTGGGATTTTGGTTGAACAAACTGCATCTGGGATTTTATACATTTTGGACCCTTGGGTCTGTGCTCGTCATAGTAATGTAAGACTAAGACATTTTTTTGCCTTCTACAAATTGATTTTAAAAGCTCAGCCAATTAATCAGTTTTGGCCATTTCCACCACCTTAGTTATCGGTATCAGCTAAATCCACTATCAGCCGACCTCTAATATAAAGCAACAATAATTAGCGTGATACTGAATTCACATATTCATACTGCAATACTAGTATTTAAACTTGTCTTCTGGAAGTAGACATGGCTATGAATAGGGTTACAACCAGTTACATCTCGTTTATTAACTGAATAATGACTAATGAAGGATTTTTGTAGCCTCTTATAATGAATCATGGATTCATGTCAGTGGCTTTCAAGGAAACTGATGAAATCTGAATGCCATCTAAGACTGAATTCGTGTGTGGCATTTGTGAATGGCTCCAAATGCATCTTAAACCTCCACCTCTTTTAAGGCCCTGCAGATATTTGAAAGGCACCACTAAGCACATAATTTCCTTTAAAGGGATAGTTCACCCCAAAATGATGGAGATGTTAGGTAGAATGTTAGGGAATGGTAGGCTCAGTCACCAGACACATTGATTGTGTATTTTTCCCATACAATGAAAGTGAATGGCGACTGAGCCTTGAAATTCTGCCTGACATCTCCTTTTGTGTTCCACAGACGTAGAAAAGTCAAACTGGTTTGGAACAACTTGAGGGTGAGTAGAAGATGACAGAATTTTCCTTTTTACATTTCCTGAGCTGTGCAGACATAGTGGCTGAATTTCAAAAACCTAGAGAGCCGCATACCTTAACAGCATTTTTGGGCATCATAGACAGCTCCCTAGATTTTGAGACAGTCAGTAACTGCCAGCACCCTCTAGGATCAGGTAGACTTAGTCGAGCATGCCAATGGCCTGATGCCAAATTTCCCACTGAGATCTCCATACCTGCACATCTCAAGGCACGAAGTACAACAATAATGTGGGTTTGGGCAAGAAGCAGGAATGCCCACCTACATGCATGCATGCATCCAACAGAACCAGGTGCCCACACACACATGCATTCATGTAGAAACCTCTAATTTGTGGCTCTTGGTAACGCTTGTACGCAAACGCAGCCATAAGAATGTGGTGAAAACCAACACAGTGATCTTCTGTGTGGCATCCAAGGCATTGCATGCATGCACTTAATGTTAACTTATGGGAACCGCACGAATATGGAGGAGCTTTAAAGGCCAAGCCTCGTATCAACATACCGATTTCCACCAAATGGAACACAAAAACATAAATGACAACATAATCACAGTGTTAGTTCTACATGCATACTGCAAGAAGGGCACAGAAGATGTATCAGAAAATATCGATGTGATTGCTATTACAAAAATAAACAAAGCGAAGGCTGGACGGGCATGTCGCTAAGATGTGGGAATATAATGCAGCATTTGCTACGGGAAAAACACAGAACAAGCACCTGCTAGGATGTAATGAATACGAGAAAGAAACAGAAGCGGCGACTGTAAGGCATATGACGAATGTAAACTCCTTCGGCGTCCTCTACTCGCGGGAGCCGACATTTATGGGTTTGTATTTGCACTTACTTTCTTAGGTTCTCCCTCATGTCGCCTCTCTATAGTTGCTGAATCCAAGGTGTTTATTTAAATAAAATAAAAAAATAAAAAAAACAACCAAAAAAAAAAAAAAAAACCCCAACGGCTCGATGTTTTTTGGAGTGAATCACCTTCGCGGTGCTCCCTCTTTACAGGGGAAAATGCATCCGACTTCCTTGCGCTCTCCCTCAGCCGGAGCGGCTCAGACGAGGCGGAGCTTTTCCTCCCACTCCCATCCCCCTCTAACTCCTCTCTCTCTCTCTCTCTCAATTTTCAATTCAGTTTAAAGTACTTTATTAGCATGGCTGTTAATACACAATATTAGCATTAATACACAAAACATACGACAAGACAAAAAATAATAATAAAACAATATATAGACTGTCTCAAAACCTATTGAGCTGCCTACCAAGACAGCATTCGTGGGCATCAAAGACAGCACAAAGCTCAAATCCAACATCCGAACACGCTACTGATGGGCGATACCACTTAATTTATTTTTGATCCGATTCCAGTCATTTCAAGTCCAATATCGTTGATACCGATACCAATACCTATACTTCTATTAAACTGATTGTTTTGTGATTTCTTGGATAAAATTAGTAATTTATAATATTATTTTTAGTCATAATTCAAGTCATTATTTATTTATTTATTTTATTATTATTTTTTATTTTTTTGTACATTTGTGAGCCTAAACAGAAAGTTATTAGAGTTTTCTTTTGTTTACCACTACAGTAACTTTAGTTTAACCATGGGATTTAGTTAAACCATAGTTCCCACAAAATTAACCATGGTTACTACTACAATATTACTGTAGTAAATCATGGTTTACTATTATTATTTTAATTACTTATTAACAAAAATTACACACAAACTCATTGTAAGAAATGTCACCTTTAGATATGTTATGTTAGCGTGTATTTAATCCAGAAGCTGTTTCTCTGATTTTCTATCATTACCTCTACAAAGCACTGATCCCTTTTGTTTGAACGAGCCTCGTGACGGCGCAAGCGCTTGTCTGCTTGTGTCTTTCAACATTTGTGCATGTTAAAATGAGCAGAAGAAGAAATAGTTCCCATACTGCACAAGTATTTGCTAATATGACCTAATCTTTTTTACTTCACTTTGAAGCTTATGCTTATTGTTCACGTTCATGGTAACCAAAAAATAATATCCCTAGTTTAAAAAAATCTATATTTTTGTGTGAGGATCGATATTTTTGATACAACATCAGTATCGGAAGTATTGAAACTTTAGGATCGATCCGCCCATCCCTAGAAGACGCCCATAATTCCCAAAATTGCTCGAAGTAAACGTCCGAAGTCACGCACTACGATTCCCAAAATCGATCGAAATGCGATTCCTCAAAGTGCTCAAATCGAAAAATCGCAAACTCATAACATGACCAAAATACTCAAATTGAACATTCAGACACAACTAAGACGCCCAAAATTATTTAAAGTATCATAAGCACAAATAATGGCCAAAAATATTCGAATTGAATGTGCTGTGATGCCCAGAATTGCTTGAATTGAAAGTTCAAACATGCATATGATTCCCAATAGAAAATGTTCAAACATGAAATGACAAACATGACTCGAAAGCGCAAATGATGCACCAAAAAATTTGAATCGGACATTTGAACATGACTGAAGCCCAAAAATACTCAAATTGAACGTTTGAACGCACATATGATTTCCAAAAGTGCTGAAATAGAATGACTCTTATTAACGTCCAAACACATCTATAATGTCCAAAAGTACAAGAAGTAATGCAAAATATTAGAATTGACCGTTCAAACATGCCTGTGATAACCAAAACTGCTCGAATAGAAAGTTTGAACATGCATGATTCCCAAAAGTGCTCAAATTGAACGTTCAAACTTGTCTATGATGCCCAAAATTACTTGACTCGAATGATCATAAGTGCAAATAACGCCCCAAAAAATTTGAATCAAACGATCGAATACGACTCGTGCCCAAAAATACTTAAATCTAACGATGTAACCACATATTCAGGATTGGGGGGACCAACTGTAATAATTTAATAATCAACCATGGAAAAACCCCATATCAGTAGACGACTATTATGAATATTAGGGGGGACATGTCCCCCTCAGTGTCTATGGTGGTTACGGCCCTGCTTAAATCGAACAGTCAGACGTGCATATGATTCCCAAAAGTGCTTGAACTGAACGTTTGAATGTGCCTGTGATGTCAAAAATTGCTCAAGTCGAACTTTTGAGTATTAGGCAGTTCACTAGGTTTTGAGAGACAGCATATCCATCCATCTCATGAACAGTTAAAACTGCCCAATACACTGTGCGATACACAGCTGTCTATTTATATTTATCCAACATATCCTACCTCTTCTGCCATTACATTCCCTTGCACTATCTGTATATAACAGATTTGTATTGGTACACACACATATAGATAGATAGATAGATAGATATGTCTTATTGTGTATTTCTATACATACTTCTATTTTCTATTCGCTTTTTATTTTTATTCAATTTTTTTATTATCTCTGTCTTGTTGTTGTATTGTTTGTGCACTGGAAGCTTTTGTCACCAAGACAAATTCCTTGCTTGTGTAAGCATACTTGGCAATAAAGCTCATTCTGATTCTGAAGTAGGGTGTTTTAACCACCAGCAGTAAAGGTGGGTGCCACACTACAAGAATTGCATTTGATTGAAATAAATTGTGGTCAAAATAAAATGCAATAATTTGGTTAGTTCATTTAATTGTATTGGATGGGATGGAGTTCATGGAGTATATGAGGAAAAATCCTATTAAATGGTTATGGGGAAAATCTTTACCATAATATCTTTATTCACTGACATTAACAGACAATATTGCATAATATAATTCTTAACAGCTCATTAGTTAGTGAAAAATTAGACAAGTCATGAAAATTTGGATTCATATGTTTTCATATTTGATTGTACATGGATGGCTGATCTGTTATGCATTAATGTTTGTTAATGACTTATTAATGAAAGGCTTTTTCCTATAAAGTGTTACCCTTTATTTTCCTGTTACAGCACACCATTGGCAAATTCTGCTACCATCTTACTGTAAGTACTGTTACGCTTGACCAGCATTAATGACAACATTTATAATCTATGACAGCATCATTAAGAGCCAGTACTTTTACTGAAGGCAGAGTCATTCATGATAAACTGCACTGCCATGAACATCCCCAGACTATATGATATGAAGGCATACACATTTTAACATTTAAATGAATTACCCTATCCCAACTGAAGAAGTAATAACATGCATAACCAGCTGAAGTGTCATTGTCTTTGTATCCAGCTCTCACAATACAGCTCTCAAACAAGGTTGTTAAAAAATAAATCATATTCAATGTTAGAAGTCTTACAGAGTGACCTACACGAGAGAAAAGGTGGCAGAACTTTTGACTCAATAAATGAATTGGACCGAAGACATCAGTCAACCACGTAATTGGCTAATTCTAACTATTTCTGAGGAAGATATCGATTTTGAGCCACATACTGTAGTTTGGTGAGATTTATGAAAGTAAGAAATGCACAACTCACAGAATTTTAAAGCTGTCAAATTTATGTCACTCTTTCTTATGAGATGATAAGACCCTACTGGAACGTTATTACAATGTTATAACTGGTACACTGGTAAAATGGCCTAGTTTAATTTGAAGGAATGTATACAGTAATATACAGTGGCCCCAAAAAGCATTTGTTTCAAAATCAAGACAAAAAGTACCTGGACACTTTATGGTTGTAATAGTAAGTAAAAAATGTCTATTATTGACTTAATAAAATACACAAGCTAGGACACTTGTGTGACCTTGAGGGAACTGACTTCATACATCCACTAAAATGAACTTGGAACAAAATGGTTAAATAATTGCAAAAATATCTTAGAAAAATGAAGTTTGTACTGTGAAAAGACTCAGCATTGTTTGTTTGAAGATGCCACTTGGTTTGATGTTTTGTATTGTATGCAATGACGTTCACACATTTCAAGTTGTGGATTAAGTGTCCAAATACTTGGGGCCACTGTATTTATAAAAAACAATCACCCCCTCTCTCACTCACTCATCTGCATGCAGGAGTTCACAGCTATGTCTGATGCATGCTGCTACATGTATTGACTTCTCTTTTTGTTGGCAGAACCTTCCTTGTCATTTTAGACTGTTCTGCACAATTGTTACAGGGTTCGGAAACAGGTCATGAGAAATCATTTTTGTTTGGGAGTCAGCCAGCTGTGGCATATGTCCTTCTCAAAGTGTTGAAATTCACTTTGTTGATTCAGTGTGGACCTTGAGTGTGTCTGAGAATAATATGTTGGCTGAGTTTGGGAGGACTTACTTGATATAGTAGGGGACATTGTTGGGCGAAATAGAGCGTTCAAGAGGACTTTCAACAGAAGCTGAGTATAGAACAGAAAACACATGTTATCTGATAATTCAGTTTTCAAAGCTAATTCAGTTTTTCTATTCAAATATTAAATGACACATTTAATGTAAAAACACAACAATTTAGTAATATATAAAAAAAATTATGTACACTGTATTATCATGTAGGTGTATAAATGTGTGAAGTGTGTAATTTCTGTGCCCCTTGCGGTCCCTAACATTTTGCCCAACATCTCCGTTTGTGTTCCACAGAAGAAAGAAAGTTATAAGGGTTTGGAACAACTTTAGGGTTAGTAAATTATGACAGAATATGTATTTAAAGTGGAAGTCATCATTAATAATAATAATGAGTAATTCACATGCTACAGTTGCTGAAAACTGCATGATGACAAGGCTTTGACATTACAGTACTTGTAATATTGCAAAACAGCCATAAAGGCACACGCACCATCTAGGAAATTCTGAGACTTGGGCCCTAAATCCCCATAGGCTGTGGTCAACTGGGTCAGATGTTCTTCAGTAGAGACCTAAAAATAATAATAATAATAATAATAATAAAACACACACACACACACACACGAACCTGAAGAGATTGGCTACGTATATTCAGACTAGCATATTACCATACTTTCCCTATCTGTCACTCACTCGAAGTTGTGTCGATGTAGTGACATTAGGTGTCGCCCTTGGGAGCCCCAAACACCTCTGATCTTTGAGAAAAGACCAATGGAAATTGGCGAGTGCAATTTGCACGCCACTCCCCCGGACATACGGGTATAAAAGGAGCTGGTTCGCAACCACTCATTCAGATTTTTTTTCGATGCCGAGCGGTTGTGTTCAGCGAGCTGAATTCCTCTGCCGATCCATTCACCTCTTAAGAAAGCTGTTGGACTTAAGGCACATTACAGCTCGTGCACAGCCCCGGGTGCTTCAGCAGCCTAAAAGAGTATATTCTTCCATTAAAAGAGTATATTTTTCTACTAAAAGAGTGGCACTGACGGAGAGCGTCTTTTTAAAGATGCCTTTCCGTCGTGTTTATTTCCTGGTTGCGGTCATTATCTCTCCGCTTCCGACGGCCACGATCGCTGTCTCATGTGCTTAGGCGCTGCCCACGCTGAGACAGTGTTCGTGGATGTGTCATGTCCTCACTGCGAGAACATGACCATGGCAACGTTGCAGTCGCAGCTTTCCTTCATCAGAGGGAAAGCCACCCCAGCGGCTCCCCGCCTCGGTCCTTCTATCTACGGGTATGTGGCCATGTCGGTTAACACTGGGGGCTATTTGGGGAGCCCAATGGGAGCCGCTCTGCCGGGTAACCCCCCCTCGGACCTCCCATTCTCCAGCACACTCGTTCGCCCCGGTCGAGTTCTGGGATGAGACCGCCGGCTTGGTCAATCTGACGCTGAGGACTCAACTGGGCTCCCACCTTTGGGTGCGGTCGCCCAGTCGCAGCATGACCTGTAGAGCAGCGGGCTGGGCAACATCCAATACTTTTGCGAGGTTCTACAATCTCCGGGTTGAGCCGGGTTCGTCCCGTGTGTTGTCAAGTACAAACAGGTAAGTTTGCAGGACAACTGGCCAGGTGTACCGCTTGCGCATAGTGCCCCATTATGGGACTGTACGACGCTCGTAGGAGCGTTGGGGGAGGTTACGTGATGGCCGGGTGCGCTGGCTATAAGGCATGCAATGGTTTGCCCGTCTCGCTCCACCAGTCCACATAACACAGTTCAGCTAGTTGTGGCGTTTCGTACAGGGACCCCTAGTGTCACTACATCGACACAACGTCCTGGTTACTTTCGTAACCTCCGTTCCCAGATGGAGGGAACGAGACATTGTGTCCCTTCTGCCACAACACTGAACTACCCACTGAAATGGCCAGGACCCTATCTCGGCTCCTCAGCACAAAACCTGAATGAGTGGTTGCTAGCCAGCTCCTTTTATACCCATATGTCCGGGGGAGTGGCATGCAAATTCCACTCGCCAATTCCCATTGGCCATTTCTCAAAGATCATAGGTGTTTGGGGCTCCCAAGGGTGGCCCCTAGTGTCGCTACATTGACACAACATCTCGTTCCCTCCATCAAGGAACGGAGGTTATGAAAGTAACCAGGACGACTCTTATTATTACTGCAGTATATAGTATGTGATGCATGTGGCTAGAGTCTTTTCTATATTTTATATTTTTGCTTATTGATATTATGCTTGAAATCAACTATAATCAGAAGCTATGCAATCATATTCATATATCCACATTTTTGTACTCAGTTTTATATTCATTTATATCATCACTGTATAACTATCATTTTATTCATGCTTGATGCCTTATGTATCCAATGTTCCCGTGAGAACTAAATACATGCTAAATACATCCTCCAATATATGAGTTTGTTACCCTTTTGACCTGTTGGTTACCCTTTTGACCTCATGAGACTTCAGAGCTGGAACGAGAGAGCATAGTTTATGTCTGCTATTGTTCTAAGAAATGTGCAGACATAGTACAGACATAGACCTAGTACACAACTGGATATGTTTCGAGACATCTGTCCTCATATTTCGCTGAGATAAGTACATTTACGAGACGTTTGCATAAATAAATGTACGAGTGGGGCTATCTTTCCACTCAAACCGCAATTTTCACACTTCTATAAGTCATAACCGCCTGACCTGACACTTAGGGTTATTACATGACTGTGCAGAACCTAAAAAGGAAATGCCTGCTGCAACACTCCTGCTCTCTAGCTCTCTGCATCTGATCTCCAACTTTGAGGCCTCATCTCGACTCATCTCTGTACTTTAACTCTTTTCAGTTTACTTACTTAGTTCATTAGACAAAGACAAGACTTTGTGTTGTTAGGTTTATTCCAGGACTTAGTCCTTGGATATATCCTTAAGATAGATCTACTTAACATTTATAATCAAACATTTATTTTCTGTATTATCAAATTTATTCTAATTTATTATTGAATGTATTATTTATTTCATTTTTATTCATTTATTAATTTTTACAAATTAAAGTTATTATTCCTTCTATATATCATCTGATTTATTGAAGTAATTTCCATCTGCTGGATCTCACTACATCAGTATGTATGCTAATGATCTACTACATTTGCCAAAATAATCAGTGTACAACAGAGCTTACTGCGTATAACTGTAATATCAGCCACAATTTTAACTCATTCTTTGATTGGACTTTTTTCTAAAAAATGTGATTTAAATGCAAAATAACCACTTTTATTTCCAAGATGACACTATTTTCTGAATTATACATGCAAAGTCATGTGGCAAATGTAATGAAGTCATGTGATAATGTACTGTAGCATAGTACTGTTTGAAAAGTTAATCATGAAATAATGCCTACTCTTTCATTTACTATTTAAAAAATATTAGACACAACACAGTAAGTAGTAAGCTAGTATTCCATTCCCAACAAAGCCATGGACTTTGAAAGAGAATAAATGGTTATAAAGGAGAAACAGGACAGAAATTGTTAAGAGAAAAAACACACACACACAAAATAATTTCAAAGAAACCCATTCTGAATATTCCGTTGGTATTGTTTTTGTCCTCTTTTTCTTTTCTTTATTAAATAATGACTTTCTGTGTCCTTGTGATTTGTGTCAAATCTCTGAAGGTTTAAAGGACGGATTGTTTTTGTGATCTGCTTGCTGAGTTTACTGCTGATGTGTGTATTTTTCTACAGTTTTCAAAAAATTTAACTGTATTCTTTTGACTCTCTTTGTTTCAGAAACTACATCCATGACCTGACTTGAATATTTGATGCATAGTTTTTTTTTAATTATGTTTAAATAAAAATGCATCGATACAAAATTTGTGTTTCGATAAAATATCCGTTTATTTAGAAAAATATATGCCTATTCCAATAGTTTGGTGGTTCTGCTTTTTAATGCTACCTTGCATCACATCTCTGATAATTAGGTAGTCAGAAGTTTCTGGGGGATAATTGACCCAGATCATCTGCCTTTTTTTAAACAATTGTCCGATGTCCGATGCACATGCTTTTATCAACTGATACCGATGTTTGGTGCTTCTCTAGTTTTAAAGGAAAAGTTAATGCAAACAAATAAACTTCTGTCATCATTTACTCATCCTCATGTTGTCCCAAACCTGTGTGCCTTTCCATTTTTTATTCCATGCATTGCAAAAAATAAAAAATAAAAAAATAAAAAAGGAGGCTGGAGCTTCAAAAGGATGCAAAAGCACCATAAAAGTATTATAAAAGTAGTCTATATGACTTGAGTATTATATCTTTAAGTCTTCTCAAGCCATACATTAGCTTACTGTGAGGAACAGACTGATATTTAAGTCATTATCCACTGAAAATCTTGACATCTGCTCTATCTCTGTCCCCAGTCCCTATTATTTGTAACTGCATGGAAAAAAAATAATCAGTACAATGTTACAAATTTCTACTTTTGTGTTAAAGGAAGAAAGAAAATCACATGGGTTTGAAACATCATGAGGTTGAGACAGAATCTTTTATTTTTGGGTGAACTATTCCTTTAATTACTGTTACATTTAATTTAAAGATTAGGAATGGATACCTGTAGAAGCCTCCATCTCATGTTGAGGTCATCGATCCTGCTGAGGTTGTCTAGAGAGAACTGAATGTCAGGGGGTCTGAATGTGGAGGCCAGTTGGTTAATGTGATTTACATCATCCTGGATGGGAGCTATCTCCTGCTGATATGCCTGGAAAAATACACAAAATCTTGATTTCCTATGGTCACAACACTTAAAGATTAAAATAATAATGTATAAGACCTCATTATTTTCATTAAAAATACAAAACTGTGTAGTGATGATGGGTGCTATTTTAAGAGCGCTACCGATAAGCGTAGTGCTATATATTAAGTCATAAGCATTCATAATTCAATGGGCATGGCCATAAAGTTTTAATATATTTATGCAAGAATGCGCTAAGTCTAGGGGCAAATGGGTTTACCGCAATTGTGCATGCAAAGCGCTAATGGGCTGGGTCAAGTGCAATTTAATTCTTCTCCGGTTTTTGCACCGTCTGCATCCCTATCAAGCACCAGCAATATAAACAAAGACAGCACATTCAAAATAAGTTGGTAGTGTAAATGGACTGTATGCAATGAATTAGAATAATAGAAATATGGACTTATGTTCATTTGTGCATTAACTGTGTTGTATGTCGGGCATATTTCTATGACAGTGACACTCTCCTTTTGTATGCTTAGAAAATTTGGATGTACACTCCATTAAATTATAGAGAATGTAAGTATTATTAATAATTTTCATCTTCTGACACACAAATCATGGCTAGTATTAACAGTGATTGTGTCAGCATGCACTTCACTTCTACCTGTCGATTCTGATTTAGAAAAATTGTATTAATTTATTGAAACCCGAAAAAATGAAACAAAAATATTTCGAAATTCTAATTATACCTCAAACAAAATGAAAATATAATCAAATTAACAAAGTGGTAATAAAAATCATACCAAATTCAAACATTTTACTCTCCAACTTCTTCCACCGGCTACTTTTGCAGTGACTTAAAAATCACTACGACAACCGGTGGAAAAATACCAATACATATTAGATCATAAAATACAATTGTAACTATAATAATAATAATAATAATAACTAAAAAATAAACCATTACCTATAGATAGTTTAACACAAATCTCATACATTTTTATTTCATAAAACGGCTACAACTGTGATTGTCAGGGATTTAATTTGATGTTCCACTATATTTTCAGAGTTTGGACATGAACTTTATTACCACCTGCTGGTGGAATTTCCAAACTGCAAATGCAGGAACTGAGTTTAGACTTTGCGCTGAAAACAGACATGGGCCTGAAACATCTTAACGCAATGACCCATTTCTCAGAAATATAGCACTGTGCTTTGCGCCACTTCATTACCATACAATACACCCCCAGTTTGTGCGCATACACCCACAATAGCGCATACACTCCCACCCATGCCTACTTGCGCTTTGTGCTGGCACGACAATTGGATAAGACGTTGCGCACTCATCATGTTTTTTTGGACATGGCAACATGTCAATACCATGTTTTTCGGACATGTACCATGGTAATATCATGATATTCTTAAAAGTACCTTGGAGTACCATGTAAACAACACCCTCAGAGATGGTTATAGAAATCATTCAGTACCACAGTATCCACTACCATATATATATATATATATATATATATATATATATATATATATATACTATATATATATATATATATATATATATATATATATATATATATATATATATATATATATATATATTAGTTTTTTTACATTTTTCCACATTTTAGAAAAATAGTAAAGTCCTCCAAACTATGAAATAACACAAATGTAAGTATGGGAATTATGTAGTGACGAAAAATGTTAAACAAATCAAAATTATCTTATATTTTAGCTTCTTCAAAGTAGCCAAACTTTGTCAAGATTTCAGTTCTGCACATTCTGAGCCCAACCAACTTCATGAGGTATCCTCCAGGGATGCTTTTTAAACACCATTAAAGTAGTTCCCATGTACTGTATGCTGGGCACTTGTTGGGTGCTTTTCCTTTACTATCTGGCCTAACTCATCCACTGAAAAAGTAATAAAATTCACACATAGGCAAAATATATGATTTTTTGCAAAACAATCATTTAAGAATAAGCCTTTAGAACAAAATTATTTTAAGATCATGAAATACAAATTCATAAAAGTATCCAAACTTTTAACTGGTAGTGTATATCAAAGTACCATGGTATCACCATCCAGTTCCACAGTATTACCACAGTACTTCTATGTAAGGAAAGGCAGGATTCTGACCTTTACTCTGTCTATGTGGGTTTGCAGATCATCTACGATCAAATCCCCAACTGGCTTCCAAGAATTCTTCACAGTCTCTGCCTGCCGAAGCTTGAAGTCCAGCTGATCCTGGGCATCCTGGATCTCCATCAGCCTCTTCATGGCCAGCTCCAGCTGTTGCTGCCAGTCATAGGCATCTGCACCCAGATTCTTCCATCGCACCGTAACATCCTCCACTTCTTTACCCAATATGCGGCCCACATTTTGAACTCTCTCCTCAGGACTCACATCTGGGAAGCACACAGTAGTGAAGTAGTGAGAAACAGATTAGAACATCTGCATCTATTGTAGTGTGCACACAGAGTATAGTATGCCGTGAACTGGTAAAAAAAAAAAAAAAAAAGGGCAGCAACAGAACTACGATAAATTACACAAATGTCCAATAAATGTTCAATGTATTCTTAATAATTATCGGAGTAATCATAAGACCAACTGTAGGCTGTAGGAACGTGGCAAACTGATGCTTTATCAGGCCATTCACACAAACATGTTTTTGCATTAGTCTGCATTGTTTTTCAATGGTTTTACTATGTAAACATTCGCCAGACAGACATCTTTGACCAATGCGCCGTGTCTTGCTCTTTTTTTTTTTAGCATATCACACAGGAGCACCCCATTTTTTTAGATGTCATATCAAGTCATAACATATGTTCTGTTCTACTCATTCCATTGAGTCTCTTTTTTTTTTGTTGCAAGAACACGCTTGGTCTGAACGACCCCTAAAATGTGCAACAGGTGTGCTTTTACAGTAATTTTACAATGGCTTTGAACAAGGAACTATACCCATTTTATAACATATCTTTAATGTGCTGTTATTCTTTTAGGATAAAAGTGTCTGCCAGATACTCAGATGTAAATGGACAGAATATTTTAAAATTTACCTCCCTCGCGAGGCATCTCAGATAAGAAGGTTTTCACATTGTTGAGCGTTCCATTGATCACAGGTTCTTTGGCAACCAACTCTCTTCTGAAACTCTGTGAGGGCACAAGTTTTTTTAGTACATATACTGTAAGAGATGTTTTATTAGTAGTACTAAAAATTAACATTTCTTAATGAGCAAAGGACTGTCATCTAATATTAATATTTTCTTCAACCATTAAACAACTAAAAAGTTCACCCACTCATAATGTAACTACTGTAGTTCTTGAAATAAGCTCCCATTTGCTATTTCAGAAATGCAAATAATAAAACCCTTTGTTTGATGTTAAAGCAGGGGTTTTCAGCAGGAGGTCCATGGGCCCTAGGAGGTCCAAGGCAGTGCTGCAAGGGGTCTGCCAATTACTGTTTGATTTCAAATAAATTGTGATGAACATTTTAACAAAAATACAAATATTAAGTTAACTTCAACCAAAGCTAAAGTTCATCTAAGTGTTTCATTGTCTCTCCCACATTAAAATGTATTAATAAAAATAAAAATGCAAAGTACAAGTATATAACTCTGTACATTAATAATTATTATTTTAATGGCTTTGCAATGTAAGCATCATAAGTTATGTAAATACTTTAAAGGAATGTTCCAGGTTCAATACAATTTTAGCTCAATGGACAGCATTTGAAGCATAATGTTGAATATATATATATATATATATATATGTATAAAAAATAAAAAACATTTGCGGTTACAGTAAGGTGCTTTCAATGGAAGTGAATTGGGCCAGTCCATAAACTTTCATTCTTTCAAAATTATAGCCACAAGACGTAAACTTAGAAAATCACTTACTAACCTTATCAGAGTAAAGTTATATTCAATATTACAACTTCGTTGCCATGATGATGCAACACCAGTAAACCCTATAAGCAATTTTATCACATTAAAATAATTTACATCAGCAGGCAGTTCAGTTTAATGAAGAGAGGTGTGAAGTGTGCTCTCTTGGGCGCATTGAAGACCACACGTGCCGCCGCATCCTGGTTCAATTGCAGAGGTTTGATTTTACATGTGGGAAGTCTTGCCAGAGGAGCATTGCATTAGTCCAATCTTGATATAACAAGAGTCTGGACAAGGATTTGTGTAGCATGCTTGGTTAGGAAAGGTTGATCAAGTCGAACAGAGATTTCATTACACTAAAATCACATTAACACATAATGTTCACATCTTGTGGCTACACAGTATGTTTGAAACAGTGTGTATTTAAATGTTTATGAACTGGCCCCACTATTGTAAGTGCCTTACTGTAACTGCAACTTTTGCTCTTTTTTTTAAGGGACAAGTAAAAATAAATGTTTGTGTGGTAATCAACAATAATTAAAATACTCACTGTTTCAAAAGTATAGCCACAAGACATAAAGGATATGCATGTAAACATGATTTTAGTGTGATAAAATAGCTTACTAACATTGTTTGTGTAAAGTTATAGCCAATTTTACAACTTTGTTACCATGATGATGTAATGTCAACGAGCCCTAAAACTACTGTAAAATTGACCATTTAAATAAAATTACAGCTCAAAAAATACACAAGTTTTAACAGAAGAATTAATGCAAGTGCTTTTATAAAAATTATAAGCTTCACATTTCTGTGTTTAAACCCTCCAGAAATTGGCCACATTCACTTTCATTGTCCCCATTCACTTCCAGTGTAAGTACCTCACTATAAACTCGATTTTTGCTTTTTTTAAAGAAAAGGAGAAATGAGACTAAATAAATTTTTGTTATTAACTATTTTTATTGATTCCATTCATAAAACAAATAAACATAACACAAAATACGGAATAAAATTATTTACATTAGCCCACCTTTGTCAATCGGCCTATGCAACTTACTGAAATGTAATCTGGGATGTTTACCATTCCAAATTAAGGACTTTAAAGGATCATTTTAATAACATGAACCTTCCCAATCATAGATAAATGTAATGAAGCCCACAATTCTTAAGGCCCTGTTTGGGCCACTGGAAGGCGCCTGGCTGAAAAGCCGTTACCGGGCAGTATGCTGTCAGAGCCAAAGCTTCGGATTTAGAAAACTGACCCTGTATCCTGAGAATTTAGAAAAGGAATTGATAATTCTCTGGAGGAAAGGCATAGATCTAGTGGGGTCAGAGACGAATAATAAAATATCATCTGCGTAAAGCAAAAGCTTATGCGCCATACCTCCTGCCACCACCCCTGGAAAATCATCTTCCTTTCTTATTGCGACTGCTAATGGTTCCAGGGCAAGACAAAACAATAATGGGGAAAGAGAGCAACCCTGCCGGGTGCCCCTATCCAGAGTAAAATAATCTGAAATTAATCCATTTGTTTGTACCGCCGCTACCGGGTGTCTATGAAGTATTTAATCCATCCAATAAAAGTATTCCCGAACCCATATATTTCCAAAATCTTAAAAAGATAATCCCATTCTACCATATCAAACTCCTTTTCGCCGTCAAGTGAGATGGCAGCGACCGGAGTCTGATCATTCACCACTGACCACATTATATTGATGATATGCCTAATGTTATCAGAAGAGCTGCGGCCCCAAATAAACCCCACCTGATCTATCTGTATTAGAGATGTCATAACTTTACTTAATCGATTAGCCAAAATGTTAGCCTAGCTGGATCAGGGAAATTGGACAGTAACTCTTACACTCGCTTGGATCTTTGTCCTTTTTAAGAATCAAACTGATCCGGGCTTGTGTCATGGTTGGTGGAAGCTTTCCATTCTTTAATGATTCCGTTTAAATTTCTAACAAAAGTGGAGCCAGTTCTGTAGCATAAGATTTAAAAAATTCAGCGGCCCCGGAGCCTTGCCAATAGGCAAGGCCTTAATTACCTCGCCAAGCTCCTCCAAGTTTATCTCAGAATCAAGAGAATTGTTTTGCTCAGTCGTCGGTTTAGGGAGTTCTAATGGTTCCACAAAGTTTCTAATATCTTCATCAGTAGACGAAGACGTGGAACTATAGAGATCAAGATAGAATTCTTTAAAAGCATTATTAATATCAATGGTCTATATAAATATTTCACCACCAGCAGATTTCACTGAGGGAATGGTAGAAAAAAACACTCTCTGCTTTATATATCTAGCCAAAAGCTTCCCTGCTTTCTCCCCTGACTCAAAGTATGACTGTCTTGCCCTGAATAGCCAAAACTCCACCTTCTGTGACAAAATAATATTATATCTGTATTTCAATCAGGTCAATTCTCTGAGGCCATGAGGCGACATTCGGAGCTTCAGCTCTGCCTCTGCACTTTTAATATTCCCTTCCAACTCTACGAGTTCTCGTGCTTTGGATTTTATGGTGAATGAGGCATACTGTATGATCCGACCCCTAAGAACCACCTTAAGTGCCTCCCAAGCCACGCCCAGAGAGGATACTGAGGACCAGTTGGTCTCCATATAAACATTGATTTCAGCCTTTAACATTTGTTGGAATTCAGGATTTTGGGATACATTAAAGCGGCAACTATATGATTTATTTTTCTCCGTATGTGGTAACACCTCTAATTCCTCTCTGATGACTCCAGATAATCGATCCGTTTCTCGATATCCCCCACTCTTGTAGCCACCTCAGTGAATTTTGTCTCTATGGCAGTGATCGATTGATGTATTACAGCAAGTTCCTCCAAGTCAGCAACGACCTTCATCAGCATTGCCGACATATTCAACAATTCTCGCCGAATTTCCCTCACTTCTCCAGCCAAATAGGCTCCCGGGCTTGCGGCCTGCTCGGGGGCATCAGCTTGAGCACGTAAGTGTCTTTTAATGTCTCCAGAGCCAGAGGATTTTGAATTCTTTGACACATTGTCTTCCTAGAACAGTTAAGGATCAGGGTGTATCGCATCTCACCAATTTATGACATAAAAAGTATTAAAACTAGCAAAGTGCGCAGAGCTCGCCGTTCACACGTCCGCACCTCGCATGGCATCATGTGACTCCCTAAATTAATTTTTGTGGTAATCAACATTATGCCACAAATGCTGTCGATTGAGCTTAACTTGTACTGAACCCGGGACATATCTTTAAAGAAACAGTTAAGGTGAAAATTTTAATTTTGTTATCAATTACTCACCCTCTTGCTGTTCCAAACCAGTGTGATTTCACTGTATGAAAAAGAGCAAGGTGAAAATTCCTAAAAAACATCTTTTGTTATCTACATACAGAAAGAAAGACAGTCATACACATTTGGAATGACATGGGGGTGAGTAAATTATGACAGTATTTCCATTTTGGGTGAACTATTCCATTAAATAGACAGAGTTAGTTGTACATTTTGCTTCTAAACTTTCATAAACTTTGATAAAACAACGATTGTAAAGCATCACTGTTCATCTATGCAGATCTATGATTAACAATCTAATTAAACAAAGCAGAGAATTGTAAATGTATTTTTAATTAGGTTTACAGAAACATTTTTGCTGCACCATTCTTTTCAGCCCCTACACATATGTCAGTTTGCTTCATAGTTAACTGCACCTGTAGAGTCTGACAGAGTGACTCAGCTGTCACTGCCAGCACACTCACTAAGCTCCCCTACACGCACTGCTCTACGACCGCATCCTGTTTACAACGGCCCCTTGACAGCTGATACCCATCAGCAGATGTTAATTGGTCCGCACAACCATGCTAAGAGACATGGGACTTTGCACCTCTCCTACGCAATATATCATCTCCATCTGTTAAATATTTAGCAAGCACAAGCTCTGATAATGATCGCACTTGGGCACAAAATCTGTATCACATTTCGAACATAATTTGTCATTCTTTCGGTGCAGGGCAAAAGAACAGGACTTATCCTGGGCTCACCTTATGCGTAAGGAGTTGTTGGCGCACAGTCAGCACATCGCCCCCTACTGGCTTATGCTGCTCTAGCTCCTCCCTCTTTAGCTGAAGCCAGTTGAGCAGCTCTTGTAAGGACATTTGCATATGCTTCCACTGATCAACACCTGTATCCAGGTAGGGCCTGAGGAGTCATCCGGATGAACAATGGTAAGATTCCATAGTGTCTAAGAGAACTGCTATACTGTATGTGCAGGGAGCAGCAGAGGGCACTATATTGTTACATAGTACTGCATTTTTAATTTGACAGTAGAGACAGCATTATGTAGTCTAAAGGTGTCTTTCAGAGATGAAACTGTCATTTGGACTTTTGAAATCTTTGAATATGCATGAGTATTACTGAAGCTTTTATCAACACCTTTGAAGGCCTAAGTGGTTTTATGTGAAAAAAATAATTGTGTTGTAGCCTTGTACAAATTGACAAAATTGCTGAATTGAATATAAAATTATTATTTTAATAATTTCATTAAGGAACATGTTAGATTTTCAAACAGCTTTCTGTTTTCCTCCTGTCTCACCCCTGTACACTGTACATCCATTATCCATTAAACAGGATGTACAGTATACAGTATGTAGATTTAACATTTTCTGAAGACAATGCAAGTGGTGACTGCCAAAGCAAGTCGCTTTCGCAATGCTAGGGTGTTCTGGGTGGTTACCAGGGCATTGCTATGTGGTTGCTGAGGTGTTCTAAATGACATTTAGCATGTTGCTATGCAGTGATCAAGATGTTTTGGGTGTGTGCTATGTAACTTCTAAGGTGTTCTGAGTGGTTTTTAGCGTGTTGCTATTGTAACCGTTCCTGCTCGACCCGCTCTGAGTGGGATTCAAACCTGCATCAGCTGGCATGGGAGGTGGGCTCTAACGAAGAGGCTAAAGGCTACAGCCCTTAGCGTCAGTCACTAGTGCACCTCTTGAGGCCAGGGGAGTGAGGTTTACACATACCGGACAGCTATCACATACCAGGTCATGGCACCACTGTAACCGGTCCTGCTCTACCCACTCCAAGCGGGATTCAAACCGGCATCAGCTGGCATGGGAGACGGGTTTGCTAACAAGGAGGCTAAAGGTTACAGCCTGACCTAGTTGCTAGTGTGCCTGTTGAGGCCAGGGGAGTGTGGTTTACACATACAACACAGCTATCATATACTAGCTGGCTCCCATTAGACTTTGCAGTTGCAAAGGTGTTTTAGGTGTTATTGGTGTTTGTAGCAGACATATCCCCCTGTAGTTCTAGACTGGTTGCCCACTGAAGCTAAGCAGGGTTGAGCCTGGTCAGTACCTGGATGAAAGACCTCCAGTGGAAAACTCAGGTTGCTGCTAGGAGGTGTTAGTGAGGCCCCTGTATAGTGGCAGGGACACCATACTGAAAAAAAGCACCGTCTTTCGGATGAGACTTTAAACTGAGGTCCTGACTCTCTGTGGTCATTAAAAATCCCAAGGCACTTCATGTAAAAGAGTAGTGGTGTAACCCTGGTGTCCTGGCCAAATTCCTCCCATTGGTCCTTATCAATAATGGCCTCCTAATAGTCCTCATCAGTCAGTTGGCTGTATCACTCTACTCTCTCCTCTCCACCAACAGCTGGTGTGTGGTAAGCGTACAGGCACATTACGGCTGCCATCGCATCATCCAGGTGGATGCTGCACACTGGTGGTGGTTGAGGCGAATCTCCTGTTCACTATGTAAAGCACTTTGAGTGTAGAAAAGGTATTCTGTCTGATTGTTAACTGTTCTGAGTGGTTTTTAGCATGTTGTTATGCAGTTACAAAGGCATTTTGGATGTTTGCAATGTGATTTCTAGGGTGTTCTATGTGTTTGATAAGTGTGTTCTCAGTGATTTTTAGCGTGTTGCTATGCAGTTGCTAAGCCATTTTAGGTGCTTCCTATGTGGTTGCTAGGGTGTTCTGTGTTACTGCTAACTGTGTTCTGAGTGGTTTTAGCATGTTGCTATGCAGTTGCTAAGTTGTTTTGAATGTATGATTGGTGGTTGCTGAGGGGTTCTGGGTGGTTTTTAGTGTGTTGCTATGCAGTTGCTAAAGTATTTTGGGTGTTTGCTATGTGGCTGCTTGGGATTTCTGTGTGGTTGCTAAGGTGTTTTGAGTGTTTTGTTTTCTGGGTGTTTGCTAGGGTGTTCTGGGGTGCGTATCCTAAAAGCATCATAAGCCAACTATGGTCGTAAGTTCCATTGTTATCAACATGGTTCAACAATTTGGTGTTTCCCGAAATCGTAGTTCGAACGAACATTCGCAAACAGCATCGCAAAGTTGTGTGGCTGGAACTACAGCTCTTCACCTTTGGTTAGAAGCATAGTTCCTTTCATAGTTTGCTGTGTGGACATCGTTTTACTTCACTAAGGCTTCAATATCTTTTATTCCATTTATATCTTTCATTCTGTCAAGACTTTTATCACGTTTACATGCATTTAAAAAAAGACTTATTCAGGGTTTTGCAGAAAGCGGCGTTCTGAAACGTAATACAAACATGAATGCAGCCGTTAAGGGATTAAAAGCTGTTAAGAGAAAGCGCTTTAACACAAGCAGTTTCTGTTGGAGAACTCGGATTCTGTGTCCATGTTAATGCACAAGTGGCATTTTTGGCTGCATTCTAAACGTGATAAATCAGCCTCTGAAGGGAGGGAGAACAATCATAATAGATAGCTTCAAACTTTTCAATAAAAATGGCTTGAAAAGTGAATTCCAAATGACTTATTTTGGAGCCCCACATCTTTCAGCCCTCAACTGCTCTCACAGTGGATGGTAAAGTCTTTGAAAGGAATAGGGCATAGAGATGATCTCTTCTGAATAGAACGTGCCCCACATCAGTGTGCATGTGCGTTTGTGCTCAAATGCTTCGGGTGAACTCCGAAGTATGATGTAGAGGGAAACATATCTATTGCAGCGTAATGCATCCATATCATTACACGGTGCATGCCGATTTAGTTTCTTCAGCAGCTTTCTCAAATTAAACGTCTTTCTGGTGTAAGTGTTAATGAGCTATTATAATAACGTAACGTCATTAACGACAGCTCTATGTGAAGCAACGTGGTCCAAACGATAGATGTGCATCATAGTTACTATGGTTTCGGGAAACAGTAGTGACTAGCTAACTAATTTATCCAACAATGCTTCATACTACTATGGTGGTTAAGCAGTGAGTTACTTCGTTGTTCAGAAAATGCACCCCTGGGTGGTTGCTATTGCATGCTAGTGTAACGGGAGGCAGCTGGTACGTGATAGCTGTGCGGTATGTATAAAAATTGCTCAAGAGGTGCACTAGAGACTGATGGGGCTGTAGCCTTTAGCCTCCTCGTTGGCATTCCCGCCTCCCATGCTGGCTGATGCCAGTTTGAATCCTGCTCAGAGCAGGACCAGTTACACTAGGTAGTTGTTGATGTGTTCTGAGGGATTTCTAGCATGTTGCTATGCAGTGGCTAAGGTGATATGGGTGTTTTCTATGTGGTTGCAAGGATGTTTGGGGTGGTTGCTATGGCATGCAAGGTGGTTGCTAAGGTGTTCTGAGTGTATTTTTAGCATGTTTGCTATGCATTTTCTAAGGTGTTTCAGGTGTTTGCTGTGTGGTTGCTAGAGTGTTCTTGGCGGTTGCTAGGGCATGCTAAGTGTTTCCTTAGTGAATTCTGAGTGAGGTGTTCTCAGGAGCTTTCAGCATGTTGCTATGTAGCTGCTAAGGTGTTTGCTACAGTAAGTTGTTGTTAGTGTGTTCTGAGTGGCTGCCAGGACATGCTTGGGGGTTGCTGAGGAGTTCTGGGTGTTTTAAGCATGTGGCTGCCAGGGATTTCTGGGTTGTTACTAAGGTGTTTTGGGTGTTTGCTATGTGATTGCAAGCAGTGATGTAGTAGTGTCTGAAGAGGTCTGAAGAGCTACTGTAAATTTATGAAGTAACCCCGAACCCGCCCGAAAATACTATCCTTAAAATATAAGTAAAATAAATGTAAATAAATGCAATGGCTTTTAAATACTATTACTCAGGCTTAGAGCTTATACATGATCACTTCATTTTTCAAAGCCCATTTTTCCTCCGTGTGAATGCTCTCCTTGTTAAATTTAGATAATTAATCAGTCTTACCTTATACTCATAACTTTGTTACACAGCTCATGCCACCGCTGTCCCATGTCGTCAAGCCGTTTTTGCAGCACCACAGCATTGTCCGTCCCCTCCAGAGATGACACAATACGCTGTCCATTTTCATCTAATGAATGGTACATCTCCCGGTGGGCATCGATCTCTGTCTGGAGATCCTGCAAGGATTAAAGGAGATCTTAGACATTCAGTTACTGTTCACTATGTGATTAGAGACAAAGATCAAGTCCAATAACAAAACCAGTGTCTCATACGTCCCTTTTCACTCCCTGGTCAATTGTATAGTTACATCTACTATATACATGGATAGTTTACATGAAACACAATCATATTCGATCTAAAGCAAACAGCATTTTGACATTTCTTTTAAAATCCTTATGAAGACAGCTTTTTATGACCTTATAAATTGAGAGACTACGTGGAATATCCATACTTTAAAAAAATCACCACACCACAAGACCATTTAAAATTAACTAGTGAAGGTGAAAAGGTGAATAAAAATGGACACATGACCTAAAATATACACTTTCCATACATATTAAATGTTTTTTTATCAAGATCAATATTTTAGCTTTATATACAGTGTGTATATATATATATATAAAGCTAAAATATTGATGTTGATAAAACAAAAAACTCAAACTCATTTTATTTGTCAACTATGCAACCAACAGTTATGGGTTAACAAATCAGTCTCCAAGTCTTTTTAATTATATTTTAGTGTTTAATTGTTTAAATAATATTAATACAAAATAATTATAATCCTAATATTATATTAAATATATTATTAATATTTTAATATAATAATATAGTAATAATAATAATGTTGTCATGATATACTGTGAGTAATTTGGTTTCCTAAAAAATTAAATTGTATTGATTTTATTTATACAATATCATGAAAGTCTGCATCATATTATTATACATGTTATTTAAATGTAAATGCATATTTTACCACTACACTTTATAAATCACTATGGATGTAAGGACACATTTAAATACATAATGTAAGAAATTATGGTTTTTTTTTTTTTTTAGTACTAAAACGGATCAGATCACAATACTGTTAAAAATCTATCAATTTTGATATGTTCTTTGCCAATTTTAAATTTTAAATGATAGTTTGAAATTACACAGACCAATTTCATTCAAAGTAAATGTAGAACAAATCCATCGAAAGTCATGATGCTCCTGTTGAACATGCATAAAAGCTGTGTTGTTGACAGTGAAGCTCAAACCTTAACATGATAAGTCTTCCTATGCAACATATCCAGGGGTTGCGAGACATCAAACAAATCAAAAACAGCCTGTCTGACTGTTGATGGCAAAGATCCTTTAATTCTCCACCACATGGACGTGTATGACGTGAAGTGCAAACGAGGCAGAAAGGGACATTGTGAGGACGCGAACGAGAAAATGTCTTCTGCGAACATGTATGTACATGCTGCGTGAAATGAGCTGCAGAATGCCAGTCGCTCAGGCACACTAGTCTTGTTGTTCATGGCGAGAGTGGGCACAGCGAACGAGGACTGGGTCAGTGTTGGTTACTGGGAGAACAGAGGCTTCTCTTTATAGCCCACGTCTTTGTCTGCCTCTTCATATTTAACACCGTCTCTGCAATGTTGCCATGTACACATATCTCTCATACCAGTGTGCATCGGTGACCCGAACAAAGTACCCATCAGTTTCCTCTGCAATCACAATAAATAGCACTAAACTCTAAAAAGTGATTCTGACCTGAAATTAAGTTTAGCATTATTTCTAGTGGTCAACCAATATGGCTTTTACAATGTCTGATACCAATATATAAAGGGTGGGGTGCATGATGGCTGATATGATGAGGATATATACACTGAACCCCAAAAAGTATTTGGACACTTTCGAGCACCTCATTTACACCTAAAAATATATGTATTTCATTGCAAACAAATTATGCTACACATTACTTTTAACCAGCTGTTCCAAGGCCATTTTTAGTTTGAATATAAAGTCAGTTTGTCTCAAGTATGCAGTCTTTTGTGTTACAATTCCAAACCTAACAAACTTGTTTTGAAAATGCTTAAATTATTTTTGCTTAAAGTGTGTTTGTTCTCATTTTCTTCTATGTAAATGGCACTTGGTTTAAACTTTGTACAGTTTTTGGGGCCACTGTAGATACAGTAATACAACTTAATGTACACAAATGTACAAAAAATTTACTAAAGCAATGAAAATGTTTATTATCCATTGACTAAGCTGTCTGTAGATTTTGGAATAGTGACCAATAAAACTGTCAAACCGTGTTGCGTGTAATCGAATAACAAAGTAATTAATTACTGTAATACAATTACTTTTTTCAGTACAAAAAGTAGTGTAGCATGTTACATTTCAAATTCTTGTAATCAGATTACAGTTACTGATTTTCAGAAAAGTTAATTTTAATTATCTGGGTTATACATATTTCTAAAATA
Source organism: Myxocyprinus asiaticus (assembly GCF_019703515.2). Classification (NCBI taxonomy): domain Eukaryota; kingdom Metazoa; phylum Chordata; class Actinopteri; order Cypriniformes; family Catostomidae; genus Myxocyprinus; species Myxocyprinus asiaticus. Next base: position 12,973,779 of record NC_059351.1, on the reverse strand, counting down.
TTATATATGTAGGATTTAAAACATGAATTATGTATACGTATATGTACATCTGTTTGCGTTGTGACAGTTGAAGGGTTTGCAGAAAAACAAAAGCTTTTCTACGAAGTGTTTAAGAAACTAACTTAAAAGTAATTAGTAATTTGATTACTTTCTCAGTGAAGTACATCAATGAAGTACTCCGTACAGTCAGTAATGTGATTACAATTTTAAAGTAAATAGTAAATAGTTATTTTTAGTAATTAACCCAAAACTGCTATCAAACTTCAAAATTATCGGCCGATGATAATAATCCCTAATTTGCCAAATATTTACAGATTAATTGACCTGTCCATTGTATCAGACTATTAAATATTTATTTCCTTTTCACTTAGCTTTTAATGATTATGTTCTAAAGCTCCATAAATAATACTACATGCAAACACAGCTCAGGTGTTTATAAACTGACAAGTTTGTTACCTTCATTAGGCATTTTTGATAAGGGTTTCCAACAAGAAATCTTAATGTTCATTGTGCATTTTCTTAGTATAGTGATAATGCACTAGATCGCATATCCTTTGGGGGTGACGGAATGTTCATTCTGGGAACACTGCTTACAAACCTGCCATTGCTCCAGTAAGTGCCGCACTGTTGCAGGGTTTTCTAGAAATCCCTCCTTAAAGGTTGCATCTTGTAAGACATTGGCTGTGGTTTCTGCCTCAGTAAGCCAATTAAGGAATTTTTCCAGATCCAAGTAGAAATGCTGCAATTGTTGCAGTCCGGCTTCCAGATCTGCTTCCTTGTCCCCTGCACTGAAAAAGGGTATTGACTTCATTGTTACAGAGAAACAAAGAAGTACTTCCACCTAGGCTGTCAATATGCTTGTATTTAATATTACTGTGCTTATCGGATTTTTAAAGGAATGTTTCGGGTTCAATACAAGTTAAGCTTTATGAAATGCACCTGTGACATGCTGTCGATTTCCACAGAAAATAAGTTGTCCGTCAGTTTATTAAAAACAAAAATCACATTTACAATATGCAGTCTATGCACTTGCAATAGAAGTCTATATCGGAAGGCAGCGCACAATTATTATTATTTCTTTTTAAATACACTGTTTAGGATCTATAGCCAAAACATTTAAAGATTATACTTGTTAACATAAGATTAGTGTGATAAAATCACTTACTAACCCTGTCTGTGCAAAGTTATGTACAATAGAGTATTTCACCTACTGCCACCATGACCATATAAAGCCAGTAAACACTAAATTTCGCATGATATGGGCGAGGACACCAGAAAGGGACATGATGTAGCTAAACACAAAGTACTGTATACAAACTCCACCCACAGGAATTATGTTTATTACGCATAACCAGAAGTTCATCTACCTAGAAAATAGTACCACTACTACAAGGATGTTTTAGACAACTTTACACCTAAAATTGTGCACATGTTAGTACTGACAAATCAAAATAAATTAATTAATAAAAAAAATAAAAGGTGCACAATTCTAATTTCAAACACTCTGGAATACTTGCCCCATAGACTTCCATTGTAAGTGAATTACTGTAAACATGACTCATATTTGTTTTTACGAACAGAGGAATGAGTCATGCTGCAGATGTAGATGACAAAGCACATTTTGAAACTAGTTTTAAACCCGAAACATTATGCTTCAAATATCATTCTCCTCAAAGCAATTACACTTTTAAAAACTTTGATGTGCCCTTCACTGTGTCTGCAGTACATTATGTTCATTATTTTCAGACAAAACAATTCCATAAATTCTTAAGATGGTCTAATTAGGTCTTTTAGACAATGCTTATTGTTATGAGAGCATTACATGCCACTCCACTGAATGGTGATATGCCGAGTTGCCAGCTGTACACATTCTGAAAAATAACAGACTCATAAACAAGCTCACCACTTTTTGACGTTGACCCAAGCCAGATTCATGCTCTCAGTCATTTGTTTCACCTTCCTCGTGTCATCGTCTGCATAAAGGGTCAGTAGTTTGTTTGCCAGCTCATTGGTGGCATTCATCTGAGCTTGCCACTGCTGTATATCCTTAGAAAGTTGCTGTATATAATATAATAACATGCCATTCAATATAGGTTCACAGTTTCTCATCACATACATAAACATACATTAATTTGCCAATGCTTTTGGCCTTTTTTTTTCTTTTTTTTTTTTTTTTTGCCAGTGCAGGGTTTCAGTTAATTCTGCAATAGAATCAGCTTCTTTTTGACTACAAAATATTTCTATTTCTCACTTCAGGTCTATTATGAAATGGATAGTGCTTTTACATTACCTTGACATCAGCATTCTGGCCTTTTAAATCGTCAACGCTGTGAGACACTTTTTTCCAGCTCTCTAATTTCTCATTGGTTTTCTTAATGAGAGGCTCCACCCTTTTTCTGGCTTCCAGCCAATTGCTGGAGTCCTGATACATGTTTTGAAGTTGAAGAACCCTGTCCATCAGCTTGGTGTGGGAGTCTTCCCAGTGTGACTGTAATTTTTCAACTTAAAGGAAAAGATGATAAAACGTTTGTTATGAACAGTTCTGAATATGTCATGAACAATCACAGTTTAAATAAAGGATTCATTGGAAAAAAAATTCCATGCAAAACTTTTCACCACAGTGCAAGGACGTTCTGGGTGATGGCCAGGGAATTGTAATGTGGTCGTTCAGGTGTTCTGGGTGGTTGCTTACTGACCCAAGTCAAAATATCCCAAGTCTCTATGATCATCTTGTTCTTAGATGGCACGGCTCAATGGGATTTGTTTGTCTGTTTCAATGTCCGCCAGTAATGAATAGGTATTATTAGGTATCATTAATGTCCATATCTTAAAAAGTTACATGTCGAAGTTTAATACTCAGAACTTGGGGGTTTGTTCAAATCCCTAACTATGAGCAATAGTAAAAGTGATGCTCGTTTTTATTTTATTTTATTTTCTGCAAAGGAACCAAGAAGATTCTCCTAACTGAATATGACTTTGTTTAATTAAGTACTGCATACAGCATATTGTTAATTGTAAGTTGTGTTAGGTTATATCAATGCCCTTGAAATGCTTGGTAAGACACAATACTTCAGTTGTCATACAGTCATTGTTTGCTTTGTGAATTATTTTAGAGTTTAAAGCTTAGTTTCTACCAAGCTGTTGCAACTGGGAGAGGATCTTGATTAGAATGAAACAAATGCAAGAGAGGTGACTTACTGCAGTCTGTAATGGTCGTCCGTGTCACAGGGTTATTGGTTTTGTTCTTCAAGTTTTGAGCCACTGTGATTTGTATGTTCAGCTGAGGGCATCTTTGCTCCATATCTTGCAGAGTGGACTGTCAGATAGTCAAAACACTTTATTTTGTACTATACATTTGTGGGATATATTGTGGAGGTTTTTTGCGCCACCATAAAAGGGTTCCAGTTAAAGGGGTCAAATATAAAATATATATATATATATATACATTAGTGGCCAAAAGTTTGGAATAATTGACAGATTTTGCTCTTATGGAAAGACATTGGTACTTTTATTCACCAAAGTGGCATTCAACTGATCACAATGTTTTGTAATCAAGTGAACGAGACGTTGTGTCGATGTAATGACACTAGGGGTCACTCTTGGGAGCCCTAAACACCTCTGATCTTTGAGAAAAGGCCAATGGGAATTGGCGAGTGGAATTTGCATGCCACTCCCCCGGACGTACGGTTATAAAAGGAGCTGGCTCGCAACCACTCATTCAGGTTTTGTGCTGAGGACCTGAGACAAGGTCCAGGCCATTTCAGCAGGTAGTTCAGTGTTGTGGTAGGAGGGACACAACGTCTCATTCCCTCAATCAGGGAACGGAGGTTACGAAAGTAACCAAGACGTTCCCAACCTGTCACACACTCACAAGAATGGAAATCTTGTTCAGCTGGGGGCCATTAAGAGTCCACGTCGGGGAGGTGTCCCTTCCCAAGGGGAAGACACTGCAGAGACCACACCCTACCTGAAGGGGAGGTAATTGTTTGGAAATATGTCACATGGTGTTACCGAGCTTGTTGGCAGTGTTGCATGTGGAGAAGTCCCCATGGTAGGTCCTACCCAGAGGGGAGGAGCTCTACAACACGGTGACCGGTGGCAGAGAGAACTCTGCCCAAGGAAGACGTGGGTTTACCAATGGGGAAACCGTCTTGCAGAAGATACATCACACAGGATTATATACAGGCAACCGGCGCACGTGAATCACCTACCGAAGCACAGGGCCTATTAGCACACTTGCTGGGCTGGCATCAAGCTTCTCCGCCAACTCACCTGCCACAGGGCTAAGGAGGAAGGACATCCAGGGTCCACGACTTCGTGCACGACTTCATACACTCCTCCTGGGGCAGTGCTTGTAGGTTCACCACCTGATCCCAAAACGGGGTCATGAGAACCTTGGGCACATAGCCCGGTCAGGGTCTCAGGATCACTTGAGAGTATTCTGGACCGAACTCCAGGCACGTGTCGCTGACAGAGAACACCTGCAGGTCCCCTACCCTCTTGATGGACATGAGCGCAGTCAGGAGGACAGTCTTCAAAGAGACTGCCTTTAGCTCAACTGACTCCAGGGGCTCAAACGGTGCTCCCCGCAGGCCCCGTAGGACCACAGAGAGATCCCATGAGGGAATGAGGCGCGGTCTGGGAGGGTTCAGCCTCCTCGCGCCACTAAGGAACCTGATGATCAGGTCATGCACCCGAGAGACTTACCATCAACTGCGTTGTGGTGTGCCGCTATGGCCACGTACACCTTCAAGGTGGAGGGGGACAGCCACCCCTCCAGCCTCTCCTGCAGGAAGGAAAGCACCGACCCGACTGCGCATCTCTGGGGGTCTTCGCGTCGGGAAGAACACCACTTAGCAAACAGATGCCACTTCAAGGCATACAGGTGCCTCATAGAGGGAGCCCTAGCCTGAGTGACCATGTCTACCATCGCGGGTGGTAGGCCACTTAGGTCTTTCCTCAGGGGAATTCGCCGGGGGGGCTGTTGCGAGGAGTCCAAGGTCTGAGAACCAAGTCTGGGTGGACCAGTAGGGTGCTACTAGGATGACCTGCTCCTCGTCCTCCCTGACCTTGCACAGGGTCTGTGCAAGTAGGCTCACTGGGGGGAATGCATACTTGCGTAGCCCCCAGGGCCAGCTGTGTGCTAGCGTATCTGTGCTGAGGGGAGCCTCGGTCAGGGCGTACCAGAGTGGGCAGTGGGAGGATTCCAGGGACGCGAACAGGTCTACCTGCGCTTGACCGAATCAACTCCAAATCAGCTAGACCACCTGGGGGTGGAGTCTCCACTCTCCCCTGAGCGTGACCTGCCATGAGAGTGCGTCGGTCACCCGGGTTGTGAGTGGCTCGCAATGACTTGAGTCATTGCTGACTCCAGAGGAGGAGACGGCGGGCGAGTTGCGACATGCGACAGGAGCGCAAGCCGCCTTGGCCATTGATGTATGCTACCATCGCTGTGCTGTCCGTCCAGACCAACATGTGCTTGCCCTGGATCAACGGCCAAAGCCTCCGCAGGGTGAGCAACACTGCCAGCAACTTGATGCAGTTGATGTGCCAACAAAGTCGTGGCCCCATTGCACACAGCACCCCAGCCTGATTTGGAGGCATCCGTCGTGACGACAACCTGCCCGTAGAAATGTCAGGTCTGTCCAAGGGCTGAACAAGCGGCGACAGATCGGCGTGATGCCCACGTGATGTGCCCTGTGTTGCCATGCCCATCTTGGGACTCGAGTCTGAAGCCAGTGCTGAAGCGGTCTCATATGCATCAGCCCGAGCGGCGTGACCACCACCGAGGACGCCATATGCCCCAGGAGCCTCTGAAATTGCTTCAGTGGGACCGCCATTCTCCACCTGAACGATTTCAGGCAGTTCAGCACCGACTGTCGAGACTGAGTCTAACTTCAACCCAAGAAAAGAGATGCTCTGAACCGGGGAGAGCTTGCTCTTTTCCCAGTTGACCTGAAGCCCCAGCCGTCTGAGGTGCCTGAGCACCAGGTCCCTGTGCGCACACAACAAACCCCGAGAGTGAGCTAGGATCAGCCAGTTGTCGAGATAGTTGAGGATGCAGATGCCCACTTCCCTTAGCAGGGCAAGGGCTGCCTCTGAGACTTTTGTGAAGACGTGAGGCAACAGGGACAGACCAAAGGGGAGGACCTTGTACTGGTATGCCTGGCCCTCAAAAGCAAACCACAGGAAGGGCCTGTGTTGAGGTAAAACCGAGATGTGGAAATACGCATCCTTCAGGTCTACCGCCACGGACCAATCTTGATGCAGAACGCTTGCTAAAATGCGTTTCTTCATCAGCATCTTGAACGGGAGTCTGTGCAAGACCTTGTTCAGTACTCACAGGTCCAAGATTGGCCACAACCCACTGCCTTTCTTCGGTACGATGAAGTAGAGGCTGTAGAACCCCTTCTTCATCTCGGCTGGAGGGACAGGCTCTATCGAGTCCTTCTGCAGAAGGGTCACGATCTCCGCATGCAGGGCAGCGGCATTCTCACCATTCACTGAGGTGAAATGGACACCGTTGAACCTGGGCGGACACCTGGTGAACTGAATTGCATCGAGTCAGACGGTCCTGTCAGCCATCGCGACGGGTTGGGTTGGGTGTGTTTGTGCCACAGCTGGGTGCGCCGGGGTGGGGGACCTGCCCCCGGGGCACCATGCCTGCCATAAAGGCAGTTGTGATAACGATGGCCGTGAGCACCGGGTGTGTGACCCAGGGAATGAGGAAACCACTCTTTTGTTGACAATGTGGGTACCACAGCCCTCTGGGCATGCAGCGAAATCAACAGAAAAGGAAACAAAAGATTCTCCTCCCGGCCCTCCACTGGGGGATGGAGTGGTATGTTTACCACCTCCAATGCAGCGGGTCTCCACGTCCCTGGGTCGTCCGTCTCAGGGGCGCTTTGAAGCCTTCCTCGGGTTCTTGTCGGCAGGCCATGAGACGGGGGCATCTGCTTCCTGCGAGTGGCTCCACGCCAGGGCGGGCCGCTGGGCGGGCTGCGGCAGAGCCGGTGTTGTTGCCGCAGGGGGACGCCCTTGGTGACGAGCAGACGGGGTGTGGGATCTTGATCCACGCCGGGGCAGGATGTGCTGAATAGCCTCCGTCTGCTTCTTAACCACTGAGAACTGCTGGGCAAAGTCCTCGACGGTGTCACCAAATAGGCCAACCTGGGAGATGGGGGCGTCAAGGAACCGTGCCTTGTCAGCCTCCCTCATCTCGACCAGGTTGAGCTAAAGGTGGCGTTCCTGGACCACGAGGGTGCAGCGGGCCACACCCGAAGGTGGGAGCCCAGCTGAGTCCTCAGCGTCAGACTGGACGAGCCCACTCTTGGATGTTGCGATCGACAGCTCATCCTCTTCATCAGCCCCGAATGAGACCGCGAACTCGCCCTGAGACCAGCCGGCGGTCTCATCCCAGAACTCGACTGGGGCGAATGAGCGTACTGGGGAATGGGAGGTCCGTGGGGGGTTACCCGGCGGAGCGGCTCCCATTGGGGTCCCCAAATCGCCCCCAGTGCTAACCGACACAGCCTCATAACCATAGGTAGAAGGACCGAGGCGGGGAGCCGCTGGGGTGGCTTTCCCTCTGACGAAAGAAAGCCATGACCGCAATGTTGCCATGGTCATGTTCTTGCAGTGAGGACATGAACCGTCCATGTTAGAGCCAGTTGTCCTTTGTCTTTGAAGACTGTAGTGTATACCTTTGTATGAAATCTTCAGTTTTTTGGCAATTTCAAGCATTGTATAGACTTCATTCCTCAAAACAATGATTGACTGTCATGTTTCTAGAGAAAGCCGTTTCTTTTCTGCCATCCCCCCCCCCCCCCCCTTTTCTCCCCAATTTGGAATGCCCAATTCCCAATGTGCTGTAAGTCCTCCTGGTGGCGTAGTACCTCGCCTCAATCCGGGTAGCGGAGGATGAATCTCAGTTGCCTCCGCGTCTGAGACTATCAATCCGTGCATCTTTTCACGTGGCTTGTTGTGCGCATTACCGCGGAGACCTAGCACGTGTGGAGGCTTCACGCTATTCTCCGCGGCATCCACGCACAACTCACCACGCACCCCACCGAGAGCGAACCACATTATAGTGACCACGAGGAGGTTACCCCATGTGACTCTACCCTCCCTAGCAACCGGGCCAATTTGCTTTTTTGCCATTTTTGACCTAATATTGACCTTAAGACATGCCAGTTTATTGCATACTTTGGCAACTCAAAAACAAACACTAAGACAATTTTAAGCTTAATTTAACGAACCAAATAGCTTTCAACTGTGTTTGATATAATGGCATGTGATTTTCTAGTACCAAATAAGCAATTTAGCATGATTACTCAAGGATAAGGTATTGGAGTGATGACTGCTGGAAATGGGGCCTGTCTAGATTTGATCAAAAATGACTTTTTTCAAATAGTGATGATGCTGTTTTTTACATTAGTAATGTCCTGACTATACTTTGTGATCAGCTGAATGCCACTTTGGTGAATTAAAGTTAAAGTTTCCTTCCAAAACAGCAAAATCTGTACATTATTCCAAACTTTTAGCTGCCAGTGTAGGCTATATATTTTTTTTTCCTAAGGTCAATTTATAATTTTAATTTAATTTTTTGTCCCAAAAACTATTTAGTCATAATTTAGTTTTTCAAAAACTTTTTCCATCCTTTCTCTGACCCTTAGAATAAAATGAGCTGTATTTATTTTTATTTTTGTGTGTGTGTGTGTGTGGTTATGCCTTTAAAATATGTATGAAAACACCCTTGTTGCACATGCAATGAGCGTGGCGGGTATGTATAGAAACGGACCTGCTTAAAGCACTGCAATCATAACAGAGGTCCTTTACATACAGAAGTCTTAAAGGCACAGTACAGGCAAAAAAAAAAAAAAAAAAAAAAAAAAGAAGGCCTGTGTAATTCAAAGGGTCAGAGAAAGGGTGGAATTTGTTATGTCAGTTGAAAAGGTATTATGCATTAAACAGTGTAATTATCGTGCAAAAAATGGTTACATTTTTAACGGACTTCATGGAAAAAAGAAAATGCTAAATACGTGCAGAATATGGCCCCTTTAAGACAGTAAACAAAGTATTTGAAATATACCTTATCAGTGGACAAGACTTCCATGCATAGACAGAAAACTGGAATCCTACATAATTGGAATAAAAGCTGCATAACTATGTCACATACTCACCTTGAGTTTCACCGTCGTCTCGCTTATCTCATCGAGATCTCCGACTGTCACTCTCTGAGTCTGGACTATGTGATCCAGAAGAGAGAGCCAATCATCAAGTTCCTTCCAAGATTTATAAAATTTTTCAAGCGCTGCATCTCCTGCGGCACTACTAGTCAAAGTTTCAGCTGGAAAGTAACAAATTATCTTTTATATTCAGAATTTCAGACTCCAGTATCACATTATGAGCATTTAATGACATTTAAAATCAGTATTTGCAAACTTTTTTACTTCTGTATTGTCTGGAATAACATTCACAGATCAATCGTGCATAGTAAAGACCAGAAATATTAGGGGGTCAAATAGCAAAAGGGACCTTGACCTTGACCTAAAAAGGGCCAATATTGACTTCATGCTGACCCTAGATAGCATGTTTAAAACAAATTCAATCAAGTTCAACCATAATGTGTGACAACTGCATTATATGATATCATACCTGCAAGCTGACATTTGTGTCTCCACTCTTTAAGGAGAACTTGATTGGAAGTCCAGTCTGCTCTGAGGCCATCAAACTGTCCCTGGAATACATAAATTCAGGAGAATAATATTAAATTTAGGTTTCATGCCATGAACAGGATGATACAGCATGATACAATACAGCACAATGAGGGTAGAAACTATTGTCAAGTGTGCAGAGTAATCTAATATCCTTGTCATTTCTGAATGTATACATTATTTGATGCATCATGGCTTATTATACACCTTCTCTGGTTGGCATGGTGGTCTTTCTTTTGCCAAAACTGCTTCTACTGTTGGCGTCTTTTCCTTTACATCATCCTCAATCTATAAAAAAGAAAGAAAGGAATTAATACCAAACCCTCATTAAAGGAATTGTGTAGCAAGTGCAATATGTGTATGCAGTGTTGGGGGTTACAAATAATGTGTAACGTAATCAGACTGCTTTTTGGAAATAACTAGTAAAGTAACACATTACTTTATTTATTTTTTTCAGTATAGACGATAATACCTAGATTAACTTTTTCAAAAACGTAACTAGTGCAAATAAGTAATGCTACTTTTCTATTGCTTTACAGACAAATATAATTGAATATCTGGAAGAGAGAAAGCTTTAGCCAACTAAGGTGAGAAAAAGTAATGCAAAAATAACTAAGGGGCCACTCACACGAATGCATTTTTTTTTGTGCCGAACGTCTTTGACTGTTTGACCTCATCTCGCTGTTTTTTCAGTATCTCGTGCAGGAGTACTGCATTTTTAGATGCCGTATCAAGTTAAAAGTATCAAGTTAAAAAGACGTTTTGAGAATGTGTTTGTTCTAATCGTTGCGCTGCATCTAGCTTTTTTAGCACAATAACATGTTCGGTTTGAATGGCCCCTAACATGTTAAAGATTTCATACAAAATCCAAGAACGAACAGGTGTGACATAATTTAGAATAAAAACAGGCCAAAAATACGTATTTTTTTTTTTTTTTTTTTTTTTTTTGATGGTTCGTAACAGCTTGCCAAGGGCGATCTTTCAGGAAAACTTTGTACCGGCTGATAAACAGCTTCTTTCTGCCATTGGTCCACGTCATCAGTAGGTGTGACCTGGGGCTCCACCTAATTTGAGGCCGATAGCTAATTCCCGTTCAGTCAGTTAATATCAGTCAACACACCGGCGTGTAGAGTTATTAGCAAACTGGTGCAAACGTATCTACATCTGTACGAATGTTCATGTAGAGACATTTTCCAAGAACATGTCATGCAATTTTATTTTTTGTTTAATTAGTCTACGAAAGGAATCAAATCTACTCAAATACTCTTATGTGCCCATTCACTCATGTGCCATCTGCAGCTGAAAGCCATTCATCCTCTGCCCAAAGCAAGATATGCTTCTCTTATAATAATTTTTTGTCTGTATTCCACCCATTAACACTATTTATCCACCCATTTTTGCATGTCATGGTCGCGTGTCGCATGTTAGTGCCATGAATGCAAATGGTAAGTATTAAAAATTACACATTATATCACTTTAAATCATCAAGTAGTTAAAACATCTTCTTTTACTGATCTTGTGTGAATTCTACTCATAGAATAAGGCATGAAGTCATTGATAACACATTTTAATGTCATATTAGTTGATGTTTTACATGTTGTCTTGAGCATCCTAATATTTAAATATACTTCTAAATGCCACCCACAGCGATGTGGCCGGTGTCTGAATGTAAGCAAACAGTATGTCATTTCTCAGCTGTTTCAAACATCTTTTTACCTCTGAACAAAGAAGAACTTTTGTGAGCCTACTCCCAATTTTCTATATATATCTCTGATATTTTGTTCACAATATACTGAATGGATTGGTCCCTTCATCAATCTATGGGATGTTTCCGCAGTTTTATCATCCACCAGGTAAAAATGGGAAGTTCAACAACTGAGGCTGTAGATTGTAATATAAAAATTATCAAAGGTTTTCCATTGAACTCATTTCAGCCATTTCACAAGTTTCACCTCTTTACTTGACACTGATAAGTTACTTTACCATTCATTCATACTTAACCATTGTTTCCTGTTGACTTTACAGTGGTGTAATGTCACCGTTGGATGCTTTTCTTTGGCAACCCACCAAAAGGTGGCATTTATTGGTACACCCTGTAATGCCCATAAGTGTGTGTGTTTTCATTCATAGGCTTCATCTGGGCTGAAATAAAGGAGGTGTGGGATAGAGGTTTTTATGAATACGTCCATGACTGATTGAACCTGATGGACTTTGCCATGAATTTAGCCCCCATATCACTCAAGATAAAAAAAGCACACCTCTCCTCAATAAGTTGCATGATTTGAGGTATCATTCATGTCTCAAACAGTGTGGGGCAACTAACAAAAACAATAATATAAAGTGACAGTAATACATATGTCACAGCATGCAGTAGCGTCAAAGTGGGCAAACCGACAACACTTTGGTAAAAATCATAATCAAGAATTCACTGCTGTAGAATCAGAGTGTGCCAGCCACAAACAATTCAAAATCACATCAGTACAGCTGTACTGAGTTATTTTTATAAGCTCAGTAAATGAAAGAACAAATCATTTCCTGAATCCATTAGTTCCACATCTAGGGAAACTAAACTCGAGCCCTGAAGGGAGCAGCTAAAACTCTCCATGAGGATGAGGATGCTGGGAGTATAATTAAAAAGAAAGCGTGCACTGTCTGAAAGACTCTCTAGGTGCAAATGTGAGAGACTGTGCAAAATGAGACCAATGACTTTGTGATACAGTTTAATAATGTAAGTTTTTTTCTTCAGGCTTTGGCTGGTAAAACCAATAGGTCAATAAAATGGTCAAAAGTGACTTTTAAAATTGAGTACAACTTACAAGTTTCCTTAATCTTTAAATATACTTGTCCATGTTGAATTTTCAACAGGTATAATTCACATCCAATACGACAGATATAAAATCACGTTTAAAGTCATCATGAAAAGGCATTCACAATGTAATTAACTTCCATAATGTAATGTATTTCCAAGTGAAACAGAATATTAAATGAGAAAGAAACTGGCTGATGGTCAAGTTCACTCTCAAGAGCATCTCAGTGTATTCCAAAGGTAACACTTATTTTTTTAATGTTATTTGCTATTATTACCATAACCTTCAAAAATTTACATTGAAGAAAAGAAGGGACGAGTTCAAATCATTTTTCGAGGTAATCAACATTATGTCACAAAAGCTGTCGTTTGAGCTTAACTTGTATTGAACCTTGAATCTTCCTTTAAGAAAGTAAACATGGCCAACTCAGAGTCCATGTTGAATTGAACACTTTGTTTGAAGATTGTTAATGGCAGAATATTGAGTTTTCATTAGAATCTAGAATCCTTATTTATTGCCACTCAACTGAGGCCGGTAATATTTGTTTCTGTGAGTTTCATACTGTGTCACCAAAGAACATCGCCGTGAACTTACAGTATTATTGGGTCAGTCCCCTCGCGCCTTATGTAAGGACAAAATGTTGATGGCTTCCGGTTGCCAGCCCTGAGCATTAACCACTACACCACACCAACTTTTATGCAATTGTTACTGCACATGGTTGAAATGAGACAAAAAGCAATATTACAAAACAGCAGTAGTGTGCATAGTATGTTCATATAGGTGCTTGATCACATCTGAGAAATTACCTTAGGGTCTACTGCGGTAGGAGACTGCTCGAGTTGACTTCTTGTAGTAGAGGCCCAACTGGAGAGCTTGGAGAGCTGTTCCTGATACAAAGACAATTCCCTGAGGAGATCCTCCATTTGCCGTTGCTTCTCAGGAAGATCGGAGGACACCTTTGGAAGAGAGAAGGAAACATATGGTGTTTAAATCACTACAAAAAGATGTCTGGTCTTATTTTACCCCAAAATCAATAGAAAGAAATAAGAAATTATATTTTGCTTAAAGAAAATGAAGCCTATTTTTATAACCATTAAGATTGTTTTGCATTTGAACATTATGTTTATGAAAATTAAGCACATTTATTCCCTATTCTCATTACCATAATGTAAAAATGTCACTCTCATTACAGTAATGCACAAAAATAAATTAGGTATAAAAAGTTATTGTATTAAAGTAGTGAGAATCTAATTAGAATCACCATTGGGAATAATAGGAATAATAAAACAATTTAAGAGTAAACGCATTCCGGTAGAGAATTTCAGTGGAAAATGTGCTTAGTCATGTTACTATGTAAAAAATAAATAAAATAGAACTCATTTATGCAAATAATGGCAAGAAGACTTTCCGAGCATCTATGATTGCTTGGATCCGACTTTTAAAACTATTTAATGATAATGCCTTCATTAAGCTGTTAACGGAAATGATACTTGTGCTAATCATGCCAAGGTCACATAATCATTGAATTTAATGGTCCGGAAAGATCAAACATTAGAGAAGTAAAGATTAAAGGAAATCATTTGGATTACCTTGGCCCATCTCATGTTGATAACCTTTAGATGTTTCTCCAGTGGTTTGACTTTATCAGCTGGGAGAGAGGAGCCTTTGCCGTTGATCTGTTGTAGAGTTTGCTTCCTGATTGGCAATTCCACTACCCGAGCCTGAAGATTTTCACGCACACATATTAATTATCTGCTCGCCTTTGTGACTCATGTTTGGTGATTCATCTCATGGGGGAATTAGAATTTTAATATGGAGCTAAAAGCAAAGTTTATTCCCATATGTGTGAGCTAATGATACTAGCACGTTCCACGAATACGAAAAACTTTGCGCCGGTGTCCCATTACTTTTATTAAAGCATTAAGGGCAAAAATGCAATGTTTTTTTGTTGAGAGAACAATTAGATATTTGTTCGATAAACTATTAATCTAATTGAAAATGATCCTAGCATGAAAAGTTGCTAGTTTTCAAAACATTATATGTCTATATCCACCCTTAAAACGTGGGTTTTGGCCTGTCCCACTTCAGAGATCTTAAACATCTCAGCTGTATTCAGTAATTAAAATCATACAACAATATCATACATTTTGATCAAATCTTTCAAATTGATTTCAATTTATTGCAGTTTTTTTTGTAATGTAATTTATTCCTTACTAATTGTAAAAATTGAATATTTAGCACATTTCAAAAACCCTGTTGCCGGTATGAATTCCTTCCATTTAAAAAAAAAAAGGAACAGTCCTTAAAGGAATATTCTGGGATCAATGCAAGTTAAGCTAAATTGACAGAATTTGTGGCATAATGTTGATTACTGCAAAAAAATTATTTCTCGTTCCTCCTTTTCTTAAAAAAAAAGAAGAAAAAAAATAAGAAGCAAAAATCGAGGTTACAGTAAGACACTTACAATGGAAATGAATGGAGGGTTTCAAGGCAGAAATGTGAATTTTATAATTTTATAAAAGCCCTTAAATGAATTCTTCTGTTAAAGGTATAGTTCACCCAAAAATGAAAATTCTCTCATCATTTACTCACCCTCATGCCATCACAGATGTGTATGACTTTCTTTCTTCTGCAGAACACAAAAGAAGGTTTTTAGAAGCTCTGTCGGTCCATACAATGCAAGTGGATGGTGATCAGCACTTTAAACCTCCAAAAAGCACAGACAGTCATAGTAAAAGTAATCCTTATGACTCCAGTGGTTAAATTATGTGCGTCCATGAGGGAAATATAAGTTCACGCTGCCTTTCACGTGACATAAGCGTGTTGGAATGTTCACGCGAGAACTGACGCTATACAACCTGAAGTGTAGCTTGATTGTTTACAAGAGAACGATGTTCACAAGCTTTATTGGTTTTGCTTTCATTTGAACATGTCAACATGCTTAAGTCTACTATGATTGTCTGTGCTTTTTGGAGCTTTAAAGTACTGATCACCATCTACTTGCATTGAATGGACCTATAGAGCTGATTTATTCATCTAAAAATCTTAGTTTGTGTTATGCAGAAGAAAGGAAGTCATACACATCTGGGATGGCATGAGGGTGAGTAAATGAGGGGTGAATTTTCATTTTTGGGTGAACTATCTCTTTAAAACTTGTATTTTTTGAGCTGTAAAGGATTTAAAATCATTGTTTATCAGGATTACAGGGTTTACGCTATTACGTCATCATGGCAATGATATAATGTTTTTGTCGTGTTACTATAGGACTATTTTTGAAACAGTGACTATTTTAACGTTTACGGATTGGCCTCATTCACTTCCATTATAAGTACATCACTTTAACCCAGATTGTTTTTTTTTTTTGTTTTTTTTTGACAAAACGTAATACATTTTTATACTAATCAACATTATGCCACAAATGCTCTAGATTGAGCTTAACTTGTTTTGAAACCGGAATATTCCTTTAAAATTGTGAAACCCAAGAAGAATCAACATTTGGAGCCTTTTTAGATTATATCGGCAAGACAAGTACATATTAACTTAAATTTTCTCCATTTTTACACAAATGATAGTGTTGACTGCATTTTTCAAGTTCAACCATTAATCCCTATTACTCTGTTAAGTTATTGTATGAAAAATTATCAAACAAATGGTTTTCTTTAATGTGAATCAGTTCATCAATAATTACATACCAATATTTGGTCATTGGTCAACTAGCTAGCCCCTACTAAGTGACTGGGATTAGGGCTTAAATTAGAATAAAAACTCTTTTACTTGCACTCTGGTTTTTTTTGAATTTTTATTTATTATTTCTTCATTTTATAAACAATGTCTGTTAAATTTAGATGTTTACTGCTTGAAAAAACAGAATCACAAAAATCATTGGTTTACACTTTATTCATGTCAAATTTTTGGCAAAATTTTGGTAACAGGGTTGTAATAATGGCAAAGCTAAAAAAAAAGAAAAGAAAAAAGAATATAAAATAACACTAAGTTTGACTTCCACTGGTTGAAACCCAACTTCATTCTCTATTTTGTACCCTATTCATGTAAAGCACCTACTAACATAGTTTTAAAGAAAATAACTGTTTTTACCTTCACTTTTTCTAAGGTTGCACCGAGTTGTTCCTTGTGACCTGGTTCCACAGGAAGTGCAACTACAGCTTCTGCATCATCCAGCCAGGACTGGAACTCCACCATGTCTTCATTTAGCTCGGCAAGAACAATCTTCGCCCCTGCAGACCTAAAACACACAGTACTCATTTTTATGCATTCCTTCAAAATAAGGAAAAAAGAGGGCAATTATGTAGGTGTTTGTTGCTCAAATTTAATTATGCCAAGATATTCAAATGCCTGCATTAAGAAGTCCTGCATTCACACTAACCGTCTCTTGATCTCAGTGAGCTGGTTGGACACTTTGGCCCATCGGGAGTTGATGGATGTGAGATGTTGTTTAATATAGTCTCTGTCGTCCTTACTGCCGAGTGGAGTCAGGTCTGTCCCAAGAGAATTCACACCCTTAACGGCAGCTTCCTGTTTCTCCAAACCCTCCTGGAGCTCCTGTTAGAGGAGAATGTCGCAGTATACTGTATATAGTTTTGAAACGAAGTCTTATGGCTTATTACCAGACCCTGTGTGTGAAGAAATCTCCACAGATTTCCACAAAATTAGAGTGCCAGTAATACACAAATTCATAATTTTCCAAAACTGTATTATATTTATATTAATTAATAATAATTTTGGATGGATGACACCAGCCGAAATTGGTTTCACAGGCAGAGCATGGTCTTACAGCATTTTCATGAGATTACAAAAACAAATGGAATAATGTGCACTGATGAATCATTAACACTAAGACCAAGAATGTGTATTAAGAAAGTAATTAGTCCATTTTTATTCTAATTAACTTTAAGAATATCTTTATAAAGCTTTTAGTTATAATTATTATTTTTTTATATAATTATTATTTATATAAAGGTATTTTCAAGGACTCTAAGACATTTAAGGGACCCACTTTAAATTAGGTGTCTTTAACTACTATGTACTTAAGTATTTGATACAATGTACTTATTATGTACATATGTGTTGGTGCATTGTATTTACATTTGTAAATGCCTGAATTTAATTACATCTTACACTTTTAACCTTACCCCTAGGGGTGGGTAAAAATATAGATTTTCCGATACACCGCAATCTTCATTTGAACAATCTTGATATCAGTTCTTAAATCTCATGATCAATCATTTACTCTAGTCTATGTGCAACCCTCTACTAAAAAGCGAGGAAATCACTCGCATTTGCAACCAAATTTCACGCTACAGTATGTGGCAAAAATTTATATATTTGGCAACTGGCTGGTACTGTAAATGTTTGGATTTCACTCACCAGTGATTGTGTAGTATAGTGGTGGAGTATTCAGCAACGAGATCCTTTCACTGAGTGCTGGGAGTAAAAGTTGTTCCGTGTAATGTGTGTCCAAAGACGAGATCCACGCAACCCATTTGTCATTGAATAATGTCTCTTTTAATACATTTTCTGTTCTCTACAGTAAGTTGTTGATAAAAAAACAAACAAAAAATAAACATTTATTTCTAATCATGAAAAGCACAGATGAGATAAAGCCGCTCGAGTCTCTCTAGTTAGCATGCGCTCTTTTACAGATGCTCTTGAAAAAAATGCCAGTTTTGTTAAAGAGGCAGTACCGGTTTTAGCACGTGTTCAACAAATACTTGTAAACAGTACAAATTGAGCAATTAAATAATAAACATGTAACAAAAAATAATACATTAAATATAATATGTTATTTATTGATTAAATCCATGGATTTGTACATTTTTTAAAAGCCAAAATGTGACCAAATTTATGAAAAACTAATAAAATATCATTAGTAAAATTAATATTTTTGTAATGTACCTAGTTAAACGGTCCCATTAGCTGAAAAAGAATTTCATTTATCGAAAAATATGTGTCAATACCCAGCCCTACTTACCCCTAAAACTAACCCTACCCCAAACCTTACCCTAAACCCTAACCTTACTCCTACATTTAACCTACAAGTACCTCAACTTCAGTGGCAGCAAATGTGAATGTTGTGAGAATTTTGCAGAACATCATGCATTTGCACAATAAATACATTGTATTTTATGCATTTTAATGTTAGTACATAGTAGTTAAAGACACAGAATATAAAGTGGGACCAATTTAAGACATTACAGCATAATTTTCTGTAAAGCTGCATTGGAACGATTGTGTTGTTAAAAGCTCTATACAAATAAAAATCACTTAACATGAATTTACTTTATACGCACAGGCTTCCAAGAAAGTGTTGCCAAAAATCTATTTTCAGACCTTTTAGGCTCTATTCTGTGAGTTCAATTCGAATGCAAGGGGCAAAAAAGAAAACGTGTAAATGTGTAAAAATTACCTTGAGGTGATCTCTGTTATTAATGGGGTCTTGTTCATACTTCAGTATTGTCCTCTCTGCATCAGCCAGCCAATCATCAAGCATTTTCAGCACCTCACTGAATTTACTGCTTTTTTCAAAGCATCTGGACAGTAGCACAAGAAGACAAACATTAGACATAAAACATTGTGAGTCAAAGAGTAAATATAGAGAAAAAAATGTGGGGGGAAAAAAAACAGCTACATTTAGAGCAAAAAGTGAAATAAGCACACAACAACTGCAAAGAATCGTCACTTGTGTAATTTCTTAATCTAGACTACAGCGTTTGACAGCTAATTTAGTATGACTCTTCTCCATATCACTGTCTAGTCAGTAGTGCATTTTCAGTATTCCCCTTTTTTTCAAAATGCTTAATGTGTTGGCACAGTCATCTTAAATGGAAACAAATTCCCAACTAGAAATGTTACAGCTTAACTTAACATGCTCATATCATATTTATCTTTCTAAAATAGAAGCACAGACAAAAATACTTTACAGTACATATAATATGTTAGTATAACTTCTTATTTACTCAAAGATATTTAAAAAACAACAACCATTTATTACACCTATTACTTTGTTTTTAGTGCATTAATGTGTGGTAGTCCCAAGTGTAATGTCACTCATCCTTACGTGAGTCTGTCCTGATAAAGCTTTTTGAGGTTTTCCCAGTTGGATCTGAGTAGCTGGACTAGTAGACTCTCCTCAGGATGAGTTGCACCCCTGCTCAGAGCTTCTGTCACTGGACTCTCCAGTTTTTCCAGATTCACTTTAACCTCCTAAATCACACATAACATGAAAAATTCAAGGATTTTTACATTTTTACTGCTATATCGAAAGAGGTAGCAGGGAACTTTGAGCACATTTCTGAAAATAGTTTGTACCATACATCAAAAAAAGTACATACTCTGCCATATTCATACATACATCAAAATGTAAAATGTCGCCATTGGGTAATCCAAAATGTAATTCATAATCTAGGGGATGTAGGCTTATAAATGAGACATGGTTTATGGAATCACCTTAAGGCACTTCTCTTGTTGGGGTACATTGATGAATGCTGCAGACCAGCGCTCAGGAGAGTTCAACGAAGCCTTATTTTCAGCGATACACTGCAGTAAAAACTGCAGTTCCTGTACACACAATGATGGGGAACAAATTTATTCATTTAATTTTGATTATTAAAAAGATTTAACCAGATGAAATCTGATTCTTGTAATAAAACAAGTTAAAACACAGGTTACTTTGCTTTTAAAAAAACAATCACTTCACACACTAAGGAAAAACTCAACAAACTGTTGTGCTGTTACAGTTAATATTGGATTGGAAGTATACATGCAAATACTGTGTATGATACATGTGTTTTCAGTATTTAGTTTCTGACTGTTTTTGTTTTGACCACTAAGAATATACTTACACTTTTGTGGTGCACTTTAGTGAAATTAACGTCCAACTCTGCCCAGCGTTTATTAACTGGGAGGAGGCGGCACTCCACTAGCTTGGCAGCACCGCCCTCTGAAAGCATGCGGCCCAGTCCTCGCAACTCCTCCAGCTTCGGACGCTGCTGTTCAATCTCAGAACCGACCATCTGATGGACAAAAATCTCCAAATAATTAAAGATGATGTGTATAATTTCTGCACCACTACTGGCACCAAAAGTGGTAATGTGTATTTTTAAGTGGCCCAGTTGCATGAGTTTGGGGCGGGACTATCTGTTTTTCCAACCAATGTAAGATGGGATAAGTATTTTTGGAAACCGTTTTGAAAACATTCATTATTTTTGTCATCTCATTTGGTACCACTAGTGGCACAGAAATTACACATTTCACCATTAAACTTGTTAAGACAGAAGCAAGGGATTGAAAAAAGTAGCTCAAAATAACCTCAAGCAAATAAAGTTTAAAGTTTGTGAGCTCATGGTGTGTTTAATTCAGTCACAGTTCAAAAATAAAACTTGCAATAAAGCAAAGCACATTTGTGAGATTTAAAGTCAAATGTAACCCCCTTGAGTACCAGATGTTATTTCAGTCACATCCCTGGTGGAAAATTTGAATATAAGGGCTCTGCATAGCAAAGATTGTGAAAACCCTCGCGCTCACTTTCACTCTTGGTTCCTCTGGGGGATCTGGAAGCTCTGCGATGGTCCTCTCAATTTTGTCCAGCCACTGCATCATGTCATCTGTCTTCTTACAGAACTGGTACCACTGCGAGGTGAGAGCAAGAGCCTTCTTCTTTCTCAGGCCTCTCAGATTCTGTGAATGCAGATTAGTTATATAAAGACTGTATATAAATACACATATTTATGCATAACAAACAATGATTAATGAATTATGATTGCATGATTATATCACCAAGCAAAACATTATTTAACCAAGTATGACATGTTCCTTTGTTGTTCCTAAAATAACATTCATATCAACCAATCACAGTCCTAACTAGCCTTAATACTAACCCTACACCTAATCCTGACCTCATCTTAATTCCAATATTTACCTTGTCCCTGACCTGAATTGTAATCCTGAGCAGATGCATAACTAGGATGTGATGATAGGGGTTTAACCCAGAGACACAACCAAAGTAGGGGGGTCGTGAAAAAATTGTTCAATTTAATGCTCTTCGATAACTAACATAAAAGACCAACTATAGATTTTGAAGCTGAATGAGCAGTCAAGTTTTTGTAATTGAGTACATTTAAGCATTATTATGAAAACTTATTTTTACATTCAGGTATGTAATGTATGGGGCATTAGGAAAGATCCTGTATACTGTAAAATCACATTAATGTAAACTCTGGATGGACCACTTTTATATTTGTCATAATTTGACAACAAACAATGTTGGTGAAAAAACTATGGTGAAGGAATAAATGGACCGACTGTCAAATAATGGCAACACATTTGTCATGTTCAACACAGCATGCATATATTTTATCAAAAAACAAGTTTAGAAAATTGTTTTTGCAGTGTATAATCAACATGATATCAAATTGCTTTTGCATTACAGCAAAATTACATGATATGTCTAGTCAGATATTTGGTGCCGTGTCCAGATTTGTTCATGGAGGCGACATTGCTATGGATGTATATGGATGTAGGGCGTTAACAGACGGGTTAAGCCATTGTGCACCATCTCCAGGACGCGAGTGGGGTTCGAGTTAATGTGGCAAGTGGGGTGGCAAAGCTTATCTGGCCACGCCCCTGGTTATGAGACATATAAATAGTGTCTTTCCCAACGTCAAGAGCTAGTAATCACATTCTCAAGGCCTTGATTTTTTAATAAAATGTGTACTTGACATGTGTCAACTAAAATTACCTTTAAAGTGTCGTATTTGTCATGGAGAAGGTTGTGTTTCTCACGAACGGCCTCTCGTTTCTCCCCGCTTGGAGTTCTCTTGAGGAAATGTTCTCCTTTCAAAAACAATTCATTAAGTGCGTCCTCATCTATGCCCTGCAAAAGAACAAGCACACAAAATCATATTTAGATTAACAAAGAAACATTTTAAAAATCTATCTATCTGTCTGTCTGTCTGTCTGTTGTCCATCCACCTGCCGACCCACGCATCCATCCGTCCAACCACCCATCCGTCCATCGAGCCATCCATCCATCCATCTCAAAACTTTGCAGCAGTTACATAGATCTAAGCATTGCAATAGTGTACTGTGCTAGCATTAGTTACACATTTACTGGATTTATTTGAAACTCATTATGTATCTTTCACCCTTTCATTGGCTGTTGGATTTGGAATTACTTGCATTAATTTTAGCCTGAGAAAGTGTGGAGAGTATTTTCTTACCACATCCTCAAGGAAATCTTCCTCTTTTAGACTTTCACCTAATTTAATCTCCTCGTCCAGCACCTGCAGCCATATATTAGCCTGTCTGTGATACTCTTCTAACTCTTGAGAGGAGGCCTGCAAGAAAATATGGAAAATCATATACAAATCCAATCATATAACAATTCTCTTTCATAAGCGAAATAATTCCCTTTTCTAAGTGAATAACATTACAAGACAACATAGTCTCTGATTAAGTTAGCATCAATCGAAGAGGGAGAGCCAATAAGCACAATTTATTTAAAATACTTCTCCACTAAAAACGTCCATGAAGTATTACCATTTTTTACATTGTACCATGGTATTACCATGTTTTTGGACATGTAGTTCAAGGTAATACCATATGATTCTTTGTAGTACATTGGAGTACCTTGTAAATACCCCAGTATGTGAATGTAGCAATCAAAGTTCCTTAGTATTACCATCTGATACGATCACTGTACCATGTTACCACCAAATTATTTGTAATAAAGATCATAACAGTGCAGTTTGTGCTATTAAAATGAGTAGTTAAACAGCAAGAAGGCATCTTGACATGGATTATAAATTAATAATATTTATTATTATTACTGGCCTTGTTTGCCACTGATAGTGATAGTGTACAGACAGCAGGATTGGGGAAATGATCCAAGCCAGTCTCAAACTCACATCATCCACATTAGTGCCATTGCTCAATGTATATAACAGTATATGTACTGTATGTATCTGACACATATATTCATACCTCTTCTCATATGTTAGAACATCAGTACCTGTCCTGTTAAAATCCTCTTGGCAATGATGTCAAAGCGCTGGTTGAGTTGTTCTAGCTTGGGTTCCACCTGAGCTTTACAGTGTTCTCCTTGATTCTTTACCAGTTCCTTGGCCAGACCCTGAACAGCTTCGACCTTCCCTTTCATCTCCTGCAGTTCCTTCTGCAAACCCTGCTCAAAGAAAGACATACATTTTTCAAGATACACCTTGTGCTTATAAAGTGTTGTTCCTAAATGCTTGATTTGTTTTGTTTACTAATATAAGTCAAGCCATTTTGTGAAATCTGGTGATGGCTAAATTCGAAAGCTGATGTTAGTCCAAGATCTTTTTTGCAGTGTTAGAGATGGCAAACCTTCAGATTTTTGACTGTATTCAATTAGATGAATACATTTTAACAGATATAATAAACAGAAATAAATGAAAAATGAAAAAAAAAAAAAAAGCAAACTTGGCAAACTTATATTTGTTTATTTGTTTAATCGTTTAGAAATATTATTATGTATTTTATATGTGCATTTTTGAATGTGTGAATAAGGAAAAACATTTATATATATTTATATATATATATATATATACACACACACACATACAGGTGCATCTCAATAAATTAGAATGTCGTGGAAAAGTTCAGTAATTTCAGTAATTCAACTCAAATTGTGAAACTCGTGTATTAAATAAATTCAATGCACACAGACTGAAGTAGTTTAAGTCTTTGGTTCTTTTAATTGTGATGATTTTGGCTCACATTTAACAAAAACCCACCACTTCACTATCTCAACAAATTAGAATATGGTGACATGCCAATCAGCTAATCAACTCAAAACACCTGCAAAGGTTTCCTGGGCCTTCAAAATTATCTCTCAGTTTGGTTCACTAGGCTACACAATCATGGGGAAGACTGCTGATCTGACAGTTGTCCAGAAGACAATCATTGACACCCTTCACAAGGAGGGTAAGCCACAAACATTCATTGCCAAAGAAGCTGGCTGTTCACAGAGTGCTGTATCCAAGCATGTTAACAGAAAGTTGAGTGGAAGGAAAAAGTGTGGAAGAAAAAGATGCACAACCAACCGAGAGAACCGCAGCCTTATGAGGATTGTCAAGCAAAATCGATTCAAGAATTTGGGTGAACTTCACAAGGAATGGACTGAGGCTGGGGTCAAGGCATCAAGAGCCACCACACACAGACATGTCAAGGAATTTGGCTACAGTTGTCGTATTCCTCTTGTTAAGCCACTCCTGAACCACAGACAACGTCAGAGGCGTTTTACCTGGGCTAAGGAGAAGAAGAACTGGACTGTTGCCCAGTGGTCCAAAGTCCTCTTTTCAGATGAGAGCAAGTTTTGTATTTCATTTGGAAACCAAGGTCCTAGAGTCTGGAGGAAGGGTGGAGAAGCTCATAGCCCAAGTTGCTTGAAGTCCAGTGTTAAGTTTCCACAGTCTGTGATGATTTGGGGTGCAATGTCATCTGCTGGTGTTGGTCCATTGTGTTTTTTGAAAACCAAAGTCACTGCACCTGTTTACCAAGAAATTTTGGAGCACTTCATGCTTCCTTCTGCTGACCAGCTTTTTAAAGATGCTGATTTCATTTTCCAGCAGGATTTGGCACCTGCCCACACTGCCAAAAGCACCAAAAGTTGGTTAAATGACCATGGTGTTGGTGTGCTTGACTGGCAAGCAAACTCACCAGACCTGAATGGGGTATTGTCAAGAGGAAAATGAGAAACAAGAGACCAAAAAATGCAGATGAGCTGAAGGCCACTGTCAAAGAAACCTGGGCTTCCATACCACCTCAGCAGTGCCACAAACTGATCACCTCCATGCCACGCCGAATTGAGGCAGTAATTAAAGCAAAAGGAGCCCCTACCAAGTATTGAGTACATATAAAGTAAATGAACATACTTTCCAGAAGGCCAACAATTCACTAAAAATGTTTTTTTAATTGGTCTTATGATGTATTCTAATTTGTTGAGATAGTGAATTGGTGGGTTTTTGTTAAATGTGAGCCAAAATCATCACAATTAAAAGAACCAAAGATTAAACTACTTTAGTCTGTGTGCATTGAATTTATTTAATACACGAGTTTCACAATTTGAGTTGAATTACTGAAATAAATGAACTTTTCCACGACATTCTAATTTATTGAGATGCACCTGTATATATATATATATATATACTGGATAGATAGATAGATAGATAGATAGATGTCAAAACATTATCATTATAGAAGAGATGGATAAATGTTTATGTACATATAGGCCTTTTTAAACTTAAAAAGGCACAACAACATAACATAAGGTTAAAAAGACAGAACATTTTAATAGTAAGTTGTAACATATTATTATTAATCTATACTGCTTTGTCTGTTTCAATTGGTCATCAAGTGCAATGGCTCATTGTGTGTGCCTATCATGTGCCGGCGAAGACCTTAATAACGTGCTTGACGCAGCCCTGGCTTTCCATCTCATCCATTGTTTCTTCCGCATGATCCATCCAGGCGTTGATCTGAGCAATGTTCTGCTCAAGTGTTTTCATTTGATTCTGGTAATCCTGTGAGAGATGCAAAGCTGCGTTTACATTTCAATCAGAGTTTAACACAAGGACACATTTCTATCTCAAGACAGATGGGTTAAATATTGGGTTATTTATAAAGTTATTTACAAAGCAGAGCAAGGTGAAACTAGATTTCAGTTGTCCTCGAGAATCAAAAATACATAGTCATTGAGCAATGTAAAGGCAACTTTAAATGATTAAATGTACAGTGGCCCCAAAAAGGACACTTTTGCATACTTAAAAATGTAAGAATTCCATTACAGTAGTGGTATCTGCAAACAAATGATGCTAGATCGTTTCTTAAAACCACTGTAACATTTGCATATAATGCAAAGTTATTCATAAATTTTTAAGAATGGCTTAAGTGTCCACATTTTTTGGGGGGCCACTGTATGCATGGAAGACAAGAACAATCACAATTCAGATTGCAAACAGATGTAACAAAGTAAAATCCCAATTTAGAATGCAAATATTACAATGACTTAATCTTTGCCGGGTACATTTTGGATGCTGAACAGTATATCAATATAAGTCAAAGGGAGATTTTCAAAACTCTCTCTCCAATTTCTTAAAAACTATGACATTTACAAAACCAAAAATAGACAGACTGCCACAGGAATGAGTGGTAAGCTTGTTCAACCGGACTGCGCATTGGAAATGCGTCGTCCAAACACTCGCATCTGCGTATGAGTAAAGTTTGTTTCTGGCCTAATACATTTTGTTATGGGTTTAGAAAAACCCCTAACCAGAATGCATGAACAATATCAATGCCGTGCCTCATTGCAAGCACTGTAAATATATTAAAAAAGTAAAAAAGATTAGATAAAATGGAGAAAAAAAAAGGAGTGAAAAAGGTAATAAGAAAGAGCATGAGATGAATGTGTTGAACACTTTCATAACATTATTACCGCCTCCAGATATCAGCGTCTGGATTTTGAGGAACAATATGGAGATGTGAAATTGAAAGGAAATGAATTTAGCCTTGTAGGGCATATTTAGCATGAGAAGTATTTTGCACAGAATAAAATGAATAGGGTCAGACGGTTACTCACCAACAGGAGTTTCAGCCACTGCTCGCTCCATGACATCACTGTGATCCAGTTGCAGTTGAGCAGACTGACTTTGTCATCAATCAGGTTCTCCTGGCTCTGGAGTAAACCCTTCAGGGTCTCTGCCAGCTCTCTCACCAGCTTCAGCTGTGGCTTATGACACTCTGTGTCTTCCTGTTTGGCCTGGGTGAAGAGGTCAAAGAGAGTTTTGAAATTGGTTGTAACATGGTGGTTTCAAAATGTCTATCTAACGTAGTCTTCAATTGCCAGACTTTTTACTATGGACATAATGTCTGGCCCACTTTGCAGCTTATTCCGGCCAATAACCATCCACTAAGACAGGAAGGGGCCATCTGACTGACAGGTAAAACACCCAACCACAATTGTCTTGTTTTTACGTGACATTTAGGCGCAGGTCAATCTGAAAAAAGATAGAACGCTGAAAACAAAGGTGAATAGGTTTACTTGGTACTTGTTACAAAGTATCTCAAACAAAACTCTGAGTCTTTAAAAAATCTGATTCCATTAACATCGTAATCTTTGCCAAATCTGACTAGTTTTCTTTAGAAGTGATCATTGATTCAACCAGTAACACTGTTTTCATCATCGATTCATCATGCTTAAAGGAAAAGTTCACCCACAAATGAAAATTCTCTCATTATTTACTCACCTGTATGCTATTCCAGATGTGTATGACTTTCTTTCTTCTGCAGAACAAAAACTCCAGAAGTGATATGATGTGAGTATGAGTGAGAAACAGATCAATAATTAAGTCCTTTTTAACCATCAATCTCCACTTTCACATTCTTCTTCTTTTGTTTTTGACGATTTGCATTCTTCGTGCATATTGCCACCTACTGGGCAGGGAGGAGAATTATAGTAAAAAAGGACTTAAATATTGATCTGTTTCTCACCCACACCTATGATCAGGGTTGGGAGGGTTACTTTTGAAATGTATTCCACTACAGATTACAGAATGCATGCTGTAAAATGTAATTTGTAACGTATTCCATTAGATTACTCAAGGTCAGTAACGGATTCTAAATACTTTGGATTACTTCTTCAGCACTGGTAGATTTTTTCACTTGTTTTGACTATAAAAACTCTGCCAGTACAGTAAGACAAAATACATTCTCTGATAAACCTAAATATCTTATGCAGTGTTGTTTCTAAAACAAGATAAATCAAATTTATCTCGTTTTAAGGATTTTTAGATATTTTTACAGGAAAACAATACAAAAATTATTATCAAGAATACGAATATTGCACTAATATCAAAGGTCTTACTAGAAAAAAGAAATTATGATCCAACGTGAATTTTCTTGACAAACAAATATGATTGTGCCTGGTAACATGTGCATGTAAAATGGCTAGAAATAGCATTTTAACTTAGCATAAAGCTGACAATTTACACAAGGTTTATTTCTATTTCTTCTGCTCCAAACTTACTTCAAACTTACTTCTCAGTCTGCTCGTATGAAGGTAGCACATCATAAGAAAGTGTTTCACCGCTGTTCAAATGCACGTTGAATCGCATCATTTATATGTATACATAAAGCTAGAACATCTGAAAGGACTAAATATTAAATGAAACAAATTACAATAAAATGCAAAGTAATCTCTTCAGTAATCAAAATACTTTCTGAATGTAACTGTATTATAATTATCAATGATTTAAATTGCAACTGTAGTGGAATACAGTTACTAATATGTTGCATTTTAAATACGTAATCCTGTTACATGTATTCCATTACTCCCCAACCCTGCCTATCATATCGCTTCTATAGATATAGATTTAACCACTGGAGGCATACGGATTACTTTTATGCTGCCTTTATTGGAGCTTCAAAATTTTGGTCATCATTCACTTGCATTGTATGGACCTACAGAGCTGAGATATTCTTCTAAAAATCTTTGTGTTCTGCAGAATAAAGAAAGTCATACACATCTGGAATGGCATGAGGGTGAGTAAATGATAAGAGAATTTTAATTTTTGGGTGAACTATTCCTTTAATGACTAGTGAACCAATATAACTGCATGTCTAAAATTAAATAAGGAAGAAATAAAACATTAGCCATTTCTCAATTTATCATCGGAGTACTTGCTACATTAGCTTCAAAGATAAAAAAAATAATTAATGCAGCATTGTATTTTTAGTTTGCAGCAAATGTTGAACACTGCTGTTGAAATGAAACCAATATGATTTGAGTATTCATTTACATTTGCCCATGCCAGTTCTGACTCCAGGTCACTTGGCATCCCCTCCACTGAAGACCGGCGAGTCAGTTCCTCATCAGTAGCTGCCAGCCATTCTGTCAGGCTGTTTACCTCCTTCTTAAACTTCCTTAATAACTTCAACATTTTCTCCAGTTCCTGCTTTCCTTCTGTCACCTACAGAGAGACAATAAGAAGAAAAGCTCTGTCAGACATGCAAAGCCATCAATGACAAATTACCAAATCAAAAGGTTAAGGGATGACATTTATGAGCAAATCTGAAATTGCCCTACATCATGATACTAAGCTTTTCTGCCTTATATTCGCTATGATTATCAAAGAACTGAAAACTATACATTTTAGCAGAATCCTTTCGAATAATGATATAAATGTAACTTGAAATATTTCACTCAAAAAATGGCAAATCTAACAGTATAGACAATCAGAAACACAGTGCGAGTCAAAAGCTTCGACAAATCTGATTGAATTTGTTTCTCATTGTCTTAAAAACCTGAATTCCAAACTTTCCTATCCAAACTTAATATTTGGACACAACTTTAGCTAAGCAATTTGTTGATTCATTTCCCTGAAAAGTGTAAATGCTGTGGTTCCATGGCACTATCAAAACATTGCTCTGATTGAGCATTGAACACTGAACATTGACTCAACCAATGTGGTGAGTCTAGGGTGGGGCTATTTGTTTTTCTGACCAATGGAAGAAGGGGGTAAAAAATTATTTTTTGATTTTCTCCCCTTTTCTCCCCAATTTAGAATGCCCAATTCCCAATGCACTCTAAGTCCTCGTGGTGGCGTAATGACTCGCCTCAATCCGGGTGGCTGATGTCGAATCTCAGTTGCCTCCATGTCTGAGACCGTCAATCCGCGCATCTTTTCACGTGGCTTGTTGAGTGTGTTACCGTGGAGACATAGTGCGTGTGGAGGCTTCACGCTATTCTCCGTGGCATCCACACACAACTCGCCACGCGCCCCACCGAGAGTGAGACCCACATTATTATGACCACGAGGAGGTTACAAGGTAATGGAACTTTATAAAGATGGAAAAGGATATAAAAAGATCCAAAAGCCTTGAAAATGCCAGTCAGTACTGTTCAATCACTTATTAAGAAGTGAAAAATTCAGGGATCTCTTGATACCAAGCCAAGGTCAGGTAGACCAAGAAAGATTTCAGCCACAACTGCTAGAAGAATTGTTCAGGAGAAATATAGGCTGCTCTGGAAAAAGACAGCGTGGTTGTTTCAAGGAGCACAATACTTGTTGACCCCTCTCCAAACATAGCGCTTATGGTTGTGACCATAAAGCTCTATTTTGGTTTCGCCACTCCAAATTACAGTGTGCCAGAAGCTGTGAGGTGTGTCGAGGGCTTTTTTGTAGCATTGGCTTCTTTCTGGAAACTCGACCATGCAGCTTATTTTTGTTCAAGTATCGTCGTATTGTGCTCCTTGAAACAACCACACCGTCTTTTTCCAGAGCAGCCTGTATTTCTCCTGAGGTTACCTGTGGATTTTTCTTTGTATCCTGAACAATTCTTCTGGCAGTTGTGGCTGAAATCTTTCTTGGTCTACCTGACCCCAAATTTTCCACTTCTTAATAAGTGATTGAACAGTACTGACTGGCATTTTCAAGGCTTTGGATATCTTTTTATATCCTTTTCCATCTTTATAAAGTTCCATTACCTTGTTACGCAGGTCTTTTGACAGTTCTTTTCTGCTCCCCATGGCTCAGTATCTAGCCTGCTCAGTGCATCCACATGAGAGCTAACAAACTCATTGACTATTTATACACAGACACTAATTGCAATTTAAAAATTCACAGGTGTGGGAAATTAACCTTTAATTGCCATTTAAACCTGTGTGTGTCACCTTGTGTTTCTGTAACAAGGCCAAACATTCAAGGGTATGTAAACTTTTGATCAGGGCCATTTAGGTGATTTCTGTTACATTTTGATTTAAAAAGGAGCCAAACAACTATGTGATAATAAATGGCTTCATATGATCATTATCCTTAAATAAAATATTTTTTGCATGATCAGTCATATTTTCAAAATCAATGCCAAAATTTCACAATTTCTGCCAGGGTATGCAATCTTTTGAGCACAACTGTATATGTAGTGTCCCAGTCTTGCATTAAGCCTTACTTGTGAACCCAAGTCATTGTACACAAGTTTAAGAGCCGTCAGTCTGTTGTCCAGTTCCCTGGGTTGCTCTGTCTGCTGCCTCTGCACAATCTGTCTTCCTGTCTTTATCACTGTCTCCACCTCTGATTTCACTTCACTCAGGTTCTTATAGAAATTCTGCACAGGAGAAACAGATTGAAGAGAATGCATTAAAACTACCATTAATGTGATATTGCTTCCTGACAAGCACTAAACTAAAAACTTACGGTCAAAACATTTTTAAAGAACTTTTAACTCTTAAAATAATATTTTAGCACTGTAATGTTAGTACTGTCAGTCTGACATCATACACACATAAAAGATAATACATAACATAATTTATAATACATCAAATTATAATAACATTTGAAGCGGATGAAAATGTTTGAATTTAAAGAAGCAAAGAATAAAACTCTAACTTTAATAAAACTTTATTAAGACTTAAAATAAAATAAATAACTTTAATTACACATTTCACATGAAGAAATCAGTTAATCTGCATGGCAATAATTCCAGCATTAACAACTGAAGTATTCATAAAATAAAAAATAGGATAAAAGCTATTAAAACACCATAAAGCCAACATTACCCACCATGCACTGCTCCAGCTGTGACTGTACCACCTCCTGCTCCACGCTCCGAATACTCAACACTCCCAACTTCCCTTTCACCTCCTCTAACATATGCTCACATTCCCTCAAACGCTGATCAAAGTTGGCTGGCTTTTGGAAAAGCCGGAACTTGGTTTTCACTTGCAATAATTTAACCTTACCAAAGAACAAGAATACACAATTTTTTTTTAACAGGTATTAACATGGGTTAATTTAAAAATTATTAAAATGTCATTGTTTGGTTAAATTAACAATTTGATATTTTATATTTATTTGGCATATCTGTATGTATGAGTCTGTATAAAATATATACTGTATATGAGAAGTTAAGCTTATTTTAAAACATAATGGCTTTGATAATACCAGAAAAAATTATCTGTTTGAAGTTATTTGATCTGTGGTTCTTACATATGTTGCGTCAATCTCTCTGATCACTTTTTCTGATGCATCAACTTTAATGGCCTTTTTCTTCATGTCATCCAGAGTTGTATCATGACCATTGAACTCACTTTGGATTTTCTGTTAAAAAGGCAATAATCAGGTAAGCAGTGATGTCCTTTTATACATAGTACTGTAACATTACATATGTTTTTTTATACACTTAAATATGATATTGAAAAGAATATTGAAAATATTGAAAATAAAATTAAAAATAAATTTTAAATTATGTTTTAAATACAAATATAAAATAATAATATAAAAATATTATATGATAATTTACCCTTATGCACCGTTCATCGTTAAATCACATTCCAGTTGTTCCCGGTCAAAAGTGACCGGAAACAATAAATGTGTAATGTTTTACATTTTCATGAAAGAAATGTAACAACTCTAAATTAAATAATGTAAAAGCAATTAAGTTGTGCATTTTTTTTAGACCTTATTATTTTTTTTTATTTACTAATTTATTTACCTATATGACCTTGAAAATTTCCTTTTTGATTTTTTATATGAATATTTTCTCAGATACTGAACCAATCCTCATAAATGGTACACGGTTTGAAAGCTTTAAGTCTCAAACTGTACTGTCCGTTTAAAAAAAAAAGAAAAAAAAAAAGATGAAATTCCAAGTATAAACACTAGATGGCTGCAGAGAGCTACTTATTCATCCCTGGTTGAAGAGATGATGATTTCTATATTTTGTCACAAGTTCTGCTTTTAGATAAATTCAGCAAAAAAAAAAAAAAAAAAAGAAACATCCCTTTTTCAGGACACTGTATTTTAAAGATAATTTTGTAAAAATCCAAATAACTTTACAGATCTTTATTGTAAAGCGTTTAAACAATGTTTTCCATGCTTGTTCAATGAACCAAAAACAATTAATGAACATGCACCTGTGGAACGGTCGTTAAGACACTAACAGCTTACAGACTGTAGGCAATTAAGGTCACAGTTATAAAAACTTAGGACACTAAAGAGACCTTTCTACTGACTCTGAAAAACACCAAAAGAAAGATGCCCAGGGTCCCTGCTCATCTGCGTGAACGTGCCTTAGGCATGCTGCATGGAGGCATGAGGACTGCAGATGTGGCCAGGGCAATAAATTGCAATGTCCGTTCTGTGAGATGCTTAAGACAGCGCTACAGGGAGATAGGAAGGACAGCTGATCTTCCTCACAGTGGCAGACCATGTGTAACAACACCTGCACAAGATCGGTACATCCGAATATCACACCTGCGGGACAGGTACAGGATGGCAACAACAACTGCCCGAGTTACACCAGGAACGCACAATCCCTCCATCAGTGCTCAGACTGTCCGCAATAGGCTGAGAGAGGTTGGACTGACTGCTTGAGGGCCTGTTGTAAGGCAGATCCTTACCAGACATCACCGGCAACAATGTCGCCTGTGGGCATAAACCCACCTTCACTGGACCAGACAGGACTGGCAAAAAGTGCTCTTCACTGACAAGTCATGGTTTTGTCTCACCAGGGGTAATGGTCGGACTCGCGTTTATTGTCGAAGTTGGATCGATTTGGAGGTGGAGGGTCCGTCATGGTCTGAGGCGGTGTGTCACAGCATCATCTGACTGAGCTTGTTGTCACTGCAGGCAA
Organism: Myxocyprinus asiaticus; assembly: GCF_019703515.2. Classification (NCBI taxonomy): domain Eukaryota; kingdom Metazoa; phylum Chordata; class Actinopteri; order Cypriniformes; family Catostomidae; genus Myxocyprinus; species Myxocyprinus asiaticus. Next base: position 12,939,575 of record NC_059351.1, on the reverse strand, counting down.
TCTCAACACTGTGTGTTACAGGGAAGACATCCTCCTCCTTCATGTGGTACCCTTCCTGCAGGCTCATCCTGACATGACCCTCCAGAATGACAATGCCACCAGCCATACTGCTCATTCTGTGCATGATTTTCTGCAAGATAGGAATGTCAGTGTTCTGCTATTGCCAGCGAAGAGCCCAGATCTCCATCCCATTGAGTACGTCTGGGACCTGTTGGATCGGAGGGTGAGGGCTAGGGCCATTCCCCCCAGAAATGTCCGGGAACTTGCAAGTGCCTTGGTGGAAAAGTGGGATAACATCTCACAGCAAGAACTGGCAAATCTGGTGCAGTCCATGAGGAGGAGATGCACTGCATCTGGCCACACCAGATATTGACTGTTACTTTTGATTTTGACCCTTGTGTTTGTGTATTATAGATGTGTTATGGTTTCACCAATTCATTTTGGTGTGTGTTTTTCTGTATTGTGACTTATTTATATAATAAATAATGAAAAACAAAAATTTAACTGGGAAGTAACTTTTTTTTTTTTTTTCCTTCTACCACTTAGACTGATCGAATCAACTCCAATTTCTTTGTGTGTGTTCAGATATCAAATGGATGAAAAGTCACCAAGTCTCGTACCCGTCAGATAAAGGAAACCAGTTTTATTGAAGAAACAAAATTGATTTCTGTCAAAAATGACTGATCAGTGCATGAGGGTTAAAAAAATGTTGACGGGGGAAAAAAAACAATTTACACAAAGCGATACACCACTTTAGGTCATGCATTACAGGGATTTTCCCACATCCTTAACCTAAACCAGGGCCATAACCACCATAGACAATATTCAGGTTAGTAGTTGACCAATTTGGGTATTTTCAATGACAGATTCTTAAACTTTTATCTTTGGTTCCCCCCAGTCTTATCATTTTTGGTTACTGGTATATCTTTACCAGTTATCATAGTAAAATCATTGTAATATTTGAGTTCGAGTGGCTTATTGCTTTTATAATATGGCAGCAACATTATAAAGCAATATTATAAAGGACACTAATGTTCAATTAATAAATCACGTCATCATTAATAATAGTAATAAAATAAACAATTCTTCCAATAAGTAATGTAATTCATTAGGCTAACTTCAGGCTGTTTATGGTTGTAAATTGACGATGGCATATGACCATAGAAATCAACTGATGTATGGTCACAGGTGTGTGTATAACAACTATTTTGAAGTTTTGTAGCTTATCGAATCGTATTTTTGAGCTGGAACTATTTGGAACTTTAATTTTCCATATAAAATGAAGTCCATTAAACTATTCTGTGTGAATCACAAAACTATGCTCCAGAAAAGTTAATAACTTTAATGTTTGTTTGTCCAAACAGATGTGAGATATCTGAATACCTGGGCCTCCTGTGGTATCTGAGCAGCATCTATGCCATCTGCTATGTAAGCAGTCAAATGTCGGTCAGTGGTGTTCAGAGAGTCCAGAATGTTACGGAGTGTTTTGTCATTCTCTTGGGTCCACTGCAAACTCTTCTCCAGCTGCTGTCGCCTTTGCAAAGCCTGTCATTGAGATCGAAAAGAGGAAGGGAAGGCTTCAGCTATTGCATAATAATTTAGGTGGAAAACACTATTGAAAGCGCTGCTCCTACCCTTTGCATTAGCTCATCCCTGCGTGTGTTGTAGTCCTCCACTTTTTTGTGTATAAGCTCATTGAGGACTCTGCCGTCCATAAGGGTCTGGGCTAGTTCATGGATCTGGTTGCGGTTATACTCAGGATGCTCCCTCATCATGGTGTCTAAGGACTGAAAGGAAAAGGAAACATTACAAATGAAGATTGTTGACCAGTTTCAATAACAGTTTGACACCTCTGTTATAGATGTAGTGTAGTTCTACACCTAAAACTTTTAGTTTTAAAAGAAACATTTCCAGTATGACTACTTTATCATTACCAGTGCATCATTAGCCCACTGAAAAGAAAAATTACAGAATAAATCTCCTTTGTATCTCAGTTGTAGTAATCTCACATGTGTCTCCTTTAGAGTTTCAGAAGAGATCTCAACAATGTTACAAACAAGATATCAAAGTCTGTAATCAAAAGTCAGAGATTTCCATATGAACTAAAAAAATTCCAACCTAGTCTCATAGAATGAACGACATTTTTGCAAACTGACTTTTATGTCCTGTGTTCTACATTCCATCAGTTTCCTGATGAAATTAACACTGAAGGCTCTACAACAACTTTGCATTTTATTCACTTTCACACAAATCACAACTACAATGGCTGATTATGGATTTATAAATAATTATTTTTCACACTATTACTCACACACTGCTTTGTTATGATGTCAATACACTTGTACTATAATGCATCATTTGAAAAATGACTGAAAATTGTTCTAACGCTTGTATTACACACCCACCTACATTTACATGTTATTACACGTGAAAGGACAGTGCCATAGAAGTGACACGGAATGACGTGGTTGCTTCAGAAAATGTGCTTTTCATTTTGCATTTTATTTTTGGACACTATCGGATAGGTTTAGGCGTTGGTTTAGGGTCAGGATGTGTGTTTTGTTTACTTCTCATTTGCATTTAAAACACTAATGGTTAGGTTTAGGTTAAAGTTTGAGGTTAGGGAGGTACGTTTTACTCATTAAAACCTCCATCTAATATTCACCTTAAAAACATTGTCTAATTACAACATAATTTAACTTGATTTTGGCGCCCCCCGCTGGACATTTCAATGGAAAACTGCAGCAAAACGTGTAATAAGACACAAAATTTAATTTCACAAAAATGTTGCCACGGTCACGTAATGTTCTGAAATTTTCTCCGAAAAACTTCCAAGATCAAATTATCTATGCTATCCACATTCATTTTATAGCTCTATATTCTTACTGTACGTCCACAAATGTCTGTTTTCTTTCTAAGCAAATACTTAAATCCAATAATTTTTTTGTATTATTGTCTACACAATGCTTTCCGTTTCACCAAATGGTCTTCTTGAGTCCATAGCTATGCACTCACATTCAAAGCTTCTTCTAGTTCCTCTACACCTCCTTGAATGGTTTCCGTTTCATCAAGTTTCTTCTCCAGTAGATCCATCCAGGCATTCTCCAGCTCCAGATAAGACAGCAGCTCACACCAGCACGCCCACACCTCCTACAACAGCCAGCAGAGATGGAGCGATGCATCTGGTTAATCATATATCACCAACATGTACATTCACATCTCACATGGATTCAGGAGGACTCATAGAGTTAGTTTGTATAAAAACCAAAGAGCCTTGATCAAAGGTACACTAAAAGTGGGACTTTAGATGTATTGGGGAATCTACTATAAAACTGTAGCTTGTCAAGTAACAAGCCAGTGTTACTTTTCAGTTTTATATTTTAGTTATATTTTTTATGTAAACTGTTAATTTTTTTTTTATCAAACTGTAAGAGACCAAACTTTAATAAAATATTCAAATATAAAAAATAAAATAAAAATGAATTTAATATGTAGGAAAACTGTCCTGAGAAGCCGAGTTCCTGAAATAATAGCATATAATAAATATACTGAAGCATTAGACAATTTTTAGAAGTTACTGTGTTGTAAATTCATCAAAGTTTAGAGGTTTAGACTCATTTAGCACGTTTTTAAGCAAACGGCGTATACACAATGCAAGTCACGCATCCTGACTAGCGCGTAACCTTGTTCAAGTTCACCTGTTTATTTGCTTCATTTTCTGTGCAGATGTAAATTGTAATATTATGTTTCTGTTGAAGATATTGCTGATTAATCCCACATCTTGTCATATTTTCATCAACAGTATGTTTGAATTAAAACTGTATGATTGTCGTCATGATGCGACTTTTTTGTCTGTCTTCGTTGTCTTTGACAAAATCAAAAAACCCTTTGTCAACCAACATTTTCTTCAGTAATTTTGTTGATGAGATTAACACTGTTTACTGGAACAGATAAATTTACACTAAACAACAACAAACTTGAAGAAACCCTAATTTATATAACTCTAATATAATAGAATATATGCAGCATATGGAAAAGATTCAATTAATAATTTTACTCATATGTAGCACTGGAGAGTCTGATTCATTTTAGTGAACTGGTTCATTTGGGAGTCCGATTCATTTTAGTGAATTGGTTCATTTGGATGATTCTTGTAAATGAAAAGATTTCATTTCATTTACTAGAATCATCCAAACGAACTGATTCACTAAAATGAATCTGACTTTCCAGCGCTACATATGAGAAAGAGGAAATTTTAGTGGACTGTTCTAATTATTGTCCCATAGGGCTGGGCGATATGACGATACATATCGTGGTGATGATATAAAATGTCAATCGATAGAGATTTTGCTATATCCTGTATTTCGCGTTATGTACATTTTCATGCGCGCAGTGTGGGCTTATCTATCAGTGGGCAGGTGTTCACACGAGACTGAGAGAATTTAAGAAACATGGACAGAATTTTATAAAATTTCTTCTCATCTGATGTGCACATCCGTGATTCATGTGAGCGTCGTGTGCGCTATCTCTGGATCACGCAAGTGTGCGAGTCCAGCAGGATTCCTGATATTTACAGGAGAGCACAGAGCAGGATCACGCGCGCTACTTAATCATTTTTGACCCAGGAAAAACCCTGAAAAAACATCTCCACAGAACGGGACAATGTCAAGAAAATGAAGAGGAGCTTGTTATTAAAACAGGTGCGGAGTACCACCAGTCCCTATACGCATATTACGCAGTCTGCGTAAGGCACCATCTCCCTAGGGTGGCACCAGAAATATATATAATATATAATAGTATATATAATCCACACTCCATTGTTTCGGTTGAAGAAGTACATCATCCGGGTTCTTGTAGTACACTTTTTTTCATTGCATTTTCAGTGTGATCACACTTCTCACACTACTAACACTACAAAATAGTGTAGAATAGTACAGAAGTATGCAATTTAGGATGCATCTTTAGTTTAGTTAGTAGCCTCACAACTTTTCGTTAGTTACTCCCTAGCACTGTACTTTAGGAATTGAACCTAGTTCCTGCAGTTCAGCTGATAGAGCATGGTACTAGCAACATTAAGATCATGGCTTTGATTCCCAGGGAATACACAGACTGATAACTGACTTGAATGCACTCTAACTTGCTTTAGATTTAAGGCACACCTGCAAAACTCCATGAAACAGACTGTCACGCTCACCTCTAAAGTCTTGCATTTTCCATCAAGCCGACTGCACAATCGCTGGTAGTTTGAAGTCAAAACATCCAGTTCTGCCTTCAGGGCATCATGGGCTACAGGAGGAGCTTTTGAAATGAAATTGGTGACTTTATCCGATAGCAGCTTCACCTTGGTTTTCTTTTGATGGATCTCCTCTTGAGCCCTCTGAATGGAAGAGAGAAGGAAATAACGAGAGCATTCAACAGAGGTTTCCACCAAGGTTGGCAAACATCAGCTTTCTCCTAAGCCTCTGTTTGCAAAGTTAAGCCAATCCTGGCATGAGAGCAGAGAGAATAAAAGAAAGGAAGATCCCTGCTGCTAAAACAGAATGATTTATATTGAACCTGGGACGTTAACCCAGAATTTGCCTGAGATTAATATCTCTTGTCTAAATGTCAGTCAACAGTTACCTGGGGAGAATCTCAAAAATGTTGTTCTCACTACATCAAGGTTTTTTTTTCCTCCCCCCTTTTCTTTAAACTTAAGAGTCTTGACACTTTTCAGCTGGTACCATTTTTGTCACAAATTACATTTTTAATGGGACAGTTCTCATCATTTATTCACCCTCATGTCATTCCAGATGTGTATGACTTTCTTTCTTCTACAGAACACAAATTAAGATTTTTAGAAGAATATCTCAATTCTTCATTCATTCAATGCAAGTGAATGGTGGCCAGAACATTGAAGGTCCAAAAAGCACATAAAGGCAGCATAAAAGTAATCCACACGACTCCAGTGGTTTAATCCATGTCTTCAGAGACGATATGTGAAAAACAGATCATTAGGCAGAGTGGAGAAATTATAGTAAAAAAGGATTTAAATATTGATCTGTTTCTTACCAACACCTATCATATCGCTTCAGAAGACATGGATTAAACCACTGCAGTCATATGGATTACTTTTATGCTGCCTATGTCCTTTTTGGAGCTTCAAAGTTCTGGACACCATTCACTTGCATTGTATTGACCAACAGAGCTTCTTCTAAAAATCTTTGTTTATGTTCAGCAGAAGAAAGAAAGTCATACACATCTGGTAAGGTGTTTTTTTTTTGTTGTTTTTTTTTTTTTTGGGAGCTATCCCTTTAAAACAATAAAAGCAGAAATCCCAGAGTTTTAATTTTGAGTTATTGATGTTATTCTTTTATTGTGAAATGTATCTTTTATTCATGAAATAAGAAACTAAGGTGATACTAAGATTATAACCACTCAAACCAGTGAAAGATCAAACCTTCAACTCTTCCACGGCCTTTTGAAGCTCCTCAGGTGTTTTGTACTGGAAGTCTTGTTCCAGGTACTCTTCCTCGGCTTGAGCTATCCATTCCTGCATTTCCTGCATCTCCTTGCTCAAACTCACCGTCATATCCAGCCCTCCTTTCAAGGCAGATTTCTTTAGATAAGCCTGTGGAACAACAACAAACAGTTCAATCATCTTTTTGTGTCAAGCCTTCGGCTAAAAACTCCATGGAAAGCTCTACTAACATCACTAAACTTAGATATTGCCTTGGTGTGAAAATGGTATGCATGGGCTTCTTTAGAGGATTAAATTGCACCTCACCTCATAATTAATTAGTATAAAGCCCATGTGGCACATTAATTACCTGTTTGCAAATGAGCTCCCACTGAGCATTGAGTTCATCCAGCATCTTCTGTATTTTGATGGCAAACGGCACCTCGGCTTCCCTCTTCAAGGCCAGTCCCACCTCATTGATTCCATTCAGACTCGGCTGGACAGTGTGGATGTCATTCACCAGAGCCTGGCAAATCAAATGAGGATGTTTGAAATAGACGGTGTTGGCCACTCTGAAAACCAGGTCATACCAATGCACTGACCCAATTCTAAAAGCTATTGCCATATTATTGCAGCAAATGTACCATGGGGTACAAAAAAAATATTGAAATAGTATGTGAAAAATAACATTTCATGATAAGCAGCAGTTTTCATGACCAGTAATATGGAAAATAATTTCCAATGGTTGCCTGAAAGGAGAAAGCATGGGCATTACTGAGTCGGGTCCCAATGGGTTCCTGGCTTATTCATCTACTGCCGCGGCTATATTAACAGCACTACCAACAATGTGTTTTTTCAGATTTCATCTTAGTGAGAAACAGTTCTTTCTCATCCAGACCAATGCTTTAATTTAGGCTAAGCTTTGCCACTGAAAAAGATGTGCGCTCTCCTGAATTTAAATTTTTGGGCCATGTTCATGAAAAACACTATGGTGTGTTTTTGGGCCATTGGCACTTTCCACAAATAGAGTGTAAAATAGGACCGAAACTCTTAAAAATTAAGTTGCTTTTGCATTTTTAACGAATGATCTGTAAGAGGAGTTGTTCAAGCTTCAGAAAATGTTTCTTAAAATATTGTCAGCCTAAGGAGTGCAAACTCAATATTATATTAGCTGTATTATTTTCTGCTCATTTTATATGAAGTTCACAATGTATAAATACAGTTTAAACCCCCGATTTGTTTGATTTTCTAGCATTAAACATTAAATACACATTAAAATTAACATTATAGTTACTGAAATATTTATATTTCCCATAAATGCAAGTAAACTATTTATTCAAATTTTTTCTTACATTAACTTGAATATTTATTGGTTTCATTATTTTATTGTTGAATACAGTCGAGAAGGCCAAAAGGTTGAATAGGCTAAAATCATTTTTAATAGTAGTCATGCTAGGTTCATTTTAATTTAGAGCACAGTTTATGAGTTTGAGTTTGTTTATTTTATACGGGGTGGGGGTGTACGTTTAAAAAGTAATAAAGCGAAAAATTAAAACAGAGAAAGAAAAGAGATAAAACAGAAAAGATTGAAAAGAAAAACTAATATTTTTAACAGATGTGTATTTATAAGATTATGTTTGGATTACGTTGTATAACATATCTAATAGCTTTTACAAAAAATATATAGAACTTATATATATATAGAAAGCAATTGGACACCAAATTGTCTCCTATTCATGGAAAGTGCCCTCTGTTGTTTTTTTTAGCACATCTTGCTCTAGATCAGAATGGCATCAGCAGGTCTATTCCAAGTTAGTTTTATTGCTAAATAAATTAAGTGTCTTCACCGTGCACTGTTCCAACTGTTTCTCCAAGGCCTCAGCGTCTCCCAGTGCTGGCAATTCCTCATTCAGGAAAACATCAACCTCTGCCATCCACTTCTGCAAGGTCTTTGTGTCATTCTACCATGGGATGAAATTAAGATATATTAGAAGATGCATTCACTATATTTGTTTTTTATATATACAGTAGACACTTTTTTCCACAACAAATAGGAAAGAAAAATCACAAATGGTATCTCTATTTTTTCACACTTAAATTCCGTATGGACAAAGGTTTCCCGTATGTCAAATTTTGATTCTTAGCTAAATGTTTCCTCAAGCATATGGCTAAACCCCAAACTATGTATTAACAATTCCCCCTTTTGCTGGAAAGAATGGATGGAGAGGGGTGTTGCTACACTTGGTGACCTTTATGAAAATGGAGCTTTGAGATCAATTGAAAATATAAACAGCAATTTGGGATTTCTAGGTCTCAGTTTTTTCAGGTATTTACAGTAGCGCCATTTACTTTGTACTATTTTTGGTGGTAGTACAAGCCCCCTAAAACTGCAGACCCTCTTTGTATGGTGCTCACAGCCTTTGGAAAAGGGCATGAAGCATCAGTGTATAATTCCTCATTGATTCAGAGTCTTGGTGATGGAGTCTTAACAGGTCTTAAGAGGTAATGGGAAAGAGATCTGAACTTGGTACCTGAGAATGGGGAGTGGGTAAGAATTTTGAAAAATGTTAAAACTATGTCTAGGAATGCAAGGGTACACCTTATTCAGTTTAAGATTTCATTTCTAATGGACCCCCTCTAGATTGTTTAGGCTTGGTTTAAAAGACACAGCTACCTGCTGGCGATGTCAGTTGGAGGATGGAGATATATCTGTGGTTCTGCGCTAAGATTCAAGAATTCTGGTTAAGAGTCCAGAATTTCATCTGTGAGGCTCTAGACACTCAAATTTCATTCTACCCTAGACTATGTATATTGGGTGATGGGTGGTTATTAAAGTAGGTGACAAATAAACAAAAAGCTGGGTCCAAACTAGTGTAATGATTACCAGACAAATAATTTTTAGAGGATGGAAGTCAATTGGCATTCCCTCATATCAAGAATGGTTCACCGAAATGGGTAGGGTGGCGGCATTTGAAAAGATGCCATACAAACAGCTTGGCAGATTAGATGAATATGGTAAGAAATGGGACAAATATATGACCTTTCTGGAAGGCTCTCGTGAGGGACATGTGGAGAAAAACACTTTTTTTCTCTCTCTTTTTTTCCTCTTCGCGTTTGTATGTATATTCTCAGGCTTGGACCACGGGAATGTTTGTTGGGGGTTGGGGTGGGGTTGGGGACTGGGAGGGGGATAGGGAATTAATGGGGGTTAAAGGGGATAATGGTTGACTCTGTGCATGTATATTTTGCTTTGTTTTGTGTTATGTTAGAGAATCAACCAATAAAAATGTTAATCTGAAAAAAGATCTCTTTATTACCTCAATAGTTTCTAGAGAGCAATTAAATCAAACAGAGAGCAAATCAAAAAAGTGCTTATCAAATTTTCCACCTGAAATACAGACCCAAATAATCTCACACAGGTCTCATTTCAGAAAAGATCACAAAAATGTCATAAACTGCACTCAGGTTAGTCAAGTTCCCAAAGTCTGCAGTCAAAATATTTCTCAAAATGAATCCCAAAAAATCTTTCCAAGACCCAATTACCTGAATATTATATCTACACTAATTTCAAAGCTCTATATTCTCACTGTGCGTAAACAATTATCTTATTTGTGTCTGTTTTTATTTCTCTTAAGAAATTGTAGGGGAAGCATAATTTGCTTTGATATTAAGCATTAATACACAGCTTTCAGGAAAACCAGAATCTGATTGGTCGATTGCGGCATTCTTTAGTCAAATATATTTGTATACTGACCATTAAGCTGTATGATTGACTGTTGTCCCAGGCAACCAATATTCTACATGGCTGTGCTAGTATCGCTGGTCATAATCACAAAATAAACTCATTCAGAGTGATACAAGACTTCCTGATCACCCTGTTTGGGTTTATTTTGCAAAAATGACAAAGATTATTTTGTGGCTGACTGTACATTATTCCTTACTTAGCATATACCCTGTAGTACAGTCTATTTGGAAACCACCTAGTGTAGTGTCTGTGAAGTGTATCTGCTACAGGGAAACTAGGGCCAGTGCAATTAAAGGAAAAGCCTGTTCAGCATGTTGTTTCAGCAGCACGTGCCTGGAACTGCTGTAGTTTGATCATGTGATCCTGCAGCTCCTGAATGTTCTCCTCCAGCTGCTCACACACGCGTCTCCAGCGCACCATCATGTTGTCCAGCTCAGTCCGGTACTTCTGACAGATCTCAGGTGGTGTTTTCTGGAACACCTGCTCAGCCATCTTATTGAGATCATCCACCTCACTCTGATGCTCCTTCTGTGCTGCTTGAATTGCCTATGAAATATTGTGAAAACATATTCAGTGTACACTGGCAGCCAAAAGTTTGTAATAATGTACAGATTTCGCTATTATGGAAAGAAATTGGTACTTTTATTCACCAAAGTGGCAATCAGCTGATCACAATGTATAGTCAGGTTATTAATAACGTGAAAATTTACTATTACAATCTGAAAAAAACAAAAACAAAACAAAATCAGAACTTCTTAAACTACTTAAAATATTTCTCATCAAAAAATCCTCCATGTGCAGCAATGACAGCTTTGCAGATACTTGGCACTCTAGCTGTCAGTTTGTCCAGATACTCAGGTGACATTTCACCCCACGCTTCCTGTAGCACTTGCCATAGATGTGGCTGTCTTGTCGGACACTTCTCACGCACCTTACAGTCTAGCTCATCCCACAAAATCTCAATGGGGTTAAGATCCATAACACTCTTTTCCAATTATCTGTTGTACAATGTCTGTGTTTCTTTGCCCACTCCAACCTTTTCTTTTTGTATTTCTGATGTAAAAGTGGCATTTTCTTTGCAATTCTTCCCATAAGGCCTGCACCCCTGAGTCTTCTCTTTACTCTTGTACATGAAACTGGTGTTGAGCGAGTAGAATTCAATGAAGCTGTCAGCTGAGGACATGTGAGGTGTCTATTTCTCAAACTAGAGATTCTGATGTACTTATCCTCTTGTTTAGTTGTACATCTGGGCCTTCCACATCTCTTTCTGTCCTTGTTAGAGCCAGTTGTCCTATGTCTTTGAAGACTGTATTGTACACCTTTGTATGGAATCTTCTGGGTTTTTTTTTTTTGGCAATTTCAAGCATTGTATAGCCTTCATTCCTCAAAACAATGATTGACTGACGAGTTTCTAGAGAAAGCTGTTTCTTTTTTGCTATTTTTGACCTAATCTTGACCTTAAGACATGCCAGTCTATTGCATACTGTGGCAACTCCAAAACAAAGACAATGTTAAGCTTAATTTAATGAACCAAATAGCTTTCAGCTGTGTTTGATATAATGACAAGTGATTTTCTAGTACCAAATTAGCAATTTAGCATGATTACTCAAGGATAAGGTGTTAGAGAGATGACTGCTGGAAATGGGGCCTGTCTTGATTTGATCAAAAATGACTAATTTCAAATAGTGATGGTGCTGTTTTTAACATCAGTAATGTCCTGACTATACTTTGTGATCAATTGAATGCCACTTAAAGTACCAATTTCCTTCCGAAACAGCAAAATTTGTACATTATTCCAAACTTTTGGCTGCCAGTGTGCATAAAGCAGTTTTCATGCACACATATAGTTAAGAATTCACAATGAATGTTCTGATTAACAAAAAAGTAATGCTTTAAATAGAATAATTTTTGGACAATTTGAAAAACAAATAGCGGTAACACAAATGTATTATAAAATTGACCATTGTTTTACTATAGTTACACTAATTGTAGTAACCAGTGTGCAAATTATGGAGGGTTTGGGGGCATCTGACCCTTTCTAATCGATATTCAGTGTACAAACAGCAATTCTTGCTTTTTAATATATCTTTTTGGCTTTACACATCTGAAGTTTAACTGATCGCAACGATACTTTTTCAATTACACACGCACAAAAAATGCATAAAACAGGTTTAATTCTACACATAACATAAAGGACATTTTTATAGCATTTTCAAACAACATAAAAGTAACCACAAATATTGGTTACATTAGTCCGAAAATAAATGTTCACTTGCCGACAAATAGACACTTGCAAACAGAAATCATGTTCACCTGAGAAAGTAACCATAAGAACAGTACATTAATTGTGGGTTTTCCATTAAGATAAATATTGGACGGTACATAGTCAAAACACACAAAAAGTACTGTCATTATAATAATAATTAAAAAAATTGTTTTATAATTTTCTTTATCACACATTATACATTTGCACATATACAGTGAAATTCTTCTTTTTCACATATCCCAGCTAGGCTGAGGTCAGAGTGCAGGGTCAGCCATGATACGGCACCCTCTGGAGCAGATAGGGTCAAGGGCCTTGCTCAAGGGGCCAACAGTGGCATCTTGGCGGTGCTGGGGCTTGAACCCCCGACCTTCTGATCAGTAACCCAGAGCCTTAACCGCTGAGCTACCACTGCCCATTATTTATTGCCAGGGTCAGAAATTTAGGGGGGCACGGAGCAAAACTGCCAACAAAAATACCCCTGAACTTTTTTAATGTGAGGGCAAACAAAATGCCCTCGTAATGAATTCTTCTGTTTTTATTTCTTAGTTATACATATCATGGCATAAAATATGTATTGATGTTGATTTAATGTTGAATGTTGGCAAAAGTCAATTTGGTTTGTACGAGACAAACCATAACAGACTGCACCCTGAAAATTACCTATACAATTCCTTAGAACAAGCTTACTATGGTATTTTGGTGGAAATGTTGCAGATTTGGTGAGCAAAGGAATCTACTAACTAGGTACCCATGTGTTTATAATTTCTATTACTTTTGATGACAAATTCCATAGGCTGATTTTGTTGAAGCCACAGTTACATTGTTCACCAATTATAATGAGGACCCATCCTCGGTTTTACCTGTTGTTATAGTCTTACTATAAATACAAATTTAACGATAGTTACGGTGCAAGAACAATGGTGAATAGTTCAATAATGGACTTATCAATATTTCAAGAAAAAAAAAAACTCAAACCATGATGTCTTTGAGTCTCTGCTCCATGACTGGGTACTCCGTGACTGCAGTGGAGGGGATGGATAGTTTATTCTCACACTGCTGCAGCCAGGCCAACAACGCTGCCATCACCTCCTTATAACGTGCAGGTGGAAGACTGGATTGGACTAACATGAGAAAAGAGAAGGCAGATCAGGGCACAGTTTGAAGGTACAGGTTCATGTGCAGGTCTGCATGGAATCTGCACCAGCAGAACTCCATTTAAAGTCCAACAGTTTTCCACAGATTTCAAATGTTTTTTGAACATTTGAAAAATCTATACATCCCCGGCCCCTTGCAAAGTCATTTATTATATCATTTGGCTATTTGGATAATGATTTAATATACAAATAAGAGGGTAGGAGCTCTCTGCTAAGTTTTAACACAATTTAATAGTCATAGTATATACACCCTTAACTGAATTAACACTTTTCATGAACTTAAAAATTAATTGACCTAAAGGCTTATAATTAGATGCTTAAAAGTTAGTTTTGTAGACAAAAATAAATTGTGACTATGTGTGAATTTCTATTCATTTTTAATGGATATGTTGGACTTTTTGGGGGGGGGGGGGGGGGGGTGGATGGGTTACAAGGAAATCTAGGGGAATCCCCCTTAGACCTGGCCATGCTTGATATTGAAAGAAAAGAAGCCAACAACTGTCATAAAGTTGGTTGACAGAATGCCCAGAGTGTATGGAACTGAAATCTAGACAAAGGATGACTAATCTGAAGAAGCTAAAATATAAGATAGATTTGATTTGTTTAACAATTGCTACATAACAGTTTCAATTACTTTTATCCTAAATGTGGAGAATTGTAAACAATAATGTGAAAAACTGCACAGTCTGTGTCTGATAACACAAGCTTTAAGAATCACATTAAAGTGTTTATCTTCACTTTCTCAGTGAAACTCAAAAGACACCACTTACCTCTTTGCCAGAGAATACATAAAAATGAGAACAAGGCCATGAAAATTTCAAACGCTTGTGCAGAATAATAGGGTAGAAAAGCTTGTTGATTTTTTTTTTTGGATTTTTCCCCTTTTTCCCCCCCAATTTGGAATGCACTTTTAAGTCCTTGTGGTCGCGTAGTGATTCGCCTCAATCCGGGTGGTGGAGGACGAATTCCCATCTTCCTCCGTGTCTGAGACTGTCAACCCACGCATCTTATCATGTGGCTTGTTGAGCGTGTTGCCACGGAGACATAGCGCGTATGGAGGCTTCACACCATCCACTGCGGCATCCACGCTCAACTCACCACGTGCTCCACCAAGAACGAACCACATTATAGTGACCACGAGGAGGTTACCCCCATGTGACTCTACCCTCCCTAGCAACCGGGCCAATTTGGTTGCTTAGGAGACCTGGCTGGAGTCACTCAGCATGCCCTGGTTTTGAACTAGCGAACTCCAGGGGTGGTAGCCAGTGTCTTTACCACTGAGCTACCCAGGCCCCCTGAAAAGCTTGTTGATTTAAAAGATTTATTAAAATGCTGCAAGGTCAGAGGAAAACATAATCACACCAGACCACACTGCAAATCCTACAAACAAGTGCTGTCATAGTACAGTATGTACTCCCTTACATCACCCCAAATAGCCCAATACTAGGCAACCCTCACCCAGTACGAGCTGTCGTTCCCGGGCCCACAGGTCCTCGAGGACTTGGTGGTAGTGCTCCTGGAAGGCAGAGATGTCGGCATCAAAAAGGACAGGCGTCTCTTCTTTCTCTCTCAGCTCCTGAAGTTGTTCGTGCAGCTTCTCCACTTGTAGTTGAAGAGTGGAGAGGCGAGCAATCTCATCCTGTGAACAGTAATAAACCGGTCTCGTCATGTTTCAAGATAAGTGACATAATGGCACAAATACTGGCAGGAACAGTGGCCTAATCTTTGTGCTGTCTACCTTCAGCACCTAAAGTAGGAATAAACACGACCAATTATTATGCATAACTTTAAGTATTCCTGTCTATACTGACTCATATTGTGAGCTGAACATTATACCACAAGGCAAATGTTTATATGAACTTCCCAATAAGAAATTCTCAATAAAAACTGCATAAAATCTTGGACTTTTCTCTACAACACTTTGATTGCATCTTCTGTCCTTTAATAAAATGTACAGTATATAGAGCTTATTGATAATGTGCTGTTTACGTATAAACCACAATAAAAAAATTATCTCTTGACAAATCTAAAAAAAATAGTAACTTTGTAACTTTAAATCTCATTATTGCTGTCTGTAGCCATATAAGAATTTTTTTCTGATAAGTTAATTCCCAAAACATTTCTAAACCTGACTTAATACTGTACTTTTATTTATCACACTTGCATAACACAACATTATTATGTTAACACAATATTATGTTTTATATCATAATATTATTAGAACTGTCAATCATTTAAAAAAAATTATTGAATAAATTACATAATGTGCTAATTAATGAATCCAATTAATCGCAATAATACCATATTTTGTGTATATTTAATTTGACTAAATTAACATGTTAAAATGACAGCCCTAAATATTATAATAATTACATATTATATTATTATATTTATATTTGTTAAATATTAAGGTTATTTTAGAAAATAAAAAATAAACTAAGGGATAATTACAAAAGATAATCAATGGGTTAATGGTATGCAATGGTAAAATCATCACTGAAACTCCAGGTTTATAGGGAAACCTGAAAGACCCATTATAGAAACAAGGATCTGGTAAAGAGACAGAAGCAGTACAGACGTTTATATAGAAAGCTGTCAGGTACAGCTATTCATGGATGAAAAGGTAGAACAGATGAACAAAGATAGCCATAGACCTGAAACCTGCAGAGCTTTGATCAATAAACCTTTTTATATCACACAGCTTGTCTTTTGGCCTGCTACATTGTATTAATCAGTCTAACAGGCCACGTCTATCCCACTAAACAGAGTCCACAGCCACCGGAAAATGAAAATCTGTTCTTTTTTCAATCAAATCAACCTATATATTGATTGCCATACAGCTACATTACATGAAAACTTCTGTTAAAATGCATAAGCCAGCCAAAGTTGCCATTAAATCAGTGTAATGATACACAGAATTGGAAAAATTGTTGTGGATTGTTTTGTGAACCTTTCGCAAGGTAATTCAGGTTTTGCAGAGAGGTTGTTATTGAAGGAACTATACAAGAATTGACAGCAAACCCGCAGCCTGAGTGTAAGCATCACCTCTCATTTCACATGCAAAGTAACTTGCCAATCATTCCAGAGGCCATTTACATTGTAGTCTTAAATGCACAGTACCCCAAAAAAAAAAAAATGGCTATGAAGATGGATTTGATGGCTTATTTTGAAAACAACAATTTTTCTTTCATTTTTTCTTTTAGAAATAAGACTAAAACTTGGTATAAACGGAGAAAATATGGTGAATTTTGATCTCATATTGACTTTAAAATCAGAAACCTGAAGTAAGGTTATTTTTTTGGGAAGATTTAAATTAATGTTCTGCATGAATGCATTTTAAGCTACAATATCACTGCGTGTTTAACTTTTTTTTTTTTTCGTGAGATACTAAGATCATATTAACACATGCAGCCGGTGACGGGCATTACCTGAACAGACACGGGAAAAGACATACTTTGCCCTGCATATGGACACAGAACAAACAGACATTCAAAGACAAATCTAAGGAGGAACATGACCCCATGCACGGGCACAGACATCGGGGGTTACCCTGCATCTCTCAAGCTGAATCCTGAGGGGCTCTGGCTCAGACGCGGGCAGCGATTGCACCTTCAGCCAGTTCTCAGCGGTCACCACAGCCTGCTCCAGCTGCTGGAAGAGATTGTAGAAGGCCAGGACTTTGGTCTGGTAGGCCAACCACGACAGCCTTTCAGCAAGGAGAGCGCAGAAGTCGACCCACCGAGCACGTAACTGCTGAGCTGCTTGCTGGATATCTTCGGAATTCTGGCCATCTTCAGTAAAAAATCCATTAAGACAAATGAGACTCATGCATATTGAAACAGCATTTGCTGAGGCTATTAAGCTGCCAAAGGCTTTAGACTTTCAAAATCACTGGTAAATGTCCTGTAGATATGTACATCTCCATATATTATAAATAAACCTGATATTATGCACAATTTTATTGCCTTTATTAGCAACAAAATGCAGATTATCACAGTACCTTCCAAACAAGATGGGGCTAAATTATAGGAATAATACAAGGCTGATAGAGAAGTTATTGGTGTTCAAAGGACATCTGAATTTAAATGTACAGCAAGTGCATATGAAAATAATCACTTAAGCTAAATTTACCGCTGCTGAGTTGATCCACCAAAGCCTGGGCTGAGCGAGTGGCTTCCTGCAACTTCCTGAACTTTTCTGGTTTTTCCCTATCAATTGCCTAAAGATTGTTGAGAGAATCATACAGTTAATGCCAGTACAACACATTTAAAAAAAAGGAAATTTTTGTGTGTTTGAATAAATGCATTTTGGATGTATATTTAATTGAATTTATTTAAATTTGAATGAATAAGTTCAAATGTGTAAAGAATATGAAGTTTCTAAGTTTTCACTTTTTGAATATTACACACATTTGAAATGATTATTATTAATACAAATAATAATAATAATTATTATTATTATTAAATATTTTGTATCATCAATAACTTAGTAACTTATCTAAATAATACTAATTTACCAAAGAAAAAAAATTCCAATAGGTAGCAAAGTAATAGTTCCCCAAAAATGAAAATTCTGTCTTTATTTAGAATAATTAAATTATGTCTTCAGTGAAAATACTTGGGGACTGTGGCGTGTAAAGACAAACATAAATAAATAAATAAGCACCATATTTGAAAAACCTTTTAATCTGCTCCTCACTCAAATCCATAATATGGCTTCAGATGTCAAGATCCTGTTACCTTTGTCAGTTATGTTTGTTGGTTGGTGATGGGATCCGGACGTCCATGTTCTGTGTTTATGTTGAGCACATGGATCAGGGTTTATTTCCTGTCCATGTGCTCTGTCTGTCTTGCTGTCTGGATCCTGACTTCTGTCTAGTTCGGTTTCGGTTCTGGTGTCGGGATCTGGACACTCTTGCTCCATGTCTTGTCTTTGTGAGCGCATAGCTTCAGATTTTATTCTGTTGCCATGCTCTGTTCTGTCTATCTTTTGTGCTGTGTTTTTGTTTGAGCGCGTGGTGTATGATTGTGTCGATTCCGTCAGGATTGTTTGCCATTTGCTCTCCTGTCTCACGTCTAGGCCCCGCCCCCTTGTTACCATTTCATTAGTCTCACCTGCCTTCCCTCATTACCCTCCTTAGTTCCTTTCCTATATATAGCTCCTCTCGTGTTCAGTCCTGTGCCAGATTGTTTTGTGGATTTGTGCGTCTTCCCAGTCGGTTGGTTCCAGTCTGTTACTTTGGTCAGTTACATTGTTGTTTTGATTTGTTGAGTTTTTAGTTCTGTTTGTCGTTTTTCTCCATTGTGAGATTTTTCTTTGTATTTTGTTTTATTTTTCAATAAAGCCTAAACTTGCCACTGCGTTTGGGTCCTGCCTCAACAAACTGTGACATCAGAAGACTTGGAATATTGCACACAAGTCAAACTACTTTTATGATTATTATTTTTTTTGTTTTTTCATTTTTGGACAAAAAAGGGCCAATTCATTCTTCAAAACTGCTCACATTGTGTTCCATGGAAAAAAAAATAAAGTCCTCCCAGTTTTGAATGACATGAGAATGAGAAAATGATCACTACATTTTATTTTTGGGTGAACTATTCCTTTAAAACTTGTTTTCGAAAATGTATCTTGAATATAAACTATATTGAGTCTGTTACCTTTTATTTATTTATATATATATATATATATATATATATATATATACCAGTTTTTTTTTTTTTTATTATTATTATTTTACTTATTTTAAGTGTAAACCTAACTAAATGTATTTTTTAATTTCTTATTATCAGCAATTTTTCCACCAAAAAGCCAATTTTTCAGTGTAATATCTCTTTCTCATATCATTTACGGTCATCCAAACATGTCAATGTAATCATAACATATCACTGTAATGTAATCCCCTACCAGCACTTTCTTATAGAGGTCGGCCACACTGCCCTCTTTATGAGAGATTGAGAACTCTGGATTTTGTAAAACAGCCTCTGACCGAGTCATAAAACTGTGAATTTCAGTGAAGTCCACGTCAAATCTAGAGGGAAATTGATGACAGAACAGCAAAACAAATTAGTTATTCTTGTTTGTTTGTTTATTATTCAGGAAAATGTTGTTGGTACTCAGGCAATAATTAGCATTTTCTACTCAAAGTACTTCAGGTGCTTTATTTCAGAATAATTTCCAAACTCTGAAATGCAATATCACTCTTGGGAGTTTGTAAAAACTCTTATCTGAGTGAAAAAGTCTCTCATGAGCCAATATTTTGGCCTCATGATCTCAAAAGTAGTGTTATTCAAAACTAAAATTTTAAACTAGATTTTTTACCTTTTTTGAAGAAAATGTGAGTGGTGCTTACCAGTGCAAAAGTTGCTGCCACAATGCTAGGATGTTGTGGGTGGTCACCAAGGAGTTGCTATGCTGCAAGAGTGTTCTGAGTTGTTTTAGGGCATTGCTCGGGTGTTCTGGATGGTTGCTATTTTTCTCTATTTCTATTATATTTCTTCTCTATTCTCATCCCATTTTTTGCCTGCTAATCATTCGTGGGCAAAATTGTGAGTCTGACTACTCTCCTCATCAAGCCACATGATTTGAATTCATGCCTATAGCACAAATAGTGCGGGGCCAGTTACACATCAAAGTTTAATACTTGGGGTTAAGGGTTTGTTCAAAAAAGTACTAGCTATAGTAATGGTGATGCTTGCTTTAGCACCTAACAAGTCTATTATTTCTGTTTTCATAGATATATCTTCCAGTGACATGTAGCACCATTTCTCAAATTCAACATTTAGTGACGTGGGACTAAATTGTGTAATGCCAGCTCACCTTTTCCGTAGTTCTGAATCAATGACAATCTGTCGCTTCTGAGTTGGAGGGGTAGACAGACCCTCCTTAGTATGCTTCACCATCTTTTTCTGGTTCGTGGTCACCTTGGTGACAGTTGCCATGGTTGTCTGTGTGAGCTCCGACTGGGATGTGGTGACAATGGTTGAAAACTAAGGGGGACAAAGTTGGGAAGACACTCACAATGTAGTCTCAACAGGTGCTAAATGTGAGGAAATAGTGCTGTAATGTATTTAAATCAAGTCATTGTCATTATTTTTTTTGCACAAACATGCCCTCTTTCTATGTAAATTAGGCTCAAAATAGATTATTCACGAATTGTGTTTTCTGCACAATTCGCATTATTCACAAAAGTCAGAGCTATTTGCCTGAAACAATTAAAGGGATAGTTCACACCAAAATAAAATGAAATTCTAAGATCATTTTCGCACCCTTCGCATGTTGTTTCAAACCTCTGTGACTTTCTTTCTTTCGTGGAACAGCCTCAGTCACCATTCACTTTCATTTTACGAAAAAAAAAAAAAAAGATGCAATGAAAGTGGATTGTGATTGAGGCTGTCAGTCCCTAAAATTCTGCCTAACATCTCCTTTTGTGCTCAATGGAACAAAGAAAAGTAAATGTAAATGATGACAGAATAAAAGTAAATGATGACAGAATTTTCATTTTTGGGAGAACTATCCCTTTAACATCACACCATTACCACTTACGGAAAGCAGATGGTAAACATAATTGTATAAAAATGAGAAGTTTGTGTACATTTTCTATTGATCATGGCAGCAGTTAAAGATCAAATCATTTGAGCAATATAACCAAGCATAACCTGCCATTTAAAGAGCTAATTCAGGTGTCTGAATTTGTAAAGTCCCAGTAAAGTATGCCAAATTGCAGTAGTCTGCAGCATCCTCCATAACCTAGCACTTACAACAAATCCACAAGATGAGGAACTGAGCTGCATGATTTGCGTTCAGCACAAAATTTCTGGCCGTGTCTGCACTGTTACCTGATTTGCATAATTCCTTTAGTGAATCGGGAGCTAAAACAACACAGACAGCGCACGCAAATAAACCGCACTATCAGTGGGCGCAATTCATTCTTATTGAATTCCCCCGATTCTTTTGTGTGCATGAAAGAGAGAAACACAGTGAGATACAGTGCGAGCTGTACATTTATTCTGAGTGATAACAGCGTCATGCAGGAAGCCATATCAGATTTGCAGTGAAATAGAGATAGATGGAACAGTATCGCAGAAAGGATGAGGGAGAGCAAATGGAATGACATTAGCAGAACCACCTTGGTGCTGGTGAGTTGAAGTGACTGCACCAATTTGTCCCAGCGCTGGGCGAACCTCTCCAGCTTCGCCTCTAGTCTCTCAGCAGTCTCTTTGCTCTTAATGTTGGTGAGCAGATCTTGAACGAGGGAGCAAAGCTTGTCCATGGTCTGTCTCTTCAACTCCAGGTCTGCTTTTAATATCTGAAGAAATGTTATTCTTTGTCAGCTTACACTGTTTATGTTTTGTAATAGCCATCCAATGAGGGCCTTTGCTCTTAAATATGATCTGTATAAACTAATGGAGATCAGATATTTAATGGAAACCCTGGATTGTGTTTGGTTATTAAATGGCCTGGCTTGAAACATTTGCCCATTAACAAAGGCCTCATAAGGAATTAACTAACAACAGATTGATCATATATTTCTTAAATGCATTAAAGTCAACATAAAACAGCATTCGCAATGCATTTTCCTTCCATAATGTTCACCCTAAATAGCAACATGATTTGCTTATATTGCCATAATGTTTATTACATTAATGTTACCCAGCATTAAATAACTGTGTAAACTATTGGCAAGATTTTAGAAAGGATGCTTTACATCCAACAGTAGCCTTAAACAATGCCCAAACAGCTATTTTGCTATTGGTTAACATTAATAGGCTGAGTGGCCTAAGTGGTGGCAAACGAAAAGGAAAGACATTGAAGTGGAGCAAGATATTACATTTTGATTAGGGCTGTAAATTTAACGTGTTAATTCAGTGCAATTAATTAGCCTATATAAAATTAATACATTCCAAAAATTAACGCAATTAATCATGCCCCTGGACCATAATTAGGAACGTTCACGTTCATGTTTTTACGTGTCTCTGTCAGCAGGGGGCAGTAAGCTGAACAGGAAACACGCAGCTGTACACAAGGACAGATTAAGAGAGGCCCATGGGCCATTACACCATGGAGGCCCCCATTCCCAATGAAAATAATAATAATAATAATAATAATAATAATAATAATATAATAATACTGCATGTATTAATTACATGACTATGTTCAACTTTATGTGCTCTACAGGATGCTTGGCAGATTTGGTTAGGATTTTCAAATAGACAGAAGAAAAGTTTGGAAAACATTGTAGTAATTATTACAGTGAAAAAACGTGATCAATGTCTTACACGGTCAATTATATGTACTTTTGAATTATGAATCAGACCAAAATCATGCGTTATTAATAGGGATGTGCACGATTAGTCAGAATTCGGTTAACTGTTAGACGCGCCTGTATTCAAATACCTAAATCACTATTCGGTTATTCTACATGTGTAATAGAAGTCTTCAACCCATCTGAGTCCGACGGAACCCGACAAACCTTTTAGTTTTGGGCCAGGTTCAGGTCATTTTTTCAAGTAGGTGAGTTAGCGGCTGTTCACATGTGTGTCTGCGCTGTTTTTCAATTGTTTTTCTATGTAAACACTCACTGTACGGACGTATTTGATTGTTGTGCCGCATCTCACTGTTTTTTATATACTGTGCTAAGTTTAAAAGAACTTCAATATTTGTAAATGCATCTCGAGACACCTGTATTTTGTTTCACCGTTCGTTGTGCTCAGGGTTGGGAGGGTTACTTTTGAAATGTATTCCGCTACAGATTACAGAATACATGCTGTAAAATGTAATTTGTAACGTATTCCGTTATATTACTCAAGGTCAGTAACGTATTCTAAATACTTCGGATTACTTCTTCAGCACTGATAGATTTTTTCACTTGTTTTGACTATAAAAACTCTGCCAGTTGTTGTTTCTAAAAAAAGATAAATCAAACTGATCTTGTTTTAAGGATTTTTAGATATTTTTACAGGAAAACAATACAAAAAATTATTATGAAGAATATGATTTTTGCCCTATTATCAAAGGTCTTACTAGAAAAAAAGAAATTATGATCTAACGTGAATTTTCTTGATAAACAAATATGATCGCGCCTGGTAACATGCATGTAAAATGGCTAGAAATAGCATTTTATCTTAGCGTAAAGCTGACAGTTTACACAAGGTTTATTTCTATTTCTTCTGCTCCAAACTTTCTTCAAACTTACTTCTCTGTCTGCTCGTATGAATGTAACACATCATAAGAAAATGTTTCACCGCTGTTCAGATGTACTTTGGATCACATCATTTATATGTATAAATGTTTTCCATCTGAAAGGACTAAATATTAAATAAAACAAATGACAATAAAATGCAAAGTAATCTCTTCGGTAATCAAAATACTTTTTGAATGTAACTGTATTATAATTACCAATAATTTAAATTGTAACTGTAGTGGAATACAGTTACTTATATTTTGTATTTTAAATGCCTAAACCTGTTACATGTATTTCATTACTCCCCAACCCTGGTTGCGCTGCATCAAAGTCTTTCTAGCAAATCAGTCCAATGTTGGCCATCTTTGGAATGCTCTCGGGAGGCTATTTCCAGCTAGCTCCTATCTACTTGAATGGGGGAACACCAAAATCTCAAAAACGGTTGGTCATAATTACGATCAAAGAACATATTTCAAATCAGCAATACAATTTTATAATATTGGAATCATAAATTGTGCTTCTTTACCTTAATTTACGCTAAAACACGTAATTTTCCCGGCTTGTATAGCTAATGTGCATGTGCATTAGTGAGTTGATTGAAAGGCAATGACTGTATCTAAAAGATGATTGGCTCTTTTACCTGTACTTCCTTTCTAAATCCATTGACCGTTGGGTGCTAGAGCTTCTTAGTTGGGCATTCCAAATTCTCCCATTCATTTGAATAGAAGTGGCCCATTTCTGCTAAATAGTCTCTGGCTGCATCTAGCTTTTTAGTGCAGGTGTCACAAAGATTTGGCATTCTGATGAAGTTCAAGTTGCAAAAAGGACTTAATGTGACTGTTACACTGTTTCATGTGATTCCAGATTATTTTTCCCCTGGTAAAGTTTCAACACTTGATAAACGGAGAGCCAATGTATTTTTCCCCTTTTGCTCTTGTGTGCAGACAATAATTACACAACTTGAATGTTAAATCACTTCAAATCAAAGCATCCCAAAGAGGCTTATAAAGCGTAGCATTCACTACCTCATGGAAAGTGAACCTGCTCGGGCAGAATTACGCATTTTTCATTGGTTAAGAATAGACCCATACTATGTTGCAGGCAGTGACAAAGCTTATTTTTGTTCAAATATAATGATATTTTATCATTTGAAGATATATGTATTGTGCTATTTAGGCTCGTAGTGCACTTTATTCCCTGCTAATTTGAGTTTGTGTTTGATGCATCCATGGCTATCAACATTCTTTATTCCAGAGTCCCGATAAATAACAGAATAACCGTTCGTTAACTCTCCATGTTGATGGTGAACCAAATATTACAAAAGGTTACCGTGCACATAGTTGGACTATTAAGGCATCTTTTGTTTTTCATTAAATATTTAATGCATGCAGGACTTAAACATTTTAAAGTTCTCCACATTCTGTTGCACAGATTCTGTCGCTTATATACAGTAGCCTAACAAATTAATTTAAAACATCAGCTTTGTACACAGCCAAAGTAGACTGCACTGCACCTCATCTCTGTGTTTGGAATCGTTTTGTGAATCAAAGGCTATTCTCTCTAGTACTTCAAATAAATGTGACACGTTGAGACGCAGATTCCCATAGCACGCACTCTAGTGCCTGTCCAAATGGTATTTCATATAAGGCGGACATTTACATAGATTTATAAAGGATATCTCAATAAAAAAAAATGGTTTCGAGCTCGAGGCCCCCTTAGGTTTAGAGGCGCGTGGGCAACCGCCCAATCAGCTCTGTGGTTAATCTGTGCCTGGCTGTCAAACAACAAACCACACTTACTGACAGCAGACAGCACAAGATAAGAAAGCATTCTTGCGTTCAAACACAGCTGGATGGATTGCAACTCCAAATGCAGGGTTCTCGAGATGCATTTTTCTATGTTTCAAGGTACTGGACACAGCATCCTAAAAACCCTGCGATTATGACACGACGCAACCAAAGTGAGACGCTCCAAAAGCGTCCATCTGATGCATGTGTACAAAGAAGTGTCCTTAGAAAAGTCTATATAATAAGTCTACCTTGATTGACAAGTTCAATTGCAAAATAAATCACTGTGGACTATGTGTCTATGATAGGTTTATTTTCAATGATATGGAAAAAAAATATATATATTGCCTTTTAAAGCCACTTTTGTATTGCCGAATAAATTATTTAATTGTCTGCTACAATAATGTATTTTAATTATCTGAATTATTATATTTAAAATTATTTAAATATAATTTATAATTATTTTATTATTATTTATTGAATTATTTTTAGTTGGGGGCTTTTCTCCACAAATATTGATAATCAGCACATTATGTGATTAATTTGATTAATATTTTAATCAATTAACAGCCTTAATTATGATGAAAAATTACAAAGACAAACATTTGTTCTTTAGAATAATGTGTACTGTTGAATCGTGAACAATAAGTCCAGGAACATGCATTGAGAAAGTAAACAGGGTCAATATTGATTTTATATTGACAGGATAAGTCTGTCCTGTGTGTGGCCACTTACCAAGAGCTTCCTGAGATTGGCAGCCACATCATTCGGATCATTTGTGCCACTGCTTTGGATAGACTGAACTAACTCCTCTTTCTGAGTGAGCCAGGAATCAAACAGCAGCTGTAAAAAGCAAAGTGGATTAAAGGGAGATTGTGGGATGTGTTCTGCACTGCTGCCTTTCCTTTTTCTTCTAACCATTGGTGATTTTATCATACTCACCCTTTATGTTCCCCCAGACATGCTCAAATTAGTCATTTAACAAGCAGAATTCAAAAGGCATTTTCAGAGCTGCTAAATGCATTGTAAAAGCTTTTCGAAGAGGTCTAAAGAGGCTCTTTCCTGAAATTTGGTGTGTGATTAAAAACCACTCATTTGTGTTTGTTTTGTTGGCGTAATGGTAAAGTAGTGAATAAGATACACTACCTGTTCCTCTGAGAAATGCTGCCAGCACAGCAGGATCTTCTGAAGGAGCATCCAGCGTTCTTCAGTCCATTTGCAGATGGCTGCCCATCGTTCTCCTAGATTCTGTGTAATAAATGTGTGTTGCTGATTTAAGTAAACAAAACAGTGCATTCTTCCATTTGTATGGCAGAAAACTATTCTCTCATCTCTCTCATCAAAAAGGCATTTCCGTCCACAGAACTGCCCATCACTGGATGTTTTTTGTTTTTGGCACCATTCTGATTAAACTCTAAAGACTCCTGTGCGTGAAAATCCCAGGAGATCAGCAGTTACAGAAATATTCAAAACAGCCCATATGGCACCAACAATCATGCCATGCAGCAAATCACTGAGTTCAAAATGTTCCCCATTCTGACGGTTGATGTGAACATTAACTGAAGCTCCTGACTCATATCTGCATGATTGTATGCACTGCACTGCTGCCACACGATTGGCTGATTAGATAATCGTATGGATGATTGTTGGTGCCAGACGGGCTGGTTTGAGTATTTCTGTAACTGCTGATCTCCTGGGATTTTCACGCACAACAGTCTCTAGAATTTACCAGAATGAAAAAAAAAAAAAAAAAAAACATCCAGTGAGGGGCAGTTCTGCGGAGGGAAACACCTTGTTGGTGGTAGAGGTCAACAGAGAATGGCCAGACTGGTTTGAACTGTCAAAGTCTATGGCAACTCAGATAACCGCTCTGTACAATTATGGTGAGAAGAATAGCATCTCAGAATGCTATTCTGAGATGCGGGTTGGTGCTGTTTTGGCGGCACGAGGGGGACCTACACAATATTAGGCAGGTGGTTTTAATTTTGTTGCTGATCAGTGTATGTGTAAACATTCTGATATTTACCTGCAGTTTTTCCTCCAAAGCTGCAGTGGTGCTATCGCCACTGTTCTCATCTACCACCACCACCATACGAGTCAGAGAGTTCACTCGCACCTGCTCCAGCTCCAGATCTTCCTGCAAGAGCTGGTTGGGCATATAGCAGTTGGTACCATAATGACAATTTCCATTATATATGTCATTTTTGCACAAGTTGTCCTCAGTTGTTAAAAATAATGAAATGTCTCGAACATTGGTTGAGCAAATGTTGCCGTGTTGGGCTGGTTGGGATGCTCAAACAAACAGAGCAATGTTTTTTAGCTCAACTAAACGTTTTTACACTTTTCAGGGAAATCAGCCTACAAACGGCTTACTTATAGTTGACTCTGCATATTAAGCTGGATTTGAGAAAGTATTTTAGCATCTAAAAAAATTACACACTTCAACTTTAACAGTGGAGGAGTTTATCAAAAATAACCAAATAAACAATTACAGATCATACTTTTTGCTCTTCAATTTGATGTTTTATGTCATCATTTTCAGGCCCCAAAGGCTGTGTGCCCATTCTTTTAATTCGAGCTTCGGTCGTGTCCAGCCAATCAGAGAGCTGTTTCAGCTGCTGGTGCTGCAGGTTCATCAAAACTTCATGAAGCCTAGAAATGTTCCGAAATAATTGGTCAAACAAACCCCATAATTAAGGGCTAGCAAATTTGTTGTCTTGTAAAAACTTGAGCACCTGCTCTGTCGCTCCATGCTGGCCACACGCAGATGTTCCCAGCGCGAATTGAGTAGATTCATCTGTTCCCGCACCTCTCTCTCTTCATCATCAGTGAGCTGCCCTCCAGACAACAATACACTTCCTGCTTTCAGAACTCGCCCCACACTGCCCTGATGAGACATTAACTCCACCATGTAGCCCTGGACACAAAACATGCAAAGTGCAACGCAAAGATGTTTAAACTTAAACATTTGCTATCCTTGATGGACAACATGAAATTTGTTAAGAAATGTTTAACCCCATGAAATGGTTTAAACTTTATTTCCCGTGTGTTTCTGTTGAAACCAAATAGGGCTATAATACCCAAAGAGAGCTAGCTCCAGGGGCCTGGGTAGCTCAGTGGTAAAAGACGCTGGCTACCGCCCCTGGAGTTCGCTAGTTCGAATCCCAGGGCGTGCTGAGTGACTCCAGCCAGGTCTCCTAAGCAACCAAATTTGCCTGGTTGCTAGGGAGGGTAGAGTCACATGGGGTAACCTCCTCGTGGTCGCTATAATGTGGTTCGTTCTTGGTGGGGCATGTGGTGAGTTGAGCGCGGATGCCGAGGTGGGTGGCGTGAAGCCTCCACACCCGCTATGTCTCCATAGCAACGCGCTCAACAAGCCACGTGATTAGTTGCACGGGTTGATGGTCTCAGATGCAGAGGCAACTGAGATTCGTCCTCCGCCACCCGGACTGAGGCGAGTCACTACACCACCATGAGGATTTAAAGGGCATTGGGAATTGGGCATTCCAAATTGGGTGAAAAAGAAAAAAAAAGCTACAGTAACTTCTGCCATTTCACAAACTTCGAATATACACCCTCTTTCCCTGCCTTTCAAAGATACAAACCTGATGTAAGGTAATACGCAAAATTATTCACAGGCAGAAAACATTTCTGGCTTCTAAAAAACAATGTATGGACTCCACTGACTCTTTTCACTTGTTTACCAGTGTTGGGGAGTAGTTAACTAAAAGTAGTAGTTCAGCTATTTTCACAATAGCTTAGATTTCCAGTAACAAGCTAGATTTTCAGATGAGACGAGTAGTGCTGTAGTGTCACAAAACGCTAAATTTGTCACATTGTATTGCGAATGCATCAATGGAATCGAGGGACTAATCAAATGCACTCACCTGGGAAAACCAAATCATTTTAGTGAATCAGTTCTTTCAGAAACCGGGTAAAATGAACAATTCCCCTCTATACTCATTTTAGAGAGTCGTTTCATTTG
Source organism: Myxocyprinus asiaticus (assembly GCF_019703515.2). NCBI lineage: Eukaryota > Metazoa > Chordata > Actinopteri > Cypriniformes > Catostomidae > Myxocyprinus > Myxocyprinus asiaticus. The sequence continues at coordinate 12,910,019 of NC_059351.1, read as the reverse complement.
GATGGTAAACAAACTAGTTCACAGAAATGATTCACTGATTCACTTAAGCCCCACGTAGCCTTAAAGGGACCTTTGCCTTCTGTATCGAAGTGAAATATTTAGTTAATTGCAGCTGTTTATCACTAGATTATTTCAATACAGTTAAATAAAATAGGCAGATGCTATTTGCACACTGGTGCAAATAATGGTATATGCTATTTATACCCCAGTCCAAATAGTGGTAGATATTATTTGCACCCCAACCCTGGTGCAAAAAATGGTAGAGACTAACTGCACCCTGGTGCACATAGTGTCAGATACTATTTTCACCCATATTTAAATCCTAACATACAGAATGGGTATCACTGCAGTGTGCTTATTCTGTTTCTTTAGAGTCCCACAGACACACTACATTAACCCCACCTTACCTTAGAAAAAATAACCTTGGTTTTGCTACAGTAACCATGGTTTTAACATGGTATGTTTTGTAAATTTACAGTAAACACAAAATTAACCATGGTTACTATATTACCACAATATTACTGTACTAACACCATGGTTAACTGCATTAAAACTGTGTGTAGCCGGTGGGTTGAAAATAATCACCACAGGATACCCAAAATATCTTTTGGGGTTTTATTCTTACGGCTGTCTACCAAAAAGGAAAAAAAAACTGCAGTCAATGGGGCCGCATCATACAAAATAAATAAATAAATAATAATAATAAGGAAAATACAAAAACTGAAATACCAAAAAAGTAAATATGGTTCAACGAAATACAACAAAGGAAATGCAGTAGAGGCTAATGTCAAAAGAAATCTAACCAGCACACATGTGTGTAACACAGCGGGTGTTGCAAAATTCTTAAAGGGTCAACAGTATACATTTACACCATCTATACACCCCACGCCACTGCAGCGACATCTGTTGTTTAGTTTGTTTTTGTTTTTTCTGTGGTTCCACCAGACTATTGGGGTGCAAATAGCTGCACTGTGTGGCAAATGCCATTTACACTGGGGTGCAAATAGACACTTCGAATAAAATAGGGTGCTTTCTAGCTTATTAGTGTATATTAAAGCTGAAGTATGTCATTTCGGAGCCACTTGTGCCACCAAACAGAACTGCAAAAATAAACAATGTTTTCAAAAAAGTTTTCTGAATAAGCCTCCCGGCTGCCAAACAAAGAGTAATCCCACTCCCAACTCACGCCATTGGTTGAGTAATATTTTTCGGGTGGGTCTACACGGTCACTCAAAACAAACAAAGCAATTTTCAAAGCACCACAGAAAGACAGTGCTTACAGTTTCCAAGATTAACCTATGAATGGCTTACTTATAGTTGTCTCTGCATATTAAACTGGGATAGGAGAAGGCATTTTAATACAGAAAAAGTTATGTACTTCAGCTTTAAATATAACTTTATGTTCAATTTAATGTTGTCACCTTATTTGTTTAACCCTTTTGAAAATAAACCATGGTTTTACTTTAGTACTATTGTAGTAATCATGACTGTAGTAACAGTTATGTTTTTTTTTTTTTTTTTTGCTTTTTTGTCAGAAACCATGTTTTTTTTTGTTTTTGTTTTTTTACTATAGTAATACTGTAGTATCTATAGTAAGCATGGTTTAACTACAGTAATATTGAGGTAATCATGACTGTATTAACCATTTTGTGGTTACCATGGTATTACTACAAATTCCATGGTTAAACTATAGTTACTGTAGTAAAACCATGGTTAATTTTCATAAGGGAATGCCACCCTAGTTAAATATACAGTATAACAGGCCAGGTGATATTACTGAATTCTGCAATAAGAACTGATCGCAGAATTAAATAATATCTTCCAATTGTTATATACAGTTGTACTCAAAAGTTTGCATACCCTGGCATAAATCGTGAAATTTTGACATTGATTTTGAAAATATGACTGATCATGCAAAAAAACTTATATTTTAGGATAGTGATCATATGAAGCCATTTATTATCACATTGTTGTTTGGCTCCTTTTTAAATCATAATGATAACAGAAATCACCCAAATGGCCCTGATCAAAAGTTTACATAGCCTTGAATGTTTTGCCTTGTTACAGACACAAAAGGTGACACACACACAGGTTTAAATGGCAATTAAAGGTTAATTTCCAACACCTGTGGCTTTTTAAATTGCAATTAGTGTCGGTGTATAAATAGTCAATGAGTTTTTTAGCTCTCACGTGGATGCACTGAGCAGGCTAGATACTGAGTCATGGAGAACAGAAAAGAACTGTCAAAAGACCTGCATAACAAGGTAATGGAACTTTATAAAGATGGCAAAGGATATAAAAAGATATCCAAAGCCTTGAAAATGCCAGTCAGTACTGTTCAATCACTTATTAAGAAGTGGAAAATTCGGGGATCTCTTGATACCAAGCCAAGGTCAGGTAGACCAAGAAAGATTTCAGCCACAACTGCCAGAGGAATTGTTTGGGATACAAAGAAAAACCCACAGGTAACCTCAGGAGAAATACAAGCTGCTCTGGAAAAAGACAGTGTGGTTGTTTCAAGGAGCACAATACGACGATACTTGAACAAAAATGAGCTGCATGGTCGAGTTGCCAGAAAGAAGCCTTTACTGCACCAATGCCACAAAAAAGCCCGGTTACAATATGCCAGACAACACCTTGACATGCCTCACAGCTTCTGGCACACTGTAATTTGGAGTGACGAGACCAAAATAGAGCTTTAAGTTCACAACCATAAGCACTATGTTTGGAGAGGGGTCAACAAGGCCTATAGTGAAAAGAATACCATCCCCACTGTGAAGCATGGTGGTGGCTCACTGATGTTTTGGGAGTGTGTGAGCTCTAAAGTCACGGGGATTCTTGTGAAAATTGATGGCAAGATGAATGCAGCATGTTATCAGAAAATACTGGCAGACAGTTTGCATTCTTCTGCACGAAAGCTGCGCATGGGACGCTCTTGGACTTTCCAGCACGACAATGACCCTATGCACAAGGCCAAGTTGACTCTCCAGTGGTTACAGCAGAAAAAGGTGAAGGTTCTGGAGTGGCCATCACAGTCTCCTGACCTTAATATCATCGAGCCACTCTGGGGAGATCTCAAACATGCAGTTCATGCAAGACGACCAAAGACTTTGCATGACCTGGAGGCATTTTGCCAAGACGAATGGGCAGCTATACCACCTGCAAGAATTTCGGGCCTCATAGACAACTATTACAAAAGACTGCACACTGTCATTGATGCTAAAGTGGGCAGTACACAGTATTAAGAACTAAGGGTATGCAGACTTTTGAACAGGGGTCATTTCATTTTTTTCTTCGTTTGCCATGTTTTGTTTTATGATTGTGCCATTCTGTTATAACCTACATTTGAATGTATAAGAAATAAAATAAAAGAAATGTGTTTTGCCTGCTCACTCGTGTTTTCTTTAAAAATGGTACATATATTACCAATTCTCCAAGGGTATGCAAAATTTTGAGCTAACATACTAGAATATTATCTAAAATATTGTCTTTTTGAAATACAGTAGCTTCAATGTAGTTTGCTACTTTTTGTTAGTAGCTTTTAGTGTAGCTAACTACACAGTGTAGCTTCACTATAGTTTAACTACTTTAAAACTTTATCTGAGGTGTTAAAATACTTCTTCCTTTCCCAGCTTAATAAGCAGAGATGATTATAAGTAAGCCATTCATAAGTACATTTTTTCAAACTGTAAAAACTGTCTCTGTGGAGCTATAAAAACTTCTGTTTGGTTTAAGCGTCCTGTCCAGCCCGACACAACAACACTGACTGAGGTTGGCGAGAGGTTGGGAAGGAACTATCTTTTTCTTTTTTATCACAATGGACAGAGGCTGTATTCAGAAAGCTGTTTGACACTAGTACCACAGAAATTACAGACTTTAGCTTTTAGTTATGAGTAGCTTGTAGCTTGGGAATTTACTATTTCAAAGCTTCCCAAGCACTGGTGTTTACAGTCTATAGCTGTCACAGCAACAGGTGTGATTTCTCAGAACACTTATTTCAGTGATATCTGTCAGGTAGTAGGGACATTTTGTGTGTGATATTACAAAAAGAAATCACTTACAGCACTTTTACAGTAAATGAAACACATGAAAATGCGCTCAAAACAATATAATTTAGTAAATATAAAACTTCCTTTGAGAACTGCCATTGCCAAGTAATCTCCTTTTGTAAAAAAATAAATAAATGTCTGTACTTCCACTTTTATACTGTGATTTGTGTCTTATAATATCTTGCCAGTCTTTTTAATATCCATAGACAACATTTCAATTCACACCCACACAAAAGACACAAGCCACAGTTTGATCCTTTAAATCCCAGACCAACAGTTCTTAAAGATGCAGATATATGAAATTGAGGCGAAACTCTTATAATTACCATCTGTCAAGAATGGAGAAATCTCATCACTGCATGCAAGAAGCAGATTTATTCCGAAACAGTAAACACAAGGGTCATATGCAGATCTGAGTTTCTAATAACAGCCCACATCTCTTCATGGATTATACATCTTAATCCTAAAACATTTCCGACCGTATCCTTCACTCTCTGGGTTCAAATTCACCTGAGAAATTAATCACCAGTCCAAATTTTGAATCTTTCCTATAAATCTCACACAGGTGTACAACATCAGTCTTATACAGATCTGATATAAGGTACTGAGTAATCATACCATAGGAGTGTCAACTGAAAGAGTGTATTGTTGATTTCATCCACCTTTTAGTACAGATTGATCACACTGTAAATTAATACACTTGCATTCTTCCATAGCAACTTCTGTAGCATTCAGACCAATATGCACAAAAACGAAACTATTGAACGAAACTAGTATATATTTGTTCAGTTAGACAAAACTAGTGTTTAATTGTTGTGTTATAATGTTTAATTGCTTAATTGATCCTTAGAATGATCTTTACTGCTAATCAGATTTATTTAATCATCTTATCCCAGAGCCAAAAGTAACAGTGCAGACTTATATTTCTTCACATGCCCTACAAACTTTAGTCAAGGTTGAGTCATAAGACTCTGAGCTTACACTATATGGCCAAAAGTTTGTGGACACCATTTGTGCTTGATGAACATTTGATTTCAAAACCTTAGGCGTCAATTTCCCCCTTTGCTGTAATAACAGCTTCCACTCTTTTGGGAAGGCTTTCCACTATACTGTATGTAGTAACATGGCTGCAGGGATTTGCTCTCATTCAGACACAAGGCTATCAGTGAGGTCAGGAACTGATGTTGGTCGATGGGGCCTGACTTACAGTTGCTGTTCCAGTTCGCCCCAAAAGTGATCAGTGGGGTTCAGGTCTGGGCTTTGTGCAGGCCAGTCAATTTCTTCCATGCCAGAAACAGTGAACCATTTCTTTATGGACCTCACTTTGTTCACAGGGGCAGTGTCATGCTGGAACAGAAAAGGGCTATCCCCAAACAGTTGCCACAAATTTGGAAGCACACAAAGCCCAAGCCATTACATGAAACATTAAGATTTTTCTTTACTGGATTTAATGGAGTAAACAAATTCGTTAATTAGAAGGGGGTGTCCACAAACTTTTGGCCATATAGTGTATGTAGGAATCTAAAGTTACTGTCAGCCAGCTTAACCTCACGAAAGCACAACAAATATGACCAGCTTTAATGGCCTTCTCTGTGTCATCACATCCTGAACTCAGACCCCTCACCTCCATAGGCCATCTCTCCTGTCTAGTCGTACTAAAAAGACATTGAAAATGACTTTGAATTGTCTTTGGCAAGTCATAAACTAAATTTTCTGTGTAAACCTGGATAGAAGAAAAACATAATTAAATAGCGCTACTTCTATTTAAATATTCTAATATGGCCCTTAAAAAGAAAAAAAAAATTAGAGCTACGTCAACAAAAATGAAGAGCAAAGGATGGGCTTCATTCTTGAAACACAAGCAAGACTAATTTCTGTGTAAATAGTTCATAAAACGATTCTTACATACTGTAATTGTTGCAACAATTTATGTAAGAATGGTTTTATGAATGATTTATCCAGAAATTCGTTTTTCTTGTGTTTAAGTCCCCAGGTGTGTAATTGAAGCCTTGAATGATTTATAAAGAAATTCATTTTACTTGTGTTTAAGTCCCCAGGTGTGTAATTGAAGCCTTTCGAAGTGTTTTATCTTAAGTCTGTGGAGGCACTGAATTATGGTATAACCATATTGTGGTGAGAAAAAAAAAAAATGAAAAATGCATACAAATTAAATTGTACTGTCAATATTCCCAATAATAACTTACTTTAAATATGAAAAATACCAATTTACCATCAGCTATAGATAGCACATCTACAGTTTCAAATATGATTTCTTAAATTTAAGCACCCCCAACTTGGAAAGCTGTGGTTTAAAAAAAAAAAAAAAAACTTATTTCCTTTGGTATTAATTGAATTTCCCTCTAGTAGTTAAGACACTGTTGTGGCATTCATGTGCACTCAGCTCGTAAATACAATCATTGCAACATCACTTAAAGACAGCATAAAGACATCAAGTTTTTATTATTGTTTCAACCAAATTCCAGATCTCAGAAAAAAAAATTAATAAATATATATATATATATATATATATATATATATATATATATATATATATATATGAGACTCATATTGCAGCAGATCTCAGGTGAAATGTCCACTGGGTGGCGCTAAAAGAGGGTAAAATGTTTTCCCAGATGGATGAGGTTTTTACAGGTAATGCACTATAAAGTTTTACTAAAGTTTTAACAAAAAATACCTCCCTACCCTAAACCTTAATCCTAAACAATAGTGTCATAAAAGCAATTGTGAGCAAATGTTGGAGCATGTCATTTTGTGGTGTGTGATGTGACTCGTACCCTGGTCCACACCTGAACAAGCTTATAAATGTAGTTGGTTATGCAATGCAACTGTTAAATGCATCGCCTTATATTCATGCACTATAGTAGAAGTATTTTGATGTCATAGATAGCATTATGTGAGGAACAGGGCAAAAAGTTAATGTTTATAAACTGATAATCTGCCCTTTTACTCATGATTTGTGTGAAAGGAATTAAAAGTCAATGTAGTTTTAGTGCCTCTAGTGTTCATTTCACCAAGAAACTGCAGCGATAAATACAGCGAGTTATGTAAAAATAATTTTGCAAAAATGTAGGTATAGTAATTCGATTCTATGAGACCAGGTTGAAATTCCAGGTCATTCATAAAGATAGATATTCTATTAAGTAAACAAATCAAATTTAAATCCTTGTTCTTGTGTGGCAATTACTGTAGCAAATGAAATCACAGGTCTCATAAAAGTTGCTGCCCAATTCTCAGACATCACACAACCATTCCCAGCGCAAAATCACCTCAGCAGTATCATCAACATTTCTTAGCAAACCTACCTTTCGCTTAAAAGCTTTAAAAGACAAATGGGCGAGTTACCTCATGCGTGTGAAACTGTTCTTTGACTTCTTCGACAAAAGAAGAAATGGCCGGCTGTGCTTGCAGTCCATCCTCAGCAGAGAGCAGCCAGGTCATCACCTCCTCCAGGGCACTCTGATAGCTTTCCAGCTCATTTAAGCCCTGTGGCAGGGGACTAGGGGACGGTCGCAGTTCATCGGGCTTGTCGGGAGACTGTCAGCAAGGCAGACAAGAGACAAATACGTAAGTTTGTTGATGGTATCACAGCAGAACAAAATGGTCAGGCTGGTCTGTTGGCTGGTTTTAGATGGGTTTTGGGCTAGATTGATCACATTGTGAATTCGGTGACCGGAGGTCGAAAGTTCTGCTGCTGAAATCGGTCTATGCTTTCCAAAAAGCAACCACCGCCTCCAGTGGCTGAAGCTGGAAGTGTTTTTGAGTTGAAACGTCCACAAGGTGACACCAAACTTGAGTTGTATTTTTTATTGCAAATTATGTTATACAGCCAACAAGAAGGCTCATTTTATTAACCCTACTCCCTAACCCAAACCCTAACCTTAACCATCAGTAGAGATAAAATGTAATTTTAGAGCAAAAATACAACCACCGCATTTTTAATACTTTCTGGTTCCCACGTTTCTCTGAGGCTGCTCGTGCAACATGTTATCAGTAGCACCACAAGGAAAGGTGGACACATTTGAATTGATGCAAAAATGTCTGATTGGGGATGGTGCTTGTTAGTAATTCAGCAAAATGGGGTCGCTTTTAAGGTACATGAACATTCGGAAGCATCATGTCAATTTCCATTGTGATCATGTTGTTTGGGCACTTTTCAGTTGGTCAGACTGTGAGATCAGCTGGCCTCCCAGCTAAACCAGCTAAGCATCAAACTGGCCAGGATAGAAAACCATCTAAAACCAACTAACCAACTAAACATATTAGGCTGGTTTAAGCTGTTTTCCTCCCAGAAGGCATGGATTTTGTAATAATCAAATCGAGTTTTTATTTTATTTTATCTAGACCCTCATAAAGTGATTTTTGGCAATGAGGCGGAAGGAGTGGTTGGCTAATCATGGGTATACAAACAGGCTTGTCGCTGAAGTCCCTGAAGTACTTTTGGCTGTTTCATCCTCAAAAGCTGACTAATCTTTAAAGTTAGCCTTGTAATTTTCTTTTTCCTGCTTTGGGAAATACCCTCTTCCCGTGTATGTGGTGAAATGCACTGGCTGATAGATAAAATCAGGGTGGTTCCAGATTGGATTTGAAGATTGTGAGGGGCCTCTTGATCTTAGGAACTGGATTATCCAATCAAGTTATGACACAGCACTAGGTTTATTGGTGATTCCTGATAAGGCAAGCATAACCGTTACTATTGCTCATAGGGAGGTAAGGGATTTGAACAAAGCCCTATCCCTGAGTATCAAACTTGTTACGGAGATAAATTATATCTAAGAATGTGTGGAATGATTTGAGGTTTCATTCATGTCTGTAGCACAAACAGTGCATGATGAGTTACATGCCAACATTTTATACTGGGAGTTAGGCATTTGTTTAAATCCCTACAGTAATGGCATCGATCTTAGGTTGCCTTAGAGATGTAATGTTTGGCTACAATAAGTATTAGGCATAATAATATATCTAATAGACAGTATGTATTCTATTGTGATGAATAAACATATTAAACATAATATAGGCATAATGGGACATATAAAGGAGGGTTCATATACTATAGAAGACAATAATTAACATGGACAAACCTGCATGGTGTGAAGTTTCCTCTGTTGTTCAGGGGTCTTGACGTAGGCAGCTTGAATGAAGGTATAGCTTCTGAATCTAGGCTTATAGGAGGGAGAGGGGCTACGAACACGACTCTGTGCCACACTGACTGTGATCTGAGAGAGCAAGTGAGAGAAGTGAAGGGAGATTGGGGGTAAAAGCAAAACAAAGGCCTTTAAGATGAATGGCAATATTAAGGAGAGTTGGTGGAAAGACAAGTTTGATATGGCATTAAGAGGAAAACGAGGACGTTGAATGCGGAGGGCCAAAATTAGATCACATATTAGAAAGCATAATTCAAATGTCAGCTGGCAAAGTGTGTTGACAAGCTTGTGATCTAGAGCTCGATCAGATCTTGAGAACTTCTCTCTGAAAGCCTTTTGAGACCGATAAAGCAGTCTCGGTCTTTAATTTTAGATGTATTTGGCGCCACAGATTGGGGGTCAGTGCATTATCATAAATACACAGCATTTAAAAGTGTGTAGCTGAGTGTGTGTATCTATCTATCTATCTATCTATCTATATCTATCTATATATATATATATATATATATATATACTGTGTGTGTGTGTGTGTGTTCCACTGACCTGCTGGGAGTAACGCCGTTGAGTTTGAAAGAGCTCCTCCTTAGTTACCGTTGCTCGAGGGAGGGTCTCCACCTCCTGGATGGCCTCCATACTCACGCCATGGGGCAGCACTTGGAACAGGGAGGTCACGTACATTATGATGGACTTCTTATCTGGAAGAGCTGTGGCAACATCTGCAAAGCAGCAAAGGAACTTTTATTCAGCACCTGAAGTTTGCAACCAACATGAAAGAAAGAAAAGATTTTCATTGCTCAGAGGTTGGTCTTTTATAGCTCAGGAAAGTTAGACTTCAATGTAGCAAGAACATTTCCTACCATCCAAATAATCAACTTCAAATGACATTATAAAAGATGAAAAGAAAGAATGAGGTCATACCCTCTGAGTCCAGCAGTCGGTCAATGCCTAAACTCTTTTCCGCAACAGTAAAAGCGTGGTCTAGTCTCTCAATGGCATTATCCTGTTGCTCCACCACACTCCAGTTAAACAGCTCTGGCCTACCAGACAGAGACACACCAGTTGATTTAAGTATCACTTAATAGCTTAAATAATTTTTCTATACCCTTGCTTTAAATAGTGAAAATCAGAAAGAAACAGCTGGTTCATTAACCAAATGAACTTCATTGAAAAATAGAAAAACAATAAAACATAATCAACTTCAAAAACTGCTTTGGGCAAAGCCTGTATTCAGTCATGCAGTTTATAGGCAATGAATATAAAACATTCATTTCCACATTGTTTAAAAAACCAGTGATTTCGGTGACTTTCCAATTGCACCCCTACAAACCGGTGGCTGTGGATGAGAGCATTGAAGGCAAGACCATCCGCCCAGCTGCTGGAGAAATTGACCACATTGATGTCTTTGTAGTTTTTAGTGGACTGCCTGACCCAGCTTAACAAAATCTTTTCACTGTCGGTCTGCTGTAAGTTTGCCATGACATCTTTCATCACATCCTTAACCTGTGCAGGGTAAGAGCAGGATATTATATAAATGTTAATCATTCAGTACAATGACAATTACAGCAAACATAAATCTAAAAACTTGAAATTTTAGAGATGGCTAAAGATTTATGATTACAGTTTAATTAACAGTATAAAAAACATAATGTAGTAGAAGTAGCATGGTATTATCATGTGGTTGTTTTTTTATTTTACATGTATCATGGTAAAATGATGGTTGTTCGGACATGTATCAAGGTAACACTATGGGATTCTTTGAAATACATAGAAGTACCATGTAAATAATATGGTACATGAATAAGGTCATCATTCAATACCATGTATACATCCTAGTACCATGGTATTACTATGTTTTTGAACATGTATCATGGTAATACCATAATATTCTTTAAAACACCACCTTGGAATATCATGTAAATACCATGGCATATAATTATAGTAAATATTCAGCACCATGGTTTATATTAAAGTACAATAGTATTACCATGTTTTTCTGGACATAAGCCATGGTAATGCCAAGGTATTCTTTAAAACACCTTAGAATTTCATGTTAATGCCATGGTATATTATTAAATTAAATATTCAGTACTGTGGTGTATTTTAAGGCACCATGGTATTAACATGTTTTTGGACATGTATCATGGTAAAAACATGGTGCTCTTTAAGAAACCTTGGAATATTATGTAAATACAATGGTATAAAGTAATCATTAAGTACCATGATAAAGTACCATGCATGTGTTTAGACATGCATTATTGTAATACAATGGTATTCTTTAAAACACCTTGGAATATCATATAAATACCATGGTATACTGAATGATAGTATACAGTAATTCTTCCAAACCATGGTATATATAAATACCATGGTATAACCATGCTTTTTGGTCATGTACAATAGTAATACGTATTTATAGACATATACAATGATATCATGTAAATACAATGGTATATATATATATATATATTAAACCATGGTTTATAAAAGAGTACCATGGTATTACAATTTTTTTAGACATGTACCATGGTAACGCCATGTTTTTTTTGGGGGGGGGGGGTTTGGTACCGTGGTTATATTATGTCTATTTTGAACATGTACCATGTTGATACCATGGTATTATTTAAAGTACCTTTGAGTATCATGTAAATATCATGGTCTAGGAATATGCTAATCATTCAGAACTACAGCATTTAACAAAGTGTCATGATATGACCATGTTTTTTGAATATGTACCATGGTAATACCATGGTATTATTTGAGTTACCTTGGATCACTGAAATACCATGGTAAATCAGCTTGATAATCATTCAGTGCCATGGTATTTTTTAAAGTGCTTAAGAAACCTAATACTAAAACTGCCTTAGAAGCCTTTATTTTTGAGCAGTGTACCCAATACCATAATCTGAAGGGAGATAACATTACTGGCTCTGTACATAAACCACAGTTGGATTCTCTTATCAGATGATGAACGGGGGAAAAAAAAAAAAGAAAAGAAAGGAAACGAGTTCCTGTACAGATAAGCCCATGATAGTCCACTGCAGATGTGCTACATATAAAATCTTTGATAGACCAAATATAAAGGATGATAAAGGTCCTTTGGTGTGGTACTGCCCTTGAAGACCCACTGGACAGATTGTGGGTCTGATTTCTCTGTATCGAGCTCTCCTACCTGCCAGTGGAGAATGATGCTCCAGATGAGACCCAGCGTCAGTTTATGATTCCCATCTACAATGTCAGCTCCACCAATTTTCACTAGATCAACCTAGAAATGGAGCAGTGTAAAAGTAAGAACCTTCAATTACTTGATAGGATCAAATAAAAGACATTGACTCGTACTTTAAGGAATGTTTCAGGTTTAAACAAGAATTACATCAAAACTAATGCACTTACAATGGAAGTCTATGGGGCAAGGCATTCTACAGTTATCTAAATCATCCTTTTAGCATTCAGACTACTGTTGTAGGCAGATTCATTTCTTGTTATGCTAGTTACGCTACATGCAATTCCTGTTTAAACAGGAGCTATATTTATGGAAAGTCACATCATGTCCCTTTCTGGGATCCTTGTGCATATCATCCGAACGTTACCAGGTTTACTTGGTCATGATATGAGATCAAAGACTAGATATAAATTTATACTGACAAGTATTGGCTCTTCAAGAATATTTTCAAGCTGCATAAATATTTCACTATATTTTACCAAGCAAAGTGGGTTTATGGCAGTGAAAAAGATAAGTGCCATTACCTTATCATACTGTATATTTTATTCTGGAATAATTTTGCCTTGCATCTTTTTAAAAAGCTCTACCGAAACATTAATATTCCAAAACCCATACATATCAAAACAGCCAGTTGAGCCAATTAACTCACATTGTTCTTCTGAAGGATCTGCAGGGCCCTGTTAACATTGTTGAGGGAGTGCACTCGAGTGTAACCACGCTCTTTAACCTGCAAATGGGGAATATATCAGAGCTGAACTTTGAGCGTTCACTGAAAACGAGCCCAAACATTTATGTGTTCGCCCTTATCGGAATGCTTTGAAACCATGAGTATTTTTTCCTTTTATAAAAATAACCAATGGAAAGTGTCTCAGGATATAACCAAGCAGAGCCAATTAATGGCCTATGTCTTAATATGTGTCTCCAATTTAAAGATAGACCTACTAGTTCTTTGCTGACCAGGCCCTCCAGGAGTTCAAGAAGGCGTCGGCCATCGCATAGATCTGTGAAGAGATCGTCTTCCTGCCTGGAGGATAAACAGAACATGTAGGGTCTTTAGATTCTTGTAGGCCTAAAGAGATGGCTGTGTGAAAAAGACTTTGGCTTCAACTAGGAAGCATTAAAGGAATGTTTTGTTACAATTCAAGCTCTATTGACAGCATCTGGGACATGCTGTTAATTACCACAGACATTGACTTGGTCCAGTTTTTTAAAAACACAAAACTTTTATTTAAATGAATGCACTTGGAATGGAAGTCTATGTGACAAGACATTACACTTGAATAAAGGTTCAATTACACATTAGCCTAGTTTCCATCCATTTTTCGCGCTATTTTGTTGTCGACAAAGTGAAAATGCGTAAAAAAATAAATAAAAAAAGTCTTCTGCCTGTTTCCATTAAAATGGACTTTTATCGATAAAAATGGTGTGCGTGATGACGTCATGCCTAAAAAACACTTTGGTTTAGCACAAAAGAAATCTGCCCTTAAGCCGTTTCCATTCAGAAATGTGTGTTTATCGCTAATTCGCTTCCCAGATGTCCCTAATTTTTTCCTCCGAAGTTTTGGTAAAATGGGGAGAGTATTGAGACAATTCATTGAAATTAGCCAGCTTACTATTTTAATTTCACAAATAAATGCAATCAGAAGATGAGGAATTGCAATCAAAAGGGAGCAGTTGCCCAACTGATAGGACTATAATATTGGTCCTCATGTTGCGCCAATTGTAGGTTGTCACCGGTTCCGACCCAAAAGCAAATCGCCATGGCCCTGTTCAAGCTGGCATCTTGCACCAAGTAGTGGGGAAATTTTCGGTCTTAGTATAAGAACCATCCATTGATGTGTATATACTGTGTGCACAGTTATTAAAGAAAAACTGATGCTGTGTAATTTCAGGGTTTACATATGATACATTCCTGATATTCAATAGGCTATTTTGAACAATCATCTAATCTAAAGCATTGCCATCACAGCTGCATTATGTCCCGTATATTTGCCCCACAACTTTTAACGACCAACTGAACTTGATTGTCATCTCAAATTAATTTTAGCGTCATAATGCCATTTACATTTACATCCTTTTGTACTATAAATCCCCACCTTTGACCAGCCCCAACCAGCAGGTAGCTGAATGTGAAAGTGAAACTCACTTCCACACCAGAATGTCTAAGTGAAATTGTAGATTTACACTAAAAAGGACTTAAATATTGATCTGTTTCTCACCCACACCTATCATATCACTTCTGGAGACATGGATTTAACCACTGCAGTCATATGGATTACTTTTATGCTTCCTTTATGTCCTTCTTGGACCTTCAAAGTTCTGGTCACCATTCACTTGCATTGTATGGATCTACAGGGCAGAAATATTCCTCTAAAAATCTTCATTTGTATTCTGCAGAAGACAGAAAGTCATACATGTCTGGGATGGCATGAGTGTGAGTAAATCATGAGAGAATTTTCATTTTTGGGTGAACTATCCCTTTAAGGAAGAATTAATATAAGTGCTCATAAGATCTGTTTTTAAACCTTCCCGAATCCCTTTCCCAATAGACTTCCATTGAGGAAATTTTTTGGGTGGGAATTGACAGCTCACAATAATTGACAGATTAATTTGTTCTGAATCATAAACATTCCATTAAATGATCTATGTTGTATGCCCAGTGTTTGAGGATCTTTGGACATTTAGTTTTGGAACTTCTTCGACATAAAAAATAAATAGTCATTCTCAGTCATTCACAGCTCTACCTTGAAGCAAACACTTCTCTCTCAGTTTGAAGGACAAAGAATTTATGTCCTTCCTCTGTCATCATACTCTAAAAAGAAGCCAACAGAGTTATAAAGAAGGTTGAAGGTTAGTATCAAACTGTATGCAAGAAAGAATTTAACCCTAAGATAAACACTGTGAAAATCTTTTAACTTTTAACCTTGAGTCTTGCACTTATCACAGTGTGAATATTTGCAAAAAGGTGTCAGAGTGTGAAAGGGTTCATGGACTCCATCTTGTCAAAATTTTGACTTGGTGTGAATAGACTGCAATGGTGAACGGGCATTTTTTATGCGGCTTTGTTTACGTAAGTATTTTTTCCATTCATTCACCATATGCATTCCAAAAATATGCAGCAATATAGAGTTCTAGGCCTTAAACCAAATCAACCAAATATGAAATGAATCACAACATCACAATCACATTATTTTATTCGAAGCAAAAAGAATTGTGAAAATCAGGAAAAAAGGTACATAATGTTTAAACAAACACGACAAATTATACTTAACATCTTTTATGAGGCAATGAACTGTTAATCTTAAGTATTCTGAGTAAGTTTGCCAACTTTTCAGCACACAAATAGATGATGTTTGAACATTTTGATAACTTAAATTGCAATTTGAGCGCTTCATGGGACGTTTCGCAGAGAGGAAGCAGTGGGTCCATTGAGGAAGCAGTGGGACCATTGAGCGTTTTACCATCTATCAGGGCCCCTCAAGTGTTTCACAGCTTAAATACCAGACAATAGGTGGGCTGTATGAGACACTTAATTTTTTAGATTAACACTTTTTTTTATTGATTCTTATACAGAATACAAAATAAAACATAATACACTGCAAATGAACAGAATCAACTATTACCCCTTTTAAACCCCATTAATTCCCTATCCCCCTCCCAATCCCACCCTAACCATCAACAAACGTCACTGTGGTCAAATCCTGTTGCACATACAATATAAACACAATTTATTTATTTATTTTTTTTTTTTTTTTGAGAAAATAAAAATGTAACAATCAACAAATAATGAAAGAAAAGGAGAAAAGAAAATTCCTCAAAGGATACAATTTACAATTTTGACAAAATTCATGTTTCTCTCCACATGGTCTTCACTGCTAGCCTTCCAGAAAGGTCAAATATTTAACCCATTTCTTACCATACACGTCTAATCTGCCAAGCTGTTTATGTGACATCTTTTCAAATGCTGCCACCCTGCCCAATTTGGTGAACCATTCTTGAAATGAGGGAGTGCCTCTTGACTTCCATCCTCTAAGAATTACCTGTCTGCCAATCATGACACTAGTTTGGACCCAGTTTTTTGTATATTTGCCACCTACTTTAATAACCACCCCATCCCCCAATATACATAATCTAGGGCAAAATGAAATTTGAGCATCTAGAGCCTCACAGGTACATTTCTGGACTCTTGCCCAGAATTCTTGAATCTTAGCGCAGAACCACAGAGCATGGGCTATATCTCCATCATCCAGCTGACATTGCCAGCAGGTAGCTGTGTCTTTTAAACCAAGCCTAAACAATCTAGAGAAACCTAAACTGAATAAGGTGTACTCTTGCATCCCTAGACATAGTTTTAACATTTTTTAAAAATTCTTTCCCACTCCCCATCCTCCAATACCAAGTTCAAATATTTTTCCCATAACCTCTTAAGAGCAGTTAAGGCTCCATCACCAAGACTCTGAATCAACGAGGAATAATACACTGACACTTTATGACCCTTTCCAAAGGCTGTGAGCACCATACACAGAGTGTCTGCAGCCTTACGGGGCTGTGTACTACCACCAAAAATAGTACAGAGTAAATGGCACAACTGTAAATACCTGAAAAATTGAGACCTAAAAATCCCAAATTACTGTTATATTTTCAAATGATCTCAAAGCTCCATTTTCATAAAGGTCACCAAGTGTAGCAACACCCCTCTCCATCCATTCTTTCCAGCAAAAGAGTGACTTGTTAATAATTAGTTTGGGGTTCAGCCATATGCTTGAGAAAACATATAGGTAAGTATCAGATTTGAACATATGGGAAAACTTTGTCCATACGGAATGAATGTGTGAAATAATAGGATGCAATTTTACAGTACTTGTCTAGGCAATATAATAGAAATACTTTGCAATGGTGAGATTGGGGCAAGGACTGCTTGTTCGATGTTGTACCAGGGAAGGGCTCTCTCTAGTGGAAGAGACCAATGTTCCAGGTGTCTAAGATTAAAAGCATAGTAATAAAGCAAATTTTGGGGAGGCCTAAACCTCCTTTATCAATTGGTCTATGTAACTTACTGAAATGCAACCAAGGTCATTTACCATTCAAAATAAAATACTTAGATATTCTATCAAATTGTTTCAAATAAGAAAGAGGAACTTCTAGAGGGAGAGACTGCAGTAGATAATTGAATTTGAGGATGCAATTCATTTTTATAACATTGACCTTCCCAGCCATAGACAAATGTAGTGAAGTCCACCTATCAACTTCACACGAGAACCTTTTCATTAATGGGTCAAAATTAACTAACTAAATCTCTCAAATTTGCTGGAAATAAAATGCCTAAAAATGAAGCTGCTAATAGTTCCAGGGCAAGACAGAACAATAAAGGGGAGAGAGGACAGCCTTGTCGGGTTCCCCTACCAAGATAAAAATAATCTGAAATTAATCCATTAGTTTGCACTGCCGCTGACGGTTGTTTATAGAGTAACTTAATCCACCCAATAAAAGTGTTCCCAAACCCGTAAATATCCAAAATCTTAAAATGAAAGCCCCATTCTACCATATCAAAGGCCTTCTCTGCGTCAAGTGAGATGTCAGCGATCGGGGTCTGATCATTCGCTACTGACCACATAATATTTATGAAACATCTAATATTATCAGAAGAACTACAACCACAAATGAATCCCACTTGATCTAAATGTATAAGAGAAGTACTTTATTTAATCGATTAGCCAGAATTTTAGACCAGGGAAATTGGAGGACAACTTTTACATTCATTTGGTTCTTTCTCTTTTTTAAGAATGAGACTGAACAGGGCTTGCGTTATGGTTGGCGGTAATTCACCTTTCTTTAATGACTTTGTGTAAACTTCTAACATACTCTAAGACAGGGGTCAGCAACCTTTTTGACATGGAGTGCCATTTTTTATTTTCCTGGTCAATGGCTGTGCCAACTCAAAGTATGTCTGTCTTTCCCTGAAAAACCAAAACCCTTGACAAAATGGCAAAAATACTGACAAAATAGCATTGTACCTACCTACAGTATATTTTAGCTGTCAACTCTCAAAGACCATTGGATGACATTCGGCGCTTCAGCTCTGTTTCAGCACTTTTAATAATCTTCTCCAATTTGATCTTTTTTTTCTTTTTCTGATTAACCCTTTTTATTGATTCACACAATTGACATAGAAAAGCAAAACATATTCAAAGAATCAAGATTTAAACCCCATTATTCCCTTTCCCCCTCCCAATCCCCAACCCCATTCTGACCCTCAACAAATATCCCTGTGGTCACACTTGAGTATACACACACACAAAAAATAAATAAATAATAAAAAAAATAGACTTGACATTTAGAATCCTAGCCCACACTCCCTCCTCCAATACCAAGTTTAGATCTTTCTCCCATAATCTCTTGAGAGAAGCCAAAGCTCCATCACCCAGACTCTGAATTAGCAGGGAGTAATACACTGATGCCTCATGACCTTTTCCAAAAGCAGTAATCACCACTCCCAGGGTATTTAGGGGGGGTGTATGCTACTCACAAAAATAGTTCAGAGCAGTTCGCGCAGCTGTAAATACCTAAAGAATTGAGATTTGGGAATCCCAAAATGTTGAACCATATTTTCAAAGGATCTCAACGCTCCACTCTCATATAGGTCACCAAGCGTATTAACATCCCTCTAAATCCACTCTGTCCAGCAGAAAGGGGACTTATTAATACATAATTTTGGGTTCAGCCATATACTCGAGGCTACATAAATGTCCAAATGAAAGACTCTGGACACTTTTGTCCATACCGAGTGCAAATGCGAGATAACATGGTTTAACTTAACTTAGTTTGATAGAAAGGTTTTGCAATGGCAAAATAGGCGCAAGAACTTCCTGTTCAATACGAAACCAGGGAGGGGCTCTCTCAGGTGGAAGCGACCAATGAGCCAAATGTCTGATACCGAATACATAATAATAAAACTAAATCTTGGGTAGTCCTAGCCCACCTTTGTCAATCGGCCTATGCAATTTACTGAAATGTAATCTGGGATGTTTACCATTCCAAATGAAGGACTTCGCTATGCTATCAAATTGCTTGAAATAAGAGAGGGGGACATCTATATGGAGAGATTGTAACAGGTAGTTGAATTTTGGAATACAATTCATTTTAATAACATGAACCTTCCCAATCATAGATAAATGTAATGAAGCCCACAATACTTAATGCCCTGTTTGGGCCACTGGAAGGCGCCTGGCTGAAAAGCCGTTACCGGGCAGTACGCTGTCAGAGCCAAAGCTTCGGATTTAGACCAATTAAGAGAACTTAGAAAAGGTATTAATAATTCTATGGAGGCAAGGCATAGACCTAGTGGGGTCAGAGACGAATAATAAAATATCATCTGCGTAAAGCAGAAGCTTATGTGCCACACCTCCCGCCATCACCCTTGGAAAATCATCCTCCTTTCTTAACGCAGCTGCTAATGATTCCAGGGCAAGACAGAACAATAATGGGGAAAGAGGGCAACCCTGCCGGGTGCTCCTACACAGAGTAAAATAATCTGAAATTAATCCATTTGTTTGTACTGCCGCTACCAGGTGTCTATAAAGTAACTTCATCCAATAAATGTATTCCCAAACACATACATTTCCAAACTCTCAAAGATAATCCCATTCTACCATATCAAATGCCTTTTTGGCATCAAGTGAGATGGCAGCGACCGGAGTCTGATAATTTGCCACTGACCATATGATATTGATGAAATATCTCAGAAGAGCTATGGCCCCGAATAAATTCCACCTGATATGTATAAGAAATGTCATAACTTTACTTAATCGGTTAGCCACAATTTTTGACAATATTTTAACATCTAACTGGATCAGGGAAATTGGACGGTAACTCTTACACTCGCTTGGATCTTTGTCCTTTTTAAGAATCAGACTGATCGGGGCTTGTGTCATGGTTGGCGGAAGCTTTCCATTCTTTAATGATTCTGTATAAATTCTCGCAAAAGTGGAGCCAGTTCTGTAGCATTAGATCTAAAAAATTCACCATCTGGCCCCAGAGCCTTGCCTGTAGGCAAGACCTTAGTTACCTCACCAAGCTCCTCCAAGGTTATCTCAGAATCAAGATAATTGTTTGCTCAGCTGACAGTTTAGGAAGTTCTAATGGTTCCACAAATTTTCTAATATCCTCATCAGTAGACGAAGACGTGGAACTATAGAGATCAAGATAGAATTCTTTAAAAGCATTATTAATATCAGTGGCCGAGGTAAATATTTCACCACTAGCAGATTCACTGAGGGAATAGTAGACTCTCTCTGTTTTATATATCAAGCCAGAAGCTTCCCTGCTTTGTCCCCCAACTCAGAGTATGACTGTCTTGCCCTGAATATCCAAAACTCCAACTTCCGTATAGTATTATATCTGTATTTCAATCGGGTCAATTCTCTGAGGCCATTAGACGACATTCGGTGCTTCAGCTCTGCCTCGGCACTTTTAATATTCCCTTCCAATTCCACGAGTTCTTGTGCTTTGGATTTTTTGGTGAGAGTGGCATACTGTATAATCCAGCCCCTGAGAACCTCCTTAACATTGATTTCAGCCATTAGCATTTGTTGGAATTCAGAATTCCAACAAGAGGGATACATTAAAGTGCCTACTGTATAATTTCCTTTTCTTCATATGTGGCAACACCTCTAAACACACCAGGGCATTGAGCAATCAACGACAGATGAAATGAGGGACTTAGATATTAAAAAAAAATCTATTCTAGAATAAATCTTATGGACTGATGAAAAAAATGTATAGTTCCTACCAGATGGGTTTAAAAGTCTCCAAATATCTGTAAGACCAAGATTTTTACACATCCTGTGAAGTGTCAGTGTTGCTCTAGGGGGCTTGCACATTTTTGCTTCACTATGATCAAGGGCCGAGTCATCAAATGTCTCCTCCCAATATTATATCATGAGGGGTGCCAGCGGCTTGCAACATACCTTCAAGATCTATAAAAAAGCCCTAATCGAGAAAGGTGCATTTCTTGAAGAAACACTATATCATATTTCTTATGCTTAAGAAGAGAAATAACCTTCCTTCTTTTTATAGGGTGCCCCAGCCCATTAAGATTCCACGTGGAGAGAAACATTTTACCTATATTAAAGTGTGACATATTGACATGCAAAGATAAATTGTGTACCCAAGGCAAAATTATATAAACCACTTTTAAACATTGAATGTTTCATAAAATCCTGATCAGCCCACAGAACAGAAAAAAGATGAGCTTCAACCCGTGCACAACAGTCCCAACTGGCGTCCATCCCCCGGAAATCCGACGGTCTATGCACGGTCACAAAATTTTCTGGGACACTTGCTACCAGATTGCTCAAGTCAAGTTGCTACCAGATTGTTTTTTTTTTATGTAAACCATACCATTAAATTGCACATAAATATATTAAATATAATACTTAAATAAATAATCACATCGAACCCACAAATTGAACAAATTAGCTCGACAATAAGTCAATAAATGGAGAAAGAGAAAAAAAAGAATATAGTGAGAGTCAGTGGGCAGCCAACAGAATAAAAAACCCTCTCAGACTGCATCAGCAAAATGTACGATGTGTAGTCTATATTATTGATTAAGTGCAGGCAAAGTTACCCACTCAAACCATTGATTTTATGAAGGCCATAGCTTGTTGTGGGCATGTAAAATCTTGTCCAACCTTGGGGTCAATTCTCAGCTTAGCAGGGTAAAGCAATACGAAGCTCACCTGTTCACGCAGAACTTTCGTACACTCTTTGAATCTGTCCTGCTTTGCTTGCGTAGCTTTGGCAAAGTCTGGAAAAACCATAATGTTGCAGACCTCCCAGCACAACTAGCCTATATTCTTCGCCGCACATAAAACAAATTCTCTGTCTGCTGACTGCAAAAATCTTGCCAGGATGGATTGGGGTCTGTCGCCTGTTTTGGGAAGCTGACCGAGAGCTCTGTGCGCGTGGTCTATTTCAAGATGACAGCCTGCTGTGTCGATCAAATTCGGAAAGAGCCTCTCCAAAAACTTGATCATATCTCAACCTTCCTTTCCCTTGGGGATTCCAAGGAAATGAACATTATTATTTCTGCTTTGATTTTCCATATCGTCTAGTTTTCCCACACCTTGTCCATATCAGCCTTGGTGGCAGGCGGGTTAGCCTGTAGCTCTTTCCCAGCTGACTCCAGGAACTCGACTCGCTTTTCAACATCATCTATTCTTGTAATCAGGGTGGAAAGTTTCGCCTCCACAGATATGGTCGCACAACATATTTCTGCGAGGCCCTCCATGTAGGTCGAGATTTTCGTTAGTGCTGCATAAATGTTCCCAATATCTTGACCTATGTCATGAGGCTTGCTGTCATTATCAACTGGACCCCTGCCATCTTGATCCAGCGAGGCGTCAGACGTGTTCGAATGTAAGTGCCTTTTAATGTCCCCACAGTCCAACGATTACACATTTTTCGACATCCTACACTCCCAGCACATTTTAACAATCTAAACTATTTCAGTTCTCACTGGTTAATATTGATTAAAAGGATAATTGTAGCCAAGTGAAGCGGAGCTCGCCTCTAAGCAACCAACACTCGCATAGCGTCATGTGACTCCCGAGACACTTAATTTTAATAAAAATACAGGATGTCCCAGCTAATATAGGACTGTTGACAACCCTAACTATGAATGATTTACTTGAATGAAAAACTATACTGTAGTACAAAGTAAAACTATTGACTATAAATAGATGATTATAAGTATAAAATACCAAATACAGTATTTTTTGTTAGTTTTTTTTTTTATGTTGCGCTGTTCAACATGGCAGTCATCTTGGATTTATACTGACATCTAGCAGTGTGGATGTGGCATCACACAAAAGCTATAGTTTTTAGTAACTAATGCCACTGTATAAATGGTCTATTCGCAGTGAGCCATAATTAATTAAATTAGTGTCCAATAACAGAGTGAATACCATGATAAAATAAGTAATATTCTACTGGCCATGTCATTGCAATATGGCAGCCAAGCTTCACATAAAACAAAACAGCTTTTATTATGCTTCTGATATAACTGGAGTCTTCATCTCATCATGTGAGTATACATAATTTTAAACATATTTTTCAAAAGTACTATTTGTTTATTTAGGAGTAAAGCTTTTTTAATGATGACTCATTTTTTAAATGGTGACTCATAGGTGTCACTTCAACATATGATTAATACAATACATAAGCAACACATTACCTTAGCAAACTGTGAGTTTATCCATTTTGTGAAGGTTTTCTTCTGAACATCTCGTTAATCTGCAAATTAAGAGAACATCATCAATACTGTCCACTTAAGGTACAACTCTCTTATAATTTCATTTCTTACTAGCAAGATATCTAAAAAACAAACTTAATTCTAAATTAACCTTTCTCATTTAATTACAAAGGAAATATAAAGCACTGATTCTTAAGATAAGGGACAAAACATGTCCTTGATAAAGTCCTCTTTATATTAAAATTCAAGAAATTCATAAAAAAATACTGAAAGTTATATCTAAAGGAAAAGTGTATACTCCAGGTATTCATTTCTTATATATTTTTTTAAATAATATCATTAGAATCTTTTTAAATGCATGCTCTATACCTGGAAGCACAAGTATCTTAATGTTAAACTGCTAAACAAAGTGTTTAAAAATGCATAGAAATCATAAATGTAAATAAAGTCAACTTTAAATTATGTTTTCCATATAAAACTGCCTATCAAAGTTGTCCTCACTTTGCATCAACTCAGATTCAGATTTTATTATAATCTTGAAAAATCAGACAATGTTATGGTTAGCTATAGCTCTGAAAACCCCTTTCCCACTTCCTGCCCATGGTGGATGCAACGGTAGGACACATGGTCTTTTTAATATTTTAAACAAACAATGTTTAAGTCTCTACGGTCACAGCTGTTAACTGGGGAAAAAAACAATAAGGCTCCAGAATACAAAACATGGTTAAGATGGAAAAATATTCAATTCTGTGAAAACAGAAGAAAAAAAGGAGGATGAATTTTACCACTTTACTCCTTTACTGAACACCATTATTAGATAATTAAAGACTTTACACTCTTGTTGGATGGATCAAATTAAAACAGTATGCTTTTTAGTGTGTCTGACGGAGTTGGACCAAATTACGGTAAGATGTTATGAAGTGAATAAATGTCAATTTTCAACAAAAAAAAAAAAAAAAAAGCATTTTTACAAAAACTTGTTCCTTTACATGGTTCGTTAGCTGACACTTTTGCCAACAAATATATCCATTTCAAACTAATTTAGTATTAAAAAATAAAAAAGTAAGATTTAAAACATGTTTTGTCCTTTATCTCAAGAATCAGCAAAAGTGTTCCAAACAACACAACATCATATTTCTATAAAGACATGTCTTGCAAGTCATTTAAGATGGCTACTGGCAAATAAGAATAATTTTTAAAAAGTCCACAGTGATCAATAAAAAGGCATTCAAAGGCATGAAATACAAAGAGACTATGAGCAAAAAGCCTTTGAAAGAGCTGAGAGATAGGGTTGATGGTATATACAGTTGTGCTCAAAAGTTGGGGAATTGGTAATATATGTACCATTTTTAAAGAAAACATGAGTGAACAGGCAAAACACATTTCTTTTGTTTCTTATGGGATTCACATTCAACTGTAGGTTATAACAGAATGGCACAATCATAAAACAAAACATGGCAACAAAGAAAAAAATTAAATGACCCCTGTTCAAAAGTCTGCATACCCTTAGTTCTTAATACTGTGTACTGCCCCCTTTAGCATCAATGACAGCGTGCAGTCTTTTGTAATAGTTGTCTATGAGGCCCCAAATTCTTGTAGGTGGTATAGCTGCCCATTCGTCTTGGCAAAATGCCTCCAGGTCATGCAAAGTCTTTGGTCGTCTTGCATGAACCGCATGTTTGAGATCTCCCCAGAGTGGCTTGATGATATTAAGGTCAGGAGACTGTGATGGCCACTCCAGAACCAATACAACAATACAAAAATTATTATCAAGAATATGATTTTTGCCCTAATATCAAAGGTCTTACTAGAAAAAAGAAATTATGATCTAACTTGAATTTTCTTGATAAACAAATATGATCATGCCTGGTAACATGTGCATGTAAAATGGCTAGAAATAGCATTTTAGCTTGGCGTTAAGCTGACAATTTACACAAGGTTTATTTCTATTTCTTCTGCTTCAAACTTACTTCAAACTTACTTCTCTGTCTGATCATATGAATGTAACACATCATAAGAAAGTGTTTCACCGCTGTTCAAATGCACTTTGGATCGCATAATTTATATGGATAAATGTTTTCCTTCTGAAACGACTAAATATTAAATGAAACAAATGACAATAAAATGCAAAGTAATCTCTTCAGTAATCAAAATACTTTTTGAATGTAACTGTATTCTAATTGCCAATGATTTAAATTGTAACTGTAGTGGAATACAGTTACTTATAGTTTGTATTTTAAATATGTAATCCTATTACATGTATTCCGTTACTCCCCAACCCTGCAAATGGCTCATTTATAGTTGTCTCTGGGAAAAAGTAAACTTGAAAATGTGTTATGGTGCTTTACTTAGAGCCGTGAACTGAGACTACTGTTGACAAAATGCCAAAAAGTCACTCTTGCATCTGCCAAGCAAGTGAAGCAAATGCTGGGCCTTGGAAAATTAAAAATCAATCTGCACCAGGAATATTTGGTTCCCAAATCATACGAAATGCTTGTGATGTTCCCTGCTCTAATATTCTCCAATTGCTGTGATTCAGATCTCTCTGCATTCCTCTCATGGGTTTCTTAGGTTTGAGATTTATAATGAAATGTAATTCCAGTCGGGGGGGGGTGAGGATGATAAAACCTTTTCCAACAGCCTGGAAAAATAGAAATAACTACTGTATTGTATTGATAATTTCTTGTGTACAAAAAGCACAAGGTGGTGAATCCACTCTCAGAATGGAGAAGTTGAAGGACAGTTCCTTCATGCATAATTGATTTCAAGCTTCAAGTTGTTCTTTCTCCACACGGAAATACTATCGAAATAATCATTATGAAATGGTTTAAATTCATTGTTCCCATTGGTCAACCTACACTCCAGCTGAGTGTATAATCACTGTAGCATGGCTCAGTTTCGCTTCAAGCCTCACTGCACCATGTCATGCTTATAATTGCAATAACACACAAACACACTCCCATTGTTGCAGTAATAATACAACAGTAGAGTCAATGGAAATTTTTAAGATCAAACACTGCAAACATTAAACAGAATTAATTTAAAGTTCCTTGCTGCAAATGTCAAAAGTTCATTCATGCCAAAATGGCAGTTCAAAAAGTTGATTCAAATAAATAGGCACATTGATTTTATGTGTGACAATGGTGAATTATTAGCATTCCATTTGCATGTACACATACATATTATACACGCAATTTTTTACCCAAGGTGTCGCTGATGTTTCAGTCACTGACTTGATTTACATTTGACATTGTTATTTGATGAAGAAGCAACGTGGAAGTAAACTATAGCAAGTGTAACACAGCATGATTTGGCTATTGTCATGAGGGTGTACTACTGAAATTATGTAAGTTGTGCATTTAGACTCAAAAAGTGTCTGAGAAAATACATATGTGTAGCTTATGTGTTATGTGTAGCTCAGTGTGTTTGAAAGCCAGTTGCCTTTGATTAAATGTATCTTTTCTTTTTTTAAATATGGAAGTATTGAATCTTGATTTATATTTGTTGCATCATCTCTTCTTTTTAAAAACTTGTCTATAATGTTAGTAAAGTTGTTTATTATTTATTTATTTATATATTTTTGTATCAAAAACAGTCTTGTTTTAGTTTTTCATGACAATTGTCCTACCTCTCTCTACGGAGCCCCTTAGAGGACAGGGACGTTTTTTTTTGTTTTTTTTCTGAAATAGTTTTGCGTTCCCTCGCAATAAATTTAGTGTTGCTTTGCAATAAATGAACTATGGTTTTATAATAGTAATACTTTAGTAACCATGATTGTAGTAATCATTGTTTTTAGTATAAACCATGGTTTTACTAGTAATATTGTAACAAACCAACAACCATGATTGTAGTAACTGCATTGTGTTTTGGCGGGAATCACAAAATTATGATTTTTATTACCATATTTTCCTGTATTATTACTATGGTTTTACTTCAAAAACCATTGTTGATCTATAGTTACTTTAGTAAAACTAAGGTACATTTTGTGGTTACTTTGGTTTTACTACAATGCATAATTAAACTATATCCAAACATGATACATTTTTTGCGATGGAACGCAAAATACTGTGAGGGGATGCAAAACGTATTGTGAGGGAACTCGAAACTATTTCAGAAAAAAATAATGAATCCCTACCTGTCCTCTACGGGGCTTCATTCCTCTTTGACCCCTTATTAACAATACAATGTTTGATGAACTTTTCATCATTTTAATCTTATATTTTTTTCCTCTTATGGTGTAATATATAAATATGTCTTGCTTTCTCCTTATTACCTCACCATGACTGGGCAGGCCAAGGGGCAGGTCAAGTAATTGATTACTCATGATAGATGGCTTTAAATAGAAATTTATCAATTTATTAAAACCCACATTTTGCAAGTAATCTTAAAAGGCTCACATATATGCTTTCACTTCACATCCAAACACACAATGAAATTTGCTTTAATTCTGCCAAGTAGACCAATTTTGGATGAAAGTTCCCAAAACTTCCAGTGCAATATATCATGTCCCGAGCTAATTTAATTCCTTTGCTGTAAAGAACAATTCCTTGTAATGTCATCTCAAAACTGCAATAAGCAGCAATTGAGAACATCTATTCTTATCAAGGATCACTAATTTCTGGAACAAATCAGATAACTGTAACGTTCCATGATGCCAAAAGTCATGTATTTAACTTGATTACCGCAATCTCCTTCAATCACACTGTCAACTCCCTGATAAAATGTGCAGAATGCAGCAGCTCACCACAATGGAAAAGCTGATTATTATAAGTCTTTTACTGCACAGGGAGCCTTCACATTATCTTACAGTATTACTGATATTGATCTACAAAGCTCCAAATGTTCTGCTTTTAAAAGCCCTGGATGTGAGAGGGTAATTAATTTGTAGCCTTCTAATCTTTCACAGGTAAAAAAAATAAAAATAAAAAAAAAAATTACAATAAGAGGGTAGAGGACTTCCTGGAGTATGTACCTTCACAAACTCCACATCAAATGCCTTAACCTTAAGACACAATTCACTACCACATTGGTATGTTGTAATTTAAAAAAAAAAAAAAAAAAATCAAATTAGTTGGTTGAATTACTTATTTTTGACAAGAACTCATCTGCACTGTATAAAATGCACATTTTATACAGTGCAGATAAGTTCTTGTTGTTACGTTAAAGGGATTGATAACCCAGAAATGAAAATTTAGTCATCATTTACTAGGGGTGTGCATAGAAGCCACCATCTGTATCTGTATTTGTTACTATGACAAAATTATCTGTATCTGTAACTGTATTCAGTTAGAACCAAATGTGGGCATGGCTTAAACTGAAAATGCGTCAAAACTAATATTAAAATTTAACTCTTACATTTATAGTTTCTGTATATAAAATATGCCTCGGATAGGCCTATTTAAATACTATTATTATTATAAATACTACTACTACTGCTAATAAACATATAACAATAATAATAATAATAGTAATAATAATTTTTATTATTTTATTATATTATTGATATAATCTTTATTTTTTCTTACCAGATGAAGCAGAATATATTAATATCTGCTGAAACAGAATTTTTGTTTATGTTTGTGCAGTGTGCATGTATAACAACACTAGGTGTCAAGCAACTGTGAAATGTCAAGCACACATTTTGCAGCGAATATTTAACAAACACAAACATACAAAGAAATAAGAATAAATTAATATTGCCTTCAAACAGGTAAAAAGCACTGTAAATTTATCAGGAAGTTTTATGATACACTTGAGGCTTATTTTGTGTGCACATATTTTAACATAATGTGGAGGACATAATTATTTAGTTAAATTACATGTGCAGGATTAGATAAATGCAGTGGAATAAATGACAAGAGAGCCTCTATATTTCTAGAAGAGAAAAGCAAAAAAAAAAACAAAAAAAAATATTGCATGTTTTTGTTTCTCCACAATCCTCCGTATGTAGGAATATTCTGAATAGATTACTCTATGAAGTATTTAAACCTCAATGGAGCATTTCAACTTTAATGGGAATAAAAGCTTAACCATGCAATTACCTTAATTGGTGATGGATATACTGTAAATGTGGTCAGCTTTAAAGTATGGACAGACAAGCTCCACTATAAAATCATCACTTCTCTGGTCAGGAATTCAACATCACGCTCAGGTTGATTATGGATCCTTACATGTGAATTGTGTGAAACATTTTGTGTTAATGTGTTAACAAACAGGCATTTTAAGAAGTGGTAAATATGTATAATATAGTATCTTAGTTAATTTTACTCTTGACAAGCTAAGATTTCTGAGATGTGCATAATTAAAGGTGACCGCGGCCATCCAATCTGAACTTGAAATCACATCGTGCACATTTTCATTCATAAGGTTTACACTGTAGTAATATTGGCTTCACACAAACTCAAAATTTCTTTGTAATTTTGGTGGGTTTTTTTTGTTTGTTTCTGTTTTTTATATATTGCTTTATACCTGTGCTCATTGGATGATCTGTCTTCCGAATATTTTTTTCTATTATTCAGATAAGTTCGTTATTTGTTTTGAAATAATTATTTGTGCCTTTCCGAATAATGTATTCGGCTTCGGGCACATCCCTATCATTTACACCCCCTCAGTCATTCCAAACCTGTATTACTTTAATTCATCTGGACACCAATGGAGAAGTTTAGCAGAATGTCCGAGCTGCTCACTTTCATACAATGAACAAACTGATCTCACAGTGAATTCGGAAACATTAGATCGACTTTTCTTTAGCTAAAATCGGTCTATGATTACCTTAATTTGAAGCACTGCCCCCAGTGGCCAAAGCGGAACATGTTTTTAAACTTATGGGCCCATGTGAGCTCCAATTTCTGGGTAAAATTCCCACAGAGGAGCACCAAAAGCGAGCTGTAATGCGAGATGTTTTTAGATGTAAATTACGTAATACAGTGAAAAAAGCATATTACATTAACCAAACCATCATTGGAGGAAAAATGTAATGTATCCTCTGAATCGCGCTTGTCACTAATTATGTGAACGTGATTACTTCTTGGTTTCAACGCAGGACAAGAAACCAAGTCTTGCACACTGCTGACGCAACACGCTTTACGAACACACAACATGGCAGGAGAATGTAAACACAACTGAACTGAGGCAAAAATGTCTGATGGGAGATGCTGCTTGTTAGTAACTCGGCATAATGGGGCCGATGTAAGATTACTGGAACTTTCGGAAGCAACATGCCTTCCCGTGTGATCATGTTTGTTGCATTGAAAGTGGATGAGAAACAGGGACTGTCAATCTCTCAAATTGACAAAAAAGCAGCAAAAGCATCATAAAAGTAGTTAATATGACTTGTGTGCTATGTATATAAGTCTTCTAAAGCCATGCGGTATCTTTGTGAGAGGAACAGACATAAATTGAAGCTGATATTCACTGAAAATCTTGCCTTGAAAATCTTGATTGACATGACATTTGTGGGCACCATTAACTTTCACTGTATGGAAAAAACAGCTTGGACATTCTGCTACAAATAACTTTTGGTCCACAAAAGAAAGAAAGTTGTACTGGTGTTGAAAGACATGAGGGTGAGCAAATGATGACAGAATTTTCACTTTTGTGTTAACTACTACTTACAGAAGCCATTTCAGTCTGATCTGATCCTTAAAAATATGTATTGTGTAACCTAAAGTAGTCAGGTTTATTCAATCAATTTAACTTTTTTTACTTGAATAAAACCATTTAATTTAGAAGTTTCCACATGAAAGGAAAATCACAGGTTCAATACAAGTTCAACTTAATCGACAGCATTTGTGGCATAATGTTGATTACCATAAAAATGAATTTCAACTTTTACGTTTTCTATAAAATAAGCAAAAATCAAGGTTACAGTTAAGTAATTACAATGAAAGTGAATAAGGGCCAATTTTTAGAGGGTTTAAAGGCAGAAATGTGAAGCTTATAATTTTATAAAAGCACATACATTAACTCTTCCATTAAAATCTTTGTTTTTACAGTCATTGTAGGGTTTACAGTTACGTGTTCATGGTGATTAATTTTACACTGAAAAGGTGAAAAAAATATTTTATAAAGCTAAAACCATGTTAACACATATTTTATTTCGTTTTCGTCTTGTTGCTATACTTTTGAAACAGTGAGTATTTTTTTGTTATTAATTTTTTTTTTACTGATCCCCATCCCAGTGCTCAAGTACAACATAACACCATACACGCATATAAACAGACACACAAATAGAAATACATAAGTGCATAAAAAAGACAAAATGCAACAAACAGAAAAAGAGCAAATTCTACAAATAAATTAAAATAAACACACCAATAAAAAATTGTCTCCCTCCACTGCCCCTCACTAGGAGCCTTCCAAATGAGACAAATAACTGCCCCATTTCCTGCCATATATTACCCGATTACCCTGCCATCTAGAAGTCATCTCCTCAAATGCCGCCACTCTACCCAACTCAGTGCATCACTCACGGAATGAGGGCACATCAGTTGACTTCCATCCCCAGAGGATTACTTGTCTGCCAATCATCACACAGGTTAGGACCCAGCTTTTTATATATTTATCACCTATATTCAGGACCGCCCCATCACCCAAAATACACAGTCTTGAACAGAGTGAGATTTGAGTGTCTAGGACCTCACAGGTGAAATTCTGGACTTTCAGCCAAAATTCTTGAATCTTGGCACAGAACCAGAAGGCATGGGACATGTCCCCCTCCACCAACTGGCATCACCAGCAGGTAGGTGTATCTTTCAGACCAAGCCTAAACAATCTAGAGGGAGTCCAGTAAAAGCGATGTAAAATCTTAAATTGGATAAGACGGACCCTTGCATCTCTAGACATAGTCTTGATGTTCTTAAAAATTCTTTCCCACTCCCCATCCTCCAGCACCAAATTCTAATAATAGAACAAAATCTTGGGTAGGCCTAGCCCACCTTTGTCAATCGGCCTATGCAACTTACTGAAATGTAATCGGGGACGTTTACCATTCCAAATGAAGGACTTCGCTATGCAATCAAATTGCTTGAAATAAGAGAGGGGGACATCTACAGGGAGAGATTGTAGCAGGTAGTTGAATTTTGGAATACAATTCATTTTAATAACATTAACCTTCCAAATCATAGATAACTGTAATTAAACCCACCTGCCCACATCGCACAAAAACCTTTTTATTAAAGGGTCAAAATTAACTCTAACTAAATCACACAAATTTGCTGGGAATAAAATAAAAACCCAAATACGTAATGCCCTGTTTGGGCCACTGGAAGGCACCTGGCTGAAAAGCCGTTACCGGGCAGTATGCTGTCAGAGACAAAGCTTCGGATTTAGACCAATTAACTCTGTATCCCGAGAACTTAGAAAAGGAATTAATAATTCTATGGAGGCAAGGCATAGATCTAGTAGGGTCAGAAACGAATAATAAAATATGATCTGCGTAAAGCAAAAGTTTATGCGCCACACCTCCCGCCACCACCCCTGGAAAATCATCCTCCTTTCTTATCATGGCTGCTAATGGTTCCAGGGCAAGACAGAACAATAATGGGGAAAGAGGGAAACCCTGCCGGGTGCTCCTATCCAGAGTAAAATAATCTGAAATTAATCCATTCATTTATACCGCCACTACCGGCTGTCTATAAAGTAAATTAATCCAACCATTAAAAGTATTCCCGAACCCGTACATTCCCAAAATCTTAAAAAGATAATCCCATTCTACCATATCAAATGCCTTTTTGGCGTCAAGTGAGATAGCAGCGACCGGAGTCTGATCATTCGCCACTGACCACATGATATTGATGAAACACCTAATGTTATCAGAAGAGCTATGGGCCTGAATAAACCCCACCTGATCTATCTGTGTAAGAGATGTCATAACTTTACTTAATCGGTTAGCCAAATTTTTTACATCTAGCTGGATCAGGGAAATTGGATGGTAACTCTTACACTCGCTTGGATCTTTGTCCTTTTTAAGAATCAGACTGATCCGGGCTTGCGTCATGGTTGGTGGAAGTATTCCATTCTTTAATGATTCCGTATAAACTTCTAGCAAAAGTGGAGCCAGTTCTGTAGCATAAGATCTAAAAAACTCAGCGGCAAAGCCATCTGGCCCCGGAGAATTGCCTGTAGGCAAGGCCTTAATTATCTCGCGAAGCTCCTCCAAGGTTATCTCAGAATCAAGAGAATTCTGTTTAGGAAGTTCTAATGGTTCCACAAAGTTTCTAATATCCTCATCAGTAGACGAAGACGTGGAACTATAGAGATCAAGATATAATTCTTTATTATTAATATCAATGGCTGAGGTAAATATTTCACCACCAGCAGATTACCACCAGCAGCTTTCACTGAGGGAATGGTAGAAAAAGACTCTCTCTGTTTTATATATCTAGCCAGAAGTTTTCCTGCCTTGTCCCCTGACTCAAAGTATGACTGTCTTGCCCTGAATAGCCAAAACTCCACCTTCCGTGACAAGATAGTATTATAACTGTATTTCAATCGGGTCAGTTCTCTGAGGCCATCAGACGACATTCGGCGCTTCAGCTCTGCCTCGGCACTTTTGATATTCCCTTCTAACTCCACGAGTTCTCGTGCTTTGGATTTTTTGGTGAATGAGGCATACTGTATGATCCGGCCCCTAAGAACCACCTTAAGTGCCTCCCAAGCCATGCCCACAGAGGATACTTAGGACTAGTTGATTTCCATATAAACATTGATTTCAACCTTTTACATTTGTTGGAATTCAGGATTTTGCAAAAGGGATACATTAAAGTGCCAACTATATGATTTCATTTTCTCCATATGTGGCAATACCTCTAAACTCACCAGGGCGTGATCTGAGACTAAAATGTTTCCACCTGAGCAATCAATGAAGGACTTATATATATATATATATATATATATATATATATATATATATATATATATATATAAATCTATTCTAGAATAAATCTTATGGACTGAAGAATATTACATCTGGTAGGGAAAATTATAGTCCCTACCAGATGGTTTCAAAAGTCTCCAAATATCTGTAAGACCAAGATTTTTACACCTCCTATGAAGCGTCAATGTTGCTCTAGGGGGCTTACACACTTTTGCTTCACTATGATCAAGGACTGAGTCCATCAAAAGGTTAAAGTCTCCTCCCAATATTATATCATGAGGGGTGCCAGCGGCTTGCAACATCCCTTCGAGACCTATAAAAAAGCCCTGATCATCAACGTTAGGTGCATAAATATTAGCCAAAATAAGACTTTGCCCCTGAATTTCTGCTAAAACAATAATGACTCTTCCTAATTTATCTTTAATCTGTTTGAGACATTTGACTTGTACATGCTTACTTATCAGTGTAATGACTCCCCTTCTCTTACTTGAGCCAGCACTAAAGAAAACATGTCCACCCTATATCTTCCCAAATTTTCCAGCTTCCTGCAGGGAAAGATATGTTTCTTGAAGAAACACTATATCATATTTCTTACACTTATGAAGATAAATAACCTTCCTTCTTTTTATGGGGTGCCCCAACCCATTCACATTCCACATGGAGAGAGACAATCCACTCATATTAACTTATGACATTTTGACATAATAGAAAAAATAGATTGTGTCAAAAACAAAATGATAAAGACCACATTCCAACATTAGTGCAACAATCAAACCCCAAACTTCCCCCCGAACAAAACAAACAGAAAAACGAAAAATGTGCGCATTAACCCCACGCACGACAGCGCCAACTGGAGTCCAACCCTCTAAACTCAAACAGTCCATGTACGCCTAAAAGAGCGCCCGTGACAACTTTGCCGTTGGATTGCTCAAGTCTGGTGTTTCTATATAAATTTTTTGAGACAGAATTAAACAACAAAATATAATCTATAAAACAAACTCCAGAACGTGTAGATTCATCCACAGAACTGTCCTGAAGGAGTGTTACTTCACAAAACAAACTCCAGCCGCTAGGCGGAACCAGCACAAAAAGAAACAAAAAAGGCGCTCAGATTCCTCAGACAGTCAAGTGAATGTTCAGTGAGTCGGTCCACTAAGCTGCAATGTGAGTACCACAAAATAACTTACTTCATTGACTTTATGAAGGACATCGCTTGCTGGGGACATGTGAATGTTTTACGGCCATCCTTAGCCTCTACTCTCAGTTTGGCTGGGAACATCAGTGCAAAAGCGACCTTCCGTTGATGTAAGAGTTTCTTGCATTCCTTGAATCAGCTTGAGCACGTAAGTGCCTTTTAATGTCTCCAGAGCCTGAGGATTTTGAATTCTTTGACATATTGTCCTCCTAGAACAGTTACGGAACAGAGTGTATCGAATCTCACAGGTTTATGACATTAATAGTGTTAAAACTAGCAAAGTGCACAGAGTTCGCAGTTCACACGTCCAAACCTCGCATGGCGTCTCTGTCCTCGAAACAGTGAGTATTTTAACATTTATGGATTGGCCCTATTCACCCCCTTTGTAACCCAGATTTTTGCTTTTTTTAAGAAAAGGAGGGATGAGTCAAAATGTATTTTTCTGGTAATCAACATTATGCCACAAATGATGTCAAGCTTAACTTGTATTGAAACCGGAATATTCCTTAAAGCACAATTTTGTGTTAACATACATGACAAAAAAAAAACATTTCTCTCCATGAATTATAGATAGCCTACACACAGAGGTGTACGAGCAAAGACCTGTCAACAAAGGTCGATGTCTGATAAGAGTGGAGGCGTTAAATTCCTTGCATAAATGTCATCTCCAATGCAATTGTAATCAACAGCTGTTTTTTCCTAGTTGTGACAATAATCATTTGTGAAGCCCCCTGATAATGCAAAGCTGTGAAATGAATAGGAATAAAGCCTTGGCTCTGTAGGATTTGATTGCAAGTGTGTTTAAATAAAAAGAGCCCGGTCTGGCAGACAGAAAAATGTGTACAGACAGACAAGAGAATGAAAGCATTGCTTTGCCACTGATCGGAGGCGTGACTCCAGGCAGGTGGCAGCTGCTGCTTCTCCTGCCCTGGATTATATCCGCCCTTGTGCAAATAGGATGATGAGGTGAAAGGTTTGAGCCGAAGCTAACGGGCAAATACAAAGACACTGGACGGACACACCTGAGGACGACGCTTAAAGCCATCTAATCTCAGCACACATATCCAAGGCAAGATTTCAGCATTACGTTTCCCAAACCCAATCTGATTCAGACAGCCAGTATTCAAAGCAAGCCCAATTGTTTTTGTTTTAAGCTCAAGAGGCTTATCGATGCGTTTGGAAACACAGCTCCTTCCCAGGATTTATATCAAATTACAACAGTGAACTGAGCGCACTCCAATAATGGGAATATTTAACTGTGTGTAGTTTTAACAGTAGCGAGTGCCACCAAACTTTTCACAAAAATTCACGTCCAGATCTTTCTTAAATCGGAAATAACAATAAAATAAATCCATGCATGCTTAATACAAATACAATTCTTTTTGCGTAGAAATAGATCCCTTTAGAGACAAGACGCGCCCGGTGGAAGATCTATTGTTAAATCTGGTTAAATCTTACGAAGCGCTCTCGTGACACACCGTAATAAAGTCCTCAATAGCCTTTGCTGCTTAAGGGGCCGTTCAGACCGAACGCGTTCTAGCACTAAAAAAAAAACTAGACGCAGTGCAACGAATGTAACACAACGCATGTCTCGAGACGCGTTTATAAAAGTTGAAGTTCTTTTTAACTTAACAAGGCGTCTAAAACGCGTCTCCCCGCGCGAGACGCGACGCAACTACCAACGAAGTCCGTTAAGCGCACGTTTCCATAGGATAACAATTAAACAACAGCGCGAAAACGCGTTAGTTGTGAACGGCCCCTAACAATCACCTCACACAGTAAGAGTATTTCAGTATGTTAATTCAATCTTACCCCAATGAGGATCCTACACCATAACCAACGCAACTATTTCCTCGGTAACGTGTTTGGAGTCACAGAGTAACGTTTATGATGTGGTGGTGTCCGTTACCTGTATAAATAACAGAACGGGGTCTGATTATCCGGTTTCCTCGCTGTTAAACATGCGCGCTGTTGTAACTCTTCATGCCCAGAAACGTAGACGATTCGGTGAAGGAACTGTGGGTGGACACTTTGCCGCTTTA
Source organism: Myxocyprinus asiaticus (assembly GCF_019703515.2). Lineage (NCBI taxonomy): Eukaryota > Metazoa > Chordata > Actinopteri > Cypriniformes > Catostomidae > Myxocyprinus > Myxocyprinus asiaticus. Next base: position 12,872,221 of record NC_059351.1, on the reverse strand, counting down.
TTTTCCCGGACTCCCTCACTTGGGTGGCAGTTATACCGCCGCTGTGATCCGCTGATATGCCGGCAGGTGTAACGGTGCTCTGGCATGCGGGCTGATTTACTACTGCTTTATCTGTCTCTATCTAACGGGGACCGAGCGTCTTTTAAAGAACACGGCCTATAGAATAGCTGGCCACCAGACAGGGATCAATAAGACATTAACAACTTAACTTCACAGTGTTAATGTTGGACTACGGTGCAATTACATTAGTAAGTACTTAGTAATAGCAATGAATAATGCGACTTCAATATGCATGCAAGTTTGTGGATAGCGTACTAGGTTATTAATAATTTTGCTTGAAATTGCACATTCATGCTGTTATTGCAAATACAAATCATTATGTTTTAAATATATGTTTAGGCCTATATAAAGTGTGTTTTTTTAAAGAAATGTAATGTTCAGGGTTTCATTCAAGATAGGCTCAATTTACAGCATTTGAAGCATTATGTTGATTAGACCTACAACAAAAAATAATTTCAACTCACACCAGTACAGGTAAGGCACTTATAATGGAAGTGAATGCACTGTAAAAGGTTACAATATTTTGTCATTTTAACAAAAAAATAAAAATAAATAAATAAATAATGTAAAAATTCTGCAGTGAAAATTGGTTAACTGGCAGTTACTTTACCATTTACAGTGAAAAAATATATTTTTAAATATCATGTAATTTTACAGTAAAAAAAATATATATATATATATATATGAGCTAAAAAGTATGATTTACCTTATAGGTAATTGTGCAAATGTATATTTTGTTTAACAAGGCAATGCGTGTTTTTATTTATTTATTATGGTAAATTACTGTAAAATTACAGTGAAAACAATAATTGGGCATTCCCAGAGGTGCATGACCCATCACATTTGATTATATTTTATTAAAATATATGTTTCTTCTTAATTTTTAGATATATCATTTATGTACATTGGGGTGCTTTATGTTACATTTTACAGTATGTTGTTTAATTATTAAATTATTTTAGTGTCTTGTGTTAACCTGGTGATGTATTGCCCTTGTGTGAGTGACACTGTGCATTGCATATACATATTTTTTGCTGGAAGGGTTTCTCTTGATGAACTTCAACTCATCATTTGGCCATCATCTGTTGTTATGGTGGTCAATAGTATATTTTGCTGCATTTTCCCAGTAGGCTGGTACAGTATATTAACATTATATCATGTAATGATGAATACGGTATTAAACTGTAAAATATACAGGTGCCAAAATGACATCCAGTGATATGCTGCTGCAGCTGCCAGTTTTTTTTTTTGTTGTTGTTTTTTACTGTAAATTTAATAGGATTTTTCTTTTTTAACAGTGTGGGTCCAGTCCATGTGCGCTACAATACACATTATTTCAAAAGTGAAGCAACAAGACGTAAACATTATACAAGTTAACATGATTTTAGTGTGTTAAAGCCACTTACTTACCTCATCTGTGTAAAGTTATTCCCAATACCAGGAATACAGGGTCTCGTTGTCACAGCATTCGTAATATTGGATATAACTTTACACAGAAGGGGTTAGTATGCGATTTTATCACACTAAAATCATGTTAAAACAAATCATGTTTACATTTTGTGGCCATACTTTTGAAACAATGTGTATTTTATTTTTTATGGACTGGCCCCATTCACTTCCACTGTAAGTGTAAATGGAATAGCTAAGCATATTCCTTTACTCTTTTCATTTACATTGCAATATAATAGCGTAATATAGCCTATACAATATACAATAATAACTATATGTAGCCAACTTAATATGTAATCATTTTGTGGAGCTGCTTGTAATTACACATTCTTGCTGTTATTGCTATTGTAATTAATTATGCTTACATATAGGTGTGTGTATCATCAACACTGTTATTTAAAGTGTTCATTAAATAATGGTGAAAGAATTTGGATGTTATCTTACCGGTTAGTTCTTATAAGGGAAGATGGGTAAGATGCACAAAAGATGGCTCAAAATCAGATCTCAACACATTCATTGAATGGCTATAGCCTATACCCTTCTTAATTTGTCTCTCGTTCTTTTAAACTAATTCAGAAAAGTAAAGGGACATGTTAGAAAGGAATTTTTAGTAAAATAATATGATGTGTGAACAGCAAGCACACACTGAATTAGTGGAGTGGAGTATGAACAGTGGTTTAATAAAGGGCATTAACAGATCAAAAGGAATCCAGCTTGGTTTGTGAAGGCAAACTTTGACTCATTTAAGTCTCACTTTTTCATAATTGGAAGGTTTTGTTGGGCAGAAAGCCCCTTCACATGGTTATTAATTATGTGCTGAAAATAAATGGGCAGTTCTTTCTATTTGTGTCCACTAATTGTACAGTATATTTGATTATGCATCATCCTGAATATGCAGTTACAAAATGGAATATCCCGTTTCACTCGGAAATGCGTCACATTATGCAAGTAAAATGGTTGTGAATGCTGTCTTTAAGTTTAGACTTCTGATTTGTTTTTTAAGCAGCATGTTGGCACATCAAATCACAGACACAAACACATCATAATGCCATCTGTAAATCTGACGGAGAAATCTTTAATAAGTAACAGTCTGTACTGTTGCTCCGTTCTTGTGGGACTCATTAAAAAAATAACTCTGCACAATGGAGAGAATTGCAGTTATCTTTTATGTCTCTTGAAAGGGTATCATACATTGTGGCATTACAAGAGAAAGTCCTGCACAACGTGATCATATTTGCTTAAGAAAATACATCTGTTTTTTGTTTGTTTTGTCATAAGAAGGTTCTCCCTAAATTGAATCTTTTCAGAAGTTTTACATTTGTAAACGATTCTGCCTAAATGTCACTTGCCATCAAGGTTAACAGAAGCAGCAGGTAGGAGTGAAGTATAAAAAAAGAAAAAAGAAGTGATACTTGAATGAGATGAGATTCATAATAACAGGTGGCACCTTTGATCAAAGGGCTTTCATTGGGGATTTATCCAAACAGAACAAAGAAAAAACTCAGCTAAATATTAATTCAATCATTCATCTATTCAATTTTTTTTTTTTTTAATGCCAGCCAGAGAAACAGTAAATTTTCTTTACAATATTGATTTCCATTTTAACATTTAAATGTATTTCCCCAAAGTTGGGAGACATTTTTCCCTGATGCCATCCATCTATGATGTATTTCATAAATATCTGGTGTATAGTGTTAATTTATAATTATTTTATAATTATATTTATCACACATTATACATTTGCATATATACAGTGAAATTCTTTTTTTCACATATCCCAGCTAAGCTGGGGTCAGAGATGATACAGCACCCCTGGAGTGGATAGGGTCAAGGGCCTTGCTCAAGGGCCCAACAGTGGCATCTTGGCAGTGCTGGGGCTTGCACCCCTGACCTTCTGATCAGTAACCCAGAGCCTTAACCGCTGAGCCACCACTGCTCAACACTGCTTTGTAGTGGTTGCTCATACAGTATTATATAGTGTTTTGAGGATCTGGATCATTTGAACAGCCACACAGTTTTTTTTTTTTATGATGGCTGATCTCATATATGACATAAAAATGAGTAGAAATAAAAATGCAAGTATTGTGTTTATTGTGCCACGTAAAGGGTCAAGCACAAAAGGTATATACCCAATCCTGCCCCCAGGGTTGGAGAGTAACGGAATAAATGTAACGGGATTACGTATTTAAAATACAAAATATTAGTAACTGTATTCCACTACAGTTACAGTTTAAATCATTGGTAATCAGAATACAGTTACATTCAAAAAGTATTTTGATTACTGAAGAGATTACTTTGCATTTTATTGTCATTTATTTGATTTAGTGTTTAGACTATTCAGTTGGAAAACATTTATCCATATAAACGATGCAATCTGAGGAGCTTTCAAACAACAGTGAAACACTTTCTTAAGATGTGTTACATTCATACAAGTTCACACTGTTGTGAGTGAAAAGGTGGATATGATGTCATTGAGGAATTTTCCCTTGGGAGCTTAATAGAGGAGCTACATCACATTTCTACAGCTAAACAAGAAAACAGTTAGAAACGCTTTGACAGATGAAACATAAATCCAATAAATACACGATTACACGCCTTGTCAATGTTTTTTATGAGGTTAGGGTATTTTTACAAGAAATGCTAACCAATGTAGCCTTTAACATCATATAGAAAGCTACAACCAATTTATCTATGATAAAAAATACACGTTGGAGCATAACTTTTTTCTCTAGTAAGACCTTTGATATTAGAGCAAAGATGTACAGCAGAAATCTTATTCTTAATAAGAATTTAAATTTTTTTTTTCTGTAAAAATATCATAAAATCCTTAAAGCAAGATACATAAGTGAATTTTCTTACTTTATTTACTTGTTTATAGTCAAAACATTTGCCAGTACTGAAGAAGCAATCCAAAGTATTTAGATTACGTGACTGACTTTGAGTAATCTAATGAATACGTTACAAATTACATTTTACAGGATGTATTCTGTAATCTGTAGTGGAATACTTTTTAAAAGTAACCTTACCAACCCTGCCTGCCCCCTCACCAATGGATAAAAAAACAGTTGTTAAAGCATTTTATATATATATATATATATATATATATATATATATATATATATATATATATATATATATATATATATATATATATATATATATATATACACACACACTATATTGCCAAAAGTATTCGCTCATCTGCCTTTAGACGCATATGAATTTAAGTTACATCCCATTCTTAATCCATAGGGTTTAATATGACGTCGGCCCACCCTTTGCAGCTATAACAGCTTCAACTCTTCTGGGAAGGCTTTCCACAAGGTTTAGGAGTGTGTTTATGGGAGTTTTTGACCATTCTTCCAGAAGCGCATTTGTGAGGTCAGACACTGATGTTGGACGAGAAGGCCTGGCTCGCAGTCTTCGCTCTAATTCATCCCAAAGGTGCTCTATCGGGTTGAGGTCAGGACTCTGTGCAGGCCAGTCAAGTTCTTCCACACCAAACTCGCTCATCCATGTCTTTATGGACCTTGCTTTGTGCACTGGTGTGCAGTCATGTTGGAACAGGAAGGGGCCATCCCCAAACTGTTCCCACAAAGTTGGGAGCAAGGAATTGTCCAAAATCTCTTGGTATGCTGAGGCATTCAGAGCTCCTTTCACTGGAACTAAGGGGCCAAGCCCAGCTCCTGAAAAACATCCCCACACCACAATCCCCCCTCCACCAAACTTCACAGCTGGCACAATGCAGTCAGACAAGTACCGTTCTCCTGGCAACCGCCAAACCCAGACTCGTCCATCAGATTGCCAGATGGAGAAGCGTGATTCGTCACTCCAGAGAACGCGTCTCCACTGCTCTAGAGTCCAGTGGCGGCGTGCTTTACACCACTGCATCCGACGCTTTGCATTGCACTTGGTGATGTATGGCTTAGATGCAGCTGCTCGGCCATGGAAACCCATTCCATGAAGCTCTCTACGCATTGTTCTTGAGCTAATCTGAAGGCCACATGAACTTTGGAGGTCTGTAGCGATTGACTCTGCAGAAAGTTGGCGACCTCTGCGCACTATGCGCCTCAGCATCCGCTGACCCCGCTCTGTCATTTTACGTGGCCTACCACTTCGTGGCTGAGTTGCTGTCATTCCCAATCGCTTCCACTTTGTTATAATACCACTGACAGTTGACTGTGGAATATTTAGTAGCAAGGAAATTTCATGACTGGACTTGTTGCACAGGTGGCATCCTATCACAGTACCACGCTGGAAGTCTCCTAGAGATGAACGTGGTTTGGTGCGAAAAGTGCAAATCAATCCCAGAACAACAGCAAAGGACCTTGTGAAGATGCTGGAGGAAACAGGTAGACAAGTATCTATATCCACAGTAAAAAGAGTCCTATATCAACATAACCTGAAAGGCTGCTCAGCAAGGAAGCCACTGCTCCAAAACTGCCATAAAAATCCCAGACTACAGTTTGCAAGTGCACATGGGGACAAAGATCTTACTTTTTGGAGAAATGTTCTCTGGTCTGATGAAACAAAAATTGAACTGTTTAGCCATAATGACCATCATTATGTTTGGAGGAAAAAGGGCGAAGATTGCAAGCTGAAGAACACCATCTCAGTCGTGAAACATGGGGGTGGCAGCATCATGTTGTGGGGGTGCTTTGCTGCAGGAAGGACTGGTGCACTTCACAAAATAGATGGCATCATAAGGAAGGAAAATTATGTGGATATATTGAAGCAACATCTCAAGACATCAGCCAGAAAGTTAAAGCTTGGTTTCAAATGGGTCTTCCAAATGGATAATGACCCCAAGCATACCTCCAAAGTTGTGGCAAAATGGCTTAAATATTATTTATTTAAATAATAATATAGCAATATTATGTTGTATAATTATTAAATATTATTTAAATTTGTTTATTTAATGCATTACAGTAATAAGCATTTTATAGTATGCTACTGACCATTGGGGTGGATTGTGTACTGAACTGTCATGAAAATAATGTTGAAATGCAAAAAATAAAACAAAACTAATAAAAAAAAAGAAAAAAAGAAAAGGAATCTTTTAAATATTTGTTTACCTTCCCAAATAGGCTATAACTTCTCTCTCTCTCTCTCTCTCTCTCTCTCTCTTTATATATATTTTTTATTTTATTTTGGGGTTACTTATACTGTAACCTGGATATTTCATAACAGTCTTCAGTCTTAATTGTAAATGTTCATGTCCAGATCTTTAGAAAATAATCTATATGGTTCATCAAAAACTTCCAAAACCTCCAAATGCCTCCATATAACCAACTCAAGAACCCTAGGATAAAAATTATTTGGGTCTGAACCATGGTCCAACTGCATCATCAACGTGAGTACAAACGCAGCTGTTTAACCACTGTAATTAGCCAACAACTCAAGAAGACATCAGCTTCGCTGTGTTATTAAAGTATTCATTTCTTTGGATTTACCACCAAAGCTTTACATGCACAAAATGACAATTACATTTGTCTGCCACGAATACATTAAATGTGCAATTATGTGATGAATGTTAGCGTTTGTCTGCCGCTATCCCGCAGATGCGTTGCAAGAGATTCGAAGAATGTGAGCTGCTCTCTGAAGGTGATTTATTTGGACACAAGCAGGAATAAGAAATGCATTATATTATAAAAATTGCTTCTTGAGCCTGCAAAGACACAAATTATACGTCATCACAAGCGGTTCACTTCCGCGATTTGGTACGATTGTGTTCGTATTAGCAGCGAACCGCACCGGAGTTCACATGAACCGTACCCAGATCATCTTTTTAAGGTGGTTTTCACACTGGGCACGTTTGCTGCGGACTGAATCCGAGCGCGATTGTTCCCGGGGCCCACTGCAGCCTTGGTCTGCTTGTGTATGATTCTGTCGAACCCCGGTGCTTTTACGTCATCAACTTGCGTCATCACATATGTGCACATGATAGAAAGCACAACGCGGGTCGCTATATTTGTGTTTGTTATTAATTTTGTGTTATTATGCACACCAGAGTGAACGACACTTGTGCCTCTGTGCTTCGCATGCTGTAATTCAGCAGTTGTACATGTCCAGGGGAAGGAGAATATATCTGATGCTCACAAACAATCTTTTTTGAGGACACAGCTGGTTGCACACTCACTCACTGGGTGTACTCACACTAGGCAATCTGTACCGTGCCCGAGCACGTCTGACCCCCAAAGTCCAGTTCGTTTGACTTGTGTGATCGCTGAACCGTGCCTTGGCCTGCTTGAAGAGGTGGCTCGGGCACGGTTCAGTTGACTCAGGCACGGTACGCATCTAGTGTGATCACTACTGTGACCAAGCACGGAACTTGAAACATGACGTCAATGATGCGACTGGGAAAAGGGATCACTTTGGTCTATGGCACAGGTGCAGTGTTTACTGGAAATTTGGGCAGACGAGAGTATACAGGAACAAGTATCTGAAGGTACTGAATGCACTCCGTAAATCTGGCAGCTCGTCGGATGAAAAGGATAAATTCCAGTGGTACGATGCTGTTGACAATTAGGCATGTGAGAGGGCCATATGTCACCGCGCCCCAAACGACTCAAAATAAGCCACAAAGTAAGTAACGTTACAATGATGGACTCCATTGTGCAATGCGAGAGCACTTTTCTTCCTGTTTTCTTCAAAACAAAAAGTTGCATCGTAATGACGCTCAGGCCCGGAACGTTAAGTGCAATGTGAGTGCAAGCCAGCGTGGGAATGGGGACAATTGTGCTTGGGCACGGTACAAGGCAACCGAGCCTAGTGTGAGTACGCCCTAAAAGGCACCTCACCTTTCTGTGTCCCGCAGTGTTTCCCTGCCACTCATGATGCATGTGTGTTTGTTTGTTTTTGTGCAACTGATGATGTCATCATGCTTAAATCGTCAAAAATGCATGCGCAAGTCATTTTACTTCCTGAACAAGTGCAGACCAGAGTACAAGTTGCTTTCTCACTCATGCGAACCGCGCCACAGTCCCAGTGCAACCGCACTCAGATCAACTCCTACATGTAGTCTTGGGTTCGATACCACGGTACACTTCCCGGTCTGCATGACAGCTTTCACATTACTAAACATTCATGTAAACCGTGCTCTGTTTCAGATTAAACTGCCAGTGTGAAACCAAACAAACTGAACTTTGACGTTATTCGAACCCGGGTGCGCAGTGCTCACCAAAAGTGCTAGTGTGAAAGCACCCTAAGGTGCTTCCAAGAACCTTAATTTTTAAGAGTGCACTGATACAATCAGTGCTGATAAATCAATTAAAGATCTGACCATGTGGGACAGATAACAGGTGTCTTATCTCAAAAATCTGTTCTCCCAGGTTTGCTGTATTTTTTTTGTCCTCTGGCTCATCTTCAAGCTGTTGACTTATTTGCCCGACTTTCACTGCTGCTCATAAACATGCCTGCATGGAAGACACAAAAGACAAACGAGAGTGAGTCTCCTGCCAACAAAACAAGAGAAGGCCAACAACAACATGACTAAATCACTGAAACCCAACACTAGGCAGCTGCAACTATTTCAAGCTCTTTAAGACCTGTCCTATTTCCACCAGAGAGCATTTATAGATCACTCATACTCCCTACTGAATACAGCATGACAGTGATGAAAAAAAAAAAAAAAAAAAGACATGAACTCACTCAGGGTGGAGCACAGGCCAGAGATTTTTTTTTTTTTTTTTTAAAGATACAGAATCATTCAAAATGCTTCATAACAAATGTCACCCTTGACTGACTGTAGATAATAACTCTTATAACATCATTACTTACAAAATAATGAATAAATGGACTCAAAATTTTTGGAGCTGAAATTATTTAATTAAGTGATAAGAAATAGGCTGTGGAGAGACACTAGATACATGAAATTAGCACACAGGAAATTGGTTGCCAGGGACAACGGTCAAATATACAGTTTAGAAGTCATTATACAAAAACGTCTGACCGCAAAACGCTGCGATTGACCAGTCAAAATAAGGTATTTCAGAACCATGTTATAAAGGGGTAGAAAGATTAATTCACCAACAAATATAAACTGTCAATGTCAGTACTCATTTCATTTTTACAATGACTGAGTCTGGAGTGAAATGTGGTGATTGTGATGATTATTATGAAGGGAAAGAATACGTCGGTATCTGTCAAAATGTATTAAGATCTCTCAAGTGAAATAACTGAATAATCCTAATTTAATTTAATAAATATTGTCATATTAAGGTACAGGACATAAGAGTATAAGCAAACAAAATAAGTAAATGACAATTCTTGCATCTTTATAACTAAAAGAAAACTCGAAAGCTAAGAACAAGCTGGAAGGCCAGCTATGATTTTTATGAAGTTGATGTTTTTTGATGATGCATCTAACTTGATATGGCATATTATCAACATCTATAGCAATCATCAGGTTTTTTCCTACCTGATCGACTCTTGATGATTTCTCCAAATTCATCCTCAAAACCTTCCTCCAATTGGTCCTGTGGGGTCACTGCTTCTGCCATGACATCAGCTCCAAACCGCTGGCGAATCTTTTAATCCTTTTGTATTAGAAAAGAAAAGAAACACAAAAAAACACAAACACCCCACCAATGATGGGAATCACTGCCCTCTGAACAAACCGAGACCTCAATTCATGACTGAATTTTCTGAATGTCACCAGGGAAACGAGCTGTCAGGGAGAAGCAGAGACAGTTGGCAAATTCTACTCACCCTGAAATAGAGTTTGTGAATCGGTATGAGGGCCTGCTTCATTTCACTCTCACACACAAATACAGATCTTTCTTTGGGTAAAGGATCTGTCACTATACCATATGACAACAAATGACCAATAAATGCTTATACGGAGGGACGGTCCAACAACCAGGTTACTGGTTCAGGCTGCGCACCTAAGACTTAGCAGAGATATTTATCTAAAGTTATTTACAGTACACTTAGGATAGTCCAAGAGGAGCAATCTAGGGTGCAGTGTCTTGCCCAAAGGCTCAATGGTTACAGCTTTTGGAATATTTGTGGGATTCAAACATACTGTTCTATACAATCTTTGAGTGATAGTCCTGACCCATAACCACAAGGCCAAACCTCCTCCCAAGACCATAATCTGACTGAGTGAAGCAAGTGTGAAAACTGCATGGTCCAAACTCATTTAAAGGAACTTCTGATTCAATAAAAGTTACGGTGAAATGACCAGACTGATCTCACTGTGAATTCGGCGACAGTATGTCGAAAGTTCTCAAGCTGAAATCGGTCTGTGCTTAAAAAGTTCTTAAGCTGAAATCGGTTTGTGCCAAAAAATTCTAAAAGCTAGAAGTGTTGTTGAAAGTATGGGCGCGTGCAAAGTCCAGTTTTCTTGTGAAATGTCCACAGTGACGCCCACATTTTTATTAGGTGACTTATTTTTAGTTGTAAATATTTAATACAGTCAACAGCAATGCATATTTAATTAACTCTACCCCCTAACCCAAAACCCAACCCTAAACCTAAACATTTAATCTTAGAGGGAAAATGCAACCAGTGAATCGTTCCGTTGTTTATGTGAACGGGATTACTTACTGGTTTCCACGGGACAAAAACCAGAGTCTCTGAGGATGCTCGTGCAACGTGCTACCAGAAGCAACACAGGAATAGGTAAACACATTTGAATTAATGCAAAGATGCCTGATGGGAGCATTTACTTTGGTATTGCCCTATTTTGTATGATTTTTGGTCGAACATTTTTTAATTGTTTTCAAGAGCATATGGAATTGATATTCAGCCTGACCACAATCTGGCTATTTTCGTCTATTCTGATCTGACTGGTGCTCTCCCTCATACCCATCAACAGAATTTAATGGTGGGCATGATTGCAGCCAAAAAGGTAATACTTCTTAATTGGAAATCTTCACAAGCCCCTTGTTTTAAGAGATGGTTAAATGAGATTCTCTACATTATTCAAATGGAGCGGCTACGTTTTGGTGAGCTCAGCTCACAAAAAAGATTTGAAGCCACAGGGGGACCTCTCGAGACTTTTAGAAGTTTAATGATGGTATATTATGTAATATAATATCCCTTACTTTTAGATGTCAGGGTACTGGTAGTTTTGTAACTACCGTATGTTGAATTCCAGCGAAATAATGCTGTAATGATAGAATCTGTGACATACTGTCAATTATCTCCGAAAATTATTTCAAATTATTTGGAAGTCTATATGAATGTTAAAAATGCACTGTTACAAACATTAAGGCACAAGACTTAAACAATATCATACATGATACATGAGACCAGTGTGGAAAAAAAGGTTACTAACCTTGCGGGTGCAAAGCTATATCCGATCTTTCAACTCATGTCAAAACCACATAAAGCAGGTAACATCCACATGACACGGCAAAGTTACCAGAAAGAACTTGACATAACTATCTAAACTGTACTGTTTACATATAGTATATATTTAATTTATTTTTATACCAGCCTGAAAATTACGAGACTGTGGTAAAAATTTTTTGCTAAATGAAATTACACGTATCGCTGCAGTTTTCAAGCTGAAATGTCCACTGAGGGGGTGAGAAAAGTTCACATTTTCTCCTTTATTGTAACTGTTCACAAGTAAATAACAATCACTGGCATGAATAAAATATTTCATCAAGGGGAATAAGCCTTTCTTTTTACCAGAACTCTGATTCAATTAAAGGTGCGGTAAGCGATATTTTCATGGAAAAGTATGCCAAAAAAAAAAAAAAAAGTTCCTACTCCCTTAAAGATATTAATAAAATAAGTGTCCTGAGATATCTCACCGGTCTCTGTGACAGCTGTAGATTTTGTAAACAGCAAAAAATAAAAAATAAAAACATTTTTTTTTAAAATTATGTCAATCATTTTGCTCGTTCTCATAGAGTTGTTTTTGAAGTGGATCATTGAGGCTATAATTCATAATGTTTGTCAGTTGAGGGCGCTATTGTGCCACTGTTGAATTTGACAGCCACAGGAACAATGCTGCTCTTCTGCTCGGTTTCGGTCACAAAATTATCTTTGGAGGGCAGGGTTTTGGAATGAGGGGTGTGGCTAATTCAACAGCTCAGTCACATGAAAGCTTCAGAACGCTGAAATCGCTTACAGCACCTTTAACAGAATTTCTAAAATAAAATAAAAATAAAAATAAAACATATCCTGCTCTTCTTTCTCAGTGACTGTTTCCCTTTTAATGGTGTTTTAATACAACCAATAATAATAAATAATAATAATTTAAAAAAAATGGATTCAACAAAAGATTTGTTTTTCGCTAACGAAACAATCCATTACCGCAAACATTCATAAAAATTAAGGGCACTAGCTCTTAAACTCTGTAAACATGTTTTGACATCCACAAGATGTTTTGAGAGCAGCGTGATCAAGAAAAAATCATGAAAAGTAGGAAACAAAAAAATCTAAAAATTGCTTTAATAAACCAGATGCCCACAACAGTACTTCCTCCAATAAATGCAGCCTCTGGGCATCGCATCACAATCATGATCGCAATAAGAATATTTGCGCATTACAACTACCAAACAATTAGAGTACATTCAAATAACAGCATAATAATAAGATTTAAAAAAATGATTGCATAGGTTTGCAAAACCTCCCAAAAGCAGGCTGTTCATTAAGCACAAAAAATGTTAAGACGCATTTAGGGTTGGATCAAAGTTGTATTCTGTCTTTCATTATAGTAAAAAATGACTATAAAACACTCAGTATCATTCTTGACGTAAAAAAAATAAAAGCTGACATATGCCATCTCTTTTAAAGAACATATTTAAAATTCATGTTTAATTTTTCCCATGTTAATACACTTTATCCAATTCCAGTTGACAACTAGTAAACCATCCACAGGTTGATTTCCCAGAAAAGTGTAAAGACTGGCACTTTCAATGCTCTGTTTCTTTTGAGTGAACCGACCAGCCAGACACAGCAAAGGGGTTTGGGGCGGGGCTATCTGTTTTCGACCAATGAAAGACTATTTGGGAAGAAGTATTCGGGAAACAAGTGTCATTCCGTTTCATCTGAATTTAAAAAGCAGTTGTGTTGAAATATAGATGCTTGCTTTGTAAAATTATCTCATCATATGCTTAACCTTATGCCATCTCAAACTCATATGACTTTTTTTTCCACGGAACACAAATATATTTTAATGGAGATATGATGTCTGTTTGTCCATACAATGCAAGTGAATGGTGACTAAATTTCAAAGCTCCAAAAAGGACATAAAAGATAGCATAAAGGTAATCCATAAGACTCCAGTGGTTTAATCCTTTAACTACTTTTTAATTTATTTTACTTTTAATTTGTCTTGTTTAAATTCTGCCTACTTAAACTCTCTTATTATCATATCGGTAATTGTACAGGACATACTCTGTGAATGAGCACCACAGAATGATGGCAACTGTGACTTTGTAATAAGCACAGTCCTTGTCAACCATCGCCAACTGGATTCCTCTCCATTCTCCCTTTATTGGACTGTATCCAGATAGCACTGCAGAACTCAGGGCTGAATTCAAGATAACCCGAAAGCTGATACTGCTACAGCTCGAGCAGTATAATAAAAACGCAGTATAAACTCTCACATTATTACTGTGGTTGAAATGACATGGACAGGGCAATGAAAGATCACTGATGCAAATTGCATTTTGAGTTTGAAGTCTTACTTTACATATATGACTAACATACGATGCCATTCAAAGGTCCACATTGAAAATCTGGAATTCAACCCGAATTTTAACCTGGAAATAAAAGGAATGTTTTAGGATTTGGAAAAATTTCAAACAGAAATATTCAAGATTCTGCACTATTTATAGGCCTCTAATCAATTATGCAAATGTGTGACCTTGACCACATTTTGTGGCATTGATTCAGGGACCCCCAATATTAAAAGCTAGTTACTAATTAAAAAAAAAATGATTCACATCAATCATATCAGATCATTAGTTAAACGTTCATTCAAATTGCTAGAAATGTCATGTCTTTTAAAATTGATATGCTTAATATTCTGTCCTCCGACTCCCTGCAGTACCTATACAGACCCCTAGTATGAACACCTTAGCAACTACACTTGTAACAATTGCAGGTTACCACTTTTTTTCAGTGTTGGACAAACTACTAAACTACACAAATATCTCTATTCAGGTCTTGATCTTTGAGGTTGTTGGTTACACTATGGTCAAACTATCCTTTTGAAACATGAAATTCAGACAACAGTAACTTTTTGTTGACACTAGCAGCAGAGTTTACCGTAGTTCCATGACATCTAACATAATGCATATCCGAAAACAGAACAAAAAGTGTTAGATTGATGCAACATATAGTCAGGCAAGAATGTCCAGTACTGTCTCTATGGATGCTGCAATTTAAATGTAGTCATTGAAGACAAATGAATACCAACTACCCTCGATATTACATTCACTTAATTTATAGCTAGCAGAGCACAAATGGAGATGAAATTCAAGACAATTTCTGCATCACCCTATCATAGAAAATGAATGAAAATACAGTCTAGTCTCTGATAGGCAACATTACCCTCATACATCATATGAGATTAACATCTGTAAAGGCACAGAGGCTCATTTGTATCATATTTAATAGTCAAAAACAACAGTATAATACAATATGTCATGCAGCACTAAAATCAAACAACAACACAGAAACTGAAAGGTTTTACAAAAACTACAAGTCTTCATCAAAAACTGAAAACTGAGTCATCATTCAATCATCCTCATGCCACTCCAATCCCATATGGCTTCTTTTCTATCATGGAAGACCAAAAGAGAAATTTTGAATAATGCACTGGCCTTTCAAGCTTCATAAATGACACAAACGCACAATAAAAGATCATATGACATGCGCTGTGGGGAACAAACTGAAATGTAAGTATTTTAACTTTATAAAAATCTTTCTCTCCAGTGAGCTCTTAACTAGAAAACCACTGTGACCGGATGATTGAATCAGTGAGTTGAACGGATCTGTCAGATTTGTGAATGAATCATTCAGACCAGTTTTGTGAACAAGATCAACAATTTATCAACAACATTCAATTTATAAAAATAAATAAATAATAATAATTAAAAAAAAAAAGACAACAGAACAATACGCCTGCAAATCAGACACCACCACTTCTTTCATTAATGTAACAAGGAGACCCAAGGCAAATGTAGAGGTTTACAGTGAATAATAATCTTAATTTCGGTCTGTCTGTCACACAAAGCTGTAATATGGCTTCAGAGGACTTGGAATATAGCACACAAGTCCTAAATTGTTTTGCTGTAAGCAGTCTATAAGGAACGGCAAACTTTCTGTGGTTTGTATTAATGTTTTTTTATTTATTTTTTTCATCATACAAATATCAATATTTCCAGATATGGAAAACACAGAGAGGTAGAGAGAGAGAGAAAGAGAGTAAAATAAGATGGCCTGAGATCTTAACTTAGGAGGTCGTCGTATATCTTCTTCAGAACTTTTGTTAGATAGTTGTTGGCTGGTTTGACTGATGATATAATGTCTTTGATCTGATTGAACCTACACAAGATAAAACAAGTCAGCAAGAGCAAATGACTGACAACATCAACAATAATGTACTGAGAATACCTTTTCCATGTGAACATTATTGTAGTTGTTGGTAATATTTGCATTTCCTTGACCATGCACAATGGTCATTAATTAATGATCTTGAGAAAATTGCTTTAAAGAGATATATGATTTATTCAATAGAATATTCCCACATGTCAAGTCTTGGAAGACATCCAGGTATAAAAGTAAAAATCAGTTTGTGGTGGAGAGATGTTTTGTGATACAATACTCCAGTCACAATCTTTCTAAACAGCCTGAATATTTCCAATTAATTCCTAATTATTTTTTTCTTGCATGATTGGATAAGGAAAGCTGTTGAAATTCACAACACGCTAGAGACCCAGAGATCTCACAACATTTCTGATCAGAGAAACCCCATCTAATGCAGGAGGTTTTAAAGGAATGTTCCAGGTTTAGCACAAGTTAAGCTCAATTGACAGGATTTGTGGCATAATGTTGATTACCACAAAAACATTTTTTGACTCGTTCCTCCTTTTTTTCACAAAAAAACAAAACAAAAAAACATCTAGGTTACAGTGAGGCATTGTTTTAAAACAGTGAGTATTTTAACATTCGAAAAATGGCCCCTATTCACTGCCATTATAAGTGCCTCACTGGAACCCAGATTATTGCTTTTTTTTTTTTATTTAAGAAAAAGTGGAACGAGGCAAAATAAATTTTTGTGGTAATCAACATTATGCCATAAATGCTGTCGATTGAGCTTAACTTGTACTGAACATGGAATATTCTTTTAATTCCACCAGTTAAAAACATTAAAACTCACTGTCACAGAAAAAAGTGAATTGCTAGCAAACCTTGTATTTCCGACATGACTGCTGAAATCCTGTATTTCAAGTGGTCCAAAGGGATAGTCTGGGGTAATCCTTAGGATTAACTCAAACTTTTCGAATGCTTTCACACTTGAAAAGATAATGTGAACTCTGAAATGAAAAAAAAAAAAAAAAAAGCACTTTGAGAAAAAACAAAGGTGCTTGCAACTGCGTTTATCTGGCAACTTCTATCGTTACAAATATCCTTATAGAAATAGTTAAACAAAAATAAGAATTCTTGACATCCTTTGCATGTTCAGGAGTGCTATGAAAGAAGCTTGTTCAAAGTGGCTTGCGTGTTCAAGGGGAGAACTAGTGTTCTTTAGCGCTAAAAACAATGCAAGTTCTCACGTCAAAATGCGGGCCACTGTGAGCAAGCTCCTCTCATAGCACTCATGAACACAGATGACGATAAACAAAATTTCGAATGAAAAAAATCGTATGACATGCAAGTTGCTTTTTTTGATACTTTCAGGTCTTTTTTTTAAGCTTTAAAAGTGAGGCACTGCAATTGTGCTGAAAAGATATATAAATATGTGATATTCATAAACAATTTAAAAAAATCTACTTTTGTTTTCATTTTTGGCTGAACCATTCCTTTATAAAAGAGTAAAAGATAGTAATTGTCTGATGAAAGATGCAACATACTGCGTGTCCACACAGTTGATCCTCAGAATGCGAAGCTTCAATCCTCCACACTTCTTTAGCCGATGGATCTCCTCACCCAAGAGCCTCAGACGACCCACCGCCAAACTGAGGTCATGGAGCAGCTGTTAAGAAATGATCAGACAATACTGAGACTTCTCACATCGTTCTCATATTTTAGTCAGACTGGATCCGCCAGAGACCAAAATAATTTTAACTCAGTGGAGCATGAACCCCTTTAGCCTACTGAAACAGACAGGTATACAGGGTTCATACAGATGCTTCAAAGTTAAATTCAAGGACTTTCAAGTGCTTTTCAAGCACATTTTTATTTGTTTTCAAGGACTATGCTCGAGATGTCACTAAAACAAATTCTTTACTTGTTTATTTTAAATAAAAACATTTTATTCATTCAGTTAATTTATTTTTTTATAAAACACCACTTATTACAAGTACAACATATCTCAATGTGCATCTTTAACTACATATTCTCACAGTAACAATTCTTGGTTCATTCATGACGAAATTGATGTGCAATTGTGGTGTGCTCCCTTAAAACATACTTCGCTTTTCAACAAAAGTGAATAACTGGGTCCGTAAACAGTAGTCTATATGACTCTGATGTGCTGTGTTCCATGTTTCCTAAAGTCACACAACAGATTTATGTGAGGAACTGACCCAAATTGCAAATGGGTCATTCTCAAAAAAATTTAACTTTCCAATTTACAAAATATTGAAATTTTCCGTTCAGTTCAGTTTTTGCCTATAAACGCTGAGGGTAAACATTTTATAACATGTTGACATTATTTTTATTCATAAAGGACAACTTGGCTGTTGTTCTCTCTTTTACTATTTAATTTTGTTCCATGAATGAAGCAAGTTAACACTAAGGAGGGTTAAATGGGTTACAACACCACATTTTGAGGGTTTAATGGGGTACAACACCAAATATTTTTGTGTGAAAATATTAGTTAAAATGTGAATTAATAACTTTTTAACATGCTGGGAAAAATCACTAAATGCATATTTAAATGTAAAAAAAAATTTAAACATAAAAAAAAAAAAAAAAAAAAAAAAAAAAGTTTTATCATTAATAGCAGCAATGCCATGAAATTATGGGGCAAACATCTTTTTTTTTTTTTTTTTTTACATTTTTTACATTTAAATTATTCATAATTATTTTGTTTTGCTTTTTTGCACACTTGTTCAGCCTTGCACTAATGCTTTTATTATAAGTACAAAATAAATACATAAATAACGTCACATGTCATAGAAGTGGTGTACCAGATGAAGATGATGATTTTTTTCAGGCAATTGACAATTTCAAATATATTTTCTAAAACATTTGCAAAACAGAGTCAAGCCATTTCATATTTTTAAAGGTTAGGTTATAGAATGTTACCTTTAAAAAAAAAAAAAAAATTGCTATTTGAAAGCTTTTTCATGACTGAAAACGTCCAGGGACATGTTTGTCATCATATTTTGATATTGACCCAAATGTTGTCAGATATAACCTATTTTGTGAGACACAAAGCTGTCTTTACACAAGGGGGTGCTAGATGGCTCACAAAACTGAATCCTCCACTGATCAGCATTCAAATCTCAGAACGTTTTACATCTCATCCAATTTTTTCACTCTGGAGAGTAATTTTTAAATAAAACTGATAGTTGCAAGGATTCATAAATCCACCAGAGCAGTATCTATCAAATATATATTTTTAAATCCTCCAGTAAGAGTTAACTGTGATTGGCCCATTCTGAACAGCGCTACCAAAAGTAACAGGTGCCACGTGACAGCGCCGTCTGTGCGCTGCCTGCTTCAGCAGTGGTCTAGTGGTCTGTTGATGTGTTTATCCGAAAATAAATACATAAATTTCACTTATTAAATGATTTAAGCAAAGTATTTTATGATTTTCTATAATTCAAGAACTTTATAAGCACCTCTTGGTAAAAATAGCTTTGGTAAAAAGGTTTTTCCAGGACTTAACTTTGAAAAAGCCAAATTCAAGTACTTCAAGCACTTCAAGTACCTTGTACGATCCCTGGGTATATTATTTTAAAATATGTACTTCTGTTCAGAGATCGATTGATTTGTGAACTTGAATTAAGTAAAGAACGATTGCTTACACAAATGTACAGAGATTGCCTTTATATTTAAACGTGGCAAATAAATGCCCTTTTGACAATGTTGATTGTTGAAATGGTTTTACACATTTTATTTCTTATTGTAATTTGATCTTACATTGTTGACAGTATAGTTTTGAAGTCTCAGAGAAGAGAAAGTAGACAGATCCAGTCTCCAGAGCAATTCATCTTGGACTACTGTGTTAGGACCACGGTTTTCAAACTGGAAGGAACACCTCCCCAGGGGGGCACCAGAGCATGTCAGGGGAGGCACTGAGATTGATGATAATTTCACCGAGTAAAATCAAAAGATACATAAATACAACAAAACTGTATCATGAAGGTAAATGGCGTTATAATACTGATAATGTTGAGAGCACAACATGCAGATCATGCAAGAGCACATCCATGTACCAGTTGCGCCAGCTCGGATCTCTCCGCCAGCATGAGGAAGACTTAGGCTCTCGCTCAAAACTGGACGTACGCTCTCAAACTACGCTGCTCTACAAAAAAAACCCTGCTCTCGCTCAGGGAGGGAGCTCTAAACGTGTCCTATGCATTTGCAAATCTATTATAAAGCCACACAGCTCTGCCTCTGATCATTCATATTCTGCCTCTGCAGACGTGTTATATCAAGGGAGAAACCATACCAGAGTTTAAGTAATCAGTAATACATGGTTAAATTCGTATTGTAAGAATGATATTCTGATGTAATTGACATGAGCATATAAAACTGTCAATTAAACATCTGTTGTGACTGACAGTCACCTCAGTAAAAAACAGTTGCACAAGTGTATCTAGGGCACAGAAAATCCAAAAATATGCAGAACAAAATCACGCGTGTCCATTATTACGAGTTCAGCATGATATCGGGTTGATGTGTCATCATGCATTTGTGACAAGTGAAGTTTCACATAGAGACGGAGACTGACTCATGTGCTGCGAGTTTATCGCAGATATAGGCTAAAAAAGTAATCCCAACGTCATGAGGATAAACCAGTATTTTAATAAAAATAATACAGAATACGGTTTCATATTATTAACAGAAACATTTATAGCTGTTAATCAGGCATCAGTGTTTAACGCATTGGCCGAATGAGTCTGTCAGACTAAATGAAAGGTTATTGATCATCATTGGTGAATTGCTCCAACACCTGAAATATGATGTAGTTTGATAATATTACACTAGAGGAAAATACCTGATAAAACTTCAAATAAGTGGCCAGAATATGCCAGCTGTCTTATATTTAGATATTTTTTTCTTTTTTACATTTACTATTTACTTTGCTATTGTAAAGGCCTATACATCATTATTGCATGTTTGTAAATCTGAAAGAAAAAACAATAATTCACCAAAAATTGTGTGTGGGGGGTGGTCAAGGGGGGCGCGGTCTTGTACATTTTCTCAGAGGGGGGCTTACTGTCCAAGACTTTGAAAACCCCTGAGTTAGGGTATGTATATTTACAAAAAATTCTCAAAACAATAAAAGCTTGTGTACAATTATGTGAGCAAATGTAAAGCTCATCTGCTATTGCAAGTATGTATACAGTGTTAGTCATTACCTCTGGTATATGTCGTGTAGTAGGGTACCTCTGCGCCCACTGAGTTTGAGACCGATGGTGCAGTGCAAGTAACTTGTGAACCATGCTTGCATGACACTCAGACTTGTCCACTTAAAAAATTATTAGAAAAATAGATCAAATGGAATTCAAAAGATGCTCTGTAATAAATAAAAAATAACACTGTTCTTTCACCATCCAACTGCAACTGGAAGGATATGTCTATTTTTCGCACCACATCCTCGGTCATCCATTCCTTTCCTGACAGACAAGAGGGCTTTTTGAGCTACTTTTATTACACATGATAACCAGAATTTTTTTTGTGTGTGTGTAATTATACAGCAATTATGAACTCACCAGCAGGTGTTTGCAGTTTCACCTGCAGATGTACAGTGTTATGAAGGAAGGTAAACAAAGCCCCACTTTCATCTGACTCATGCAGACGCCACTCATTCAAACTGAAAGACAGAACAAGATTAAACTCTGAGCATAGTTTAAAAAAATAATTGTATAACTTAAATATGACCAGTTATTTAGAGTGTGATGTTAAAGGGCTGATTGGAACAGTTTGGAGAAAACAAAAAAACAAAAAACAGCACAAACAAAGAGATCCCAATTACAAATTAATTATGGCATTAGACATTTTTTCACATTTCTGGGTTTGGAATGCGGAAGTAAACTAAAGCAGGTTAAACTAATATAGCGGTCAATGGGAGAGACAACAGCAAATATTATGTTTGTGTTCCAGCGGAACCCAACAAAAAAAACATTATTACGTTTCCATGACTTTCCTAAAGAGGAAAAAAAATAGAAAGATAAGGATTATGGCAGTAAAAAGTTAGAAAGATGGCAAATTTACTAGCTGGGTTTCCATCAAAATGTTCCGCATTTTTAATGCACATTTCTAAAAATTCGACTAAAGAAATATGAATCGTTGCACGTTTTCATCCACTATGTCATGCGCATTATCTTCAGGGAGCCGCCTTGTCATGATGGAGCAGCTGAATGATCTCCTTGCTTGGAGAAATTGTACAGTAATTGAACGCAGCCAGGATAGGCTGCAGAGAAAGTGTAATATCTGATATAATGAGGGCTGAAATGGATGCGATGCCCATTCGCTGCCAGCCTCCGCATACCTGAGCGCCCGTGTTTAAAACTGTTCTGGCAGATTGTGAGGACCCACTTTAAAGACCAGTTAGGGGTTAGACACTTCCGAATGTCAAGGGCTTTGTTCATAGAATTGTGTGCCAACTTCCAAGCTGTCCTTTCGTTGGGCCAGTCACATCAAGCTATCGTACACTCATAACGTGCATGAATGGTTAAAACACGTAAGTGTTTTGCAAATAAACTGTTTCCATCATCTTAATGCGCATTTTTAACTAATGCAAAACTCTAGAAAATCCACCTCCTCCTAGCGCATTAAATTTTATGCAACTTTTGAATGTTTATTTGCATATCAAGCATTTCTATTCAGGATTTCTTATGCATATTTTCAAAATGCGCATAAAAATAATTGGATAGAAACCCAGCTACTGTCACCTCTCTCAGCAGCTGTATTTGAAACCCTATCGCAGCAGAGGTTGACTGGTTTTCATTTTTTATTTATTAATGTCAGTGACCATGGTAATAGAACACTAAGTATAGTATTATAAATGTACATTAAAAAATAGTAGAAAAATTTAAGATAACATTTCTTTTTTCTAGATTTGCATTACTTAAGGTGGAAATGTGTCATTACAGTCTGTGAAAAAGGTTTATTAGCAAAAACAAATGAGTAAACTATGTGAGTATAGAACTTTTACACCCCCGTCTACACTACAAGCACAGCAAGCTATTATAATCAACCAAGTTGGTCAAACAGCATGCGAATGATGTGTCACATTTTTCACTGCTTGTTAAGACCCGCTGTTATTGCCCCTCGCTCACTACGCTTGTAGAGTAAAAGTGTGTCAAAATTTCACTAGAATGAGTTTTGAAAAAAAGTAAAAACAAACCTGTTCAATGTTGTGAGATTACTTTTAAGGCCTCTGGTTTCCTCTCGCAGCTTATGCTGTTGGCCCTCCAAAGTTTTCAACTGAATTTCCAGCTTAGCAATTTCCCTAACAAAATCAACAAAATGTACTCATCCTTATGGCATCCCAGATGTGTATGACTTTCTTTTTCTGCAGAAGAAAAACTATGATTTTAAGAAGAATATCTCCACTCTGTAGGTCCATACAGTACACGTAAATGGTGACCAGAACTTTGAAGGTCCAAAAAGCAAATAAAGGCAACATAAAAATATCCCATAAGACTCCAGTAGTGTAATAAATGTCTTCTGAAGCGATCCAAATGGGTTTGAGAATAGACCAAAATGTAACTCCTTTTTCACAGTACATCTTGCCGTTGCAGTCACTAGGCATGATCATGATGTCAAGTTTGATTACACTTCCTAATGCTTGATGCATGTGCAGGCTGCTAGATGGCACTAGGAAGTGTAATCCAGCTTAAAGTCATGATACCCAAAGAGACTGCTGATGTCAAGATTTACAGTGAAGAATTAGTTATATTTTGGTCTGTTTTCACTTCAGAAAATGTGGATTAAACCACTGGAATCTTATGGATTACATTTATGTTGTCTTTATGTGCATTTTGGAGCTTCAAAGTTTTGGTCACCATTCACTTGCATTGTACGGACCTACAGAGCAGAGATATTATTCTAAAAATCTATGTGTTCAGCAAAAGAAACAAAGTCATACACATCTGGGATGGCATGAGTGTGAGTAAATGAATTTTCATTTTTGGGTAAACTATTCCTTTAAACATCACTTAGCAAATGATACACTAACAACATAAAATGAAAATCAAAGTCAGACACGAGATATTCGTATTTGTTATCTCTGGTAGCTGACCATATAGCGCAGTGTTATGCAATGATCGAAAGAGGATGCATAAAGAAAGAAAATTACAGTGCTACCATTTGTTGTGCAGATGTATGATTAACAAGAAAACAGCATTTGCCATGTTTTTTCATCTTGTACATTAATTACAGTGTGGACATAAAAGCAAACCTTTCCTTCTCAGTGACAGCTGAATGAAGGCTCTGTAAACCTGTTGGTATAAAAAGACAAACCATTACATTTTCTTTCCTAATTTCACAGGTCTGTACAATTCCAAAATATAAAAGGAAAGGTACCCTCTTCCTTTGCTTTCAAGGCTGGTCTGGATTGGGGGGTGTTATGATGGTCTCCCATTATCACTGCTTCTACAGCTGTAAGTTTTGTGTTTTATTTTACAAAGCCGTGTGATTACTCATGTAGCATTTCATGTAGCAATGTTCAAACTGGAACTGAAAAAAATAAATCCTTCCATACCAGTCTCCAAGTCATTAATGCATCCGTCCAACTCCGCCATCATTTCATCCGTCTCCTTGATTTTAGATATCAGGCTCTGTTTTGCATCCTAAATGTATTATGGGAAGTATAGACACATCTTATAGAATATCCATGTATCTCAAATTTTCAAAAGTGTGCAGTTAGATGAGAAATGGGGAGGGTTTTTTTTTCTTCACACAGCATATTTTTGCAGCATATGCTTTTTCTTTTATGGAATACAAGTTGAAAAATGACTGAAAATAGTGCAGACAAAAAATCATCAGACTTGTTTCAGCAGATGACAGAAATCAACAGAAGAAAAAGAAAAAAAAAGGAAAAAAAAACTGATGGGAGGAGTTAGAGACCCTTTACCTGTGTTGTTTTAATGAGCTCGGAGTACAAGACTCCTTTCATTTCATGAGAAAGTGCTTTACTCCTCTTTCCAAAGTAAACTCGTCGCTCTTTCAACTTGGAGCCAAATCTTTTTAACTGAGGAAAACAAACAAGCATTAAGTCTTAAAACATCTCAAAGATTAAACCAATACAACATCTGACAATACTGAGACTGAACGCCTGTTTACTGCCAAAGTTTGGGTATACAAACGACATACCTGCACTTTAGAGAGCGTACATATCTCTTGCTGAAGAGCTCCATTGATATATCTCAGGGATTTTTCTTGTTCAGGCATTTGTTCTTTAAGTCTATGTGGAATGAAATAAATAAATAAATATTCATACTAATTAATCTTGATAATTCTGCAGTGATGTAGCATCATCAAAGCCAGACTTCTACACACTTCTCCACTGTATCTGTAAGGTTCTTGCAGTCTTGCTCATACACTCTCTGCTTGGGGTGATGTATGTATCTCTCTTTGAGCAAATCTTCCATGGTAAGAGTCTCTCCAGCTCTGAACTGAAAAGAGAAAGAGAAAAGTGCCATTAAAAGGAATGTTAGGTACCAGGTGCAAACAGGGCCAAAGGGACAGACCAGGATAAAGTCTGACCACTTACACTCTCAGGCAGAGCACTTGGTCTAGATCTATGGATGACAAAGTTGATACCAAAGTGGCTTAGGAACTCATTTACTGTGATGCTTCCATCCTCAAGTTTCTGGTGAAATAAAATAGTGGAGATAAACAACGAAAAGACAAAACAAGTCATTCATCAGTAGAGATAATGTGAGTGTATGTAAAAATTGGTACCTTGTTGAAATCAAATTCATGATTCATTGTCCCATCTAAGTGAGAGTCACACTGGGAATTTCTGAAAGCTGTAAAGCAGATTGTAAGTTTTCTTTTATAAATAAACCATTTGCAATGCCTCTAAATGCTTTGATGTGCATAGATGTTTTACTGCATCTAAGAACTGATCGGCTACTCACTGGATTCAAAAACTCCTGTTTCTTCTATTGTCTTTGCTTTGTGATTCTGTGTGGAATGACTTGGAAAATTACCTTCCCACTGTACGGCAGCTTCATGACAGGCAAGCCCCTAAGGAGAAACGATGATCAGAAATTAGCATGATAATGCACATAAACGGAGCCCACACTAAACATTTTATTACAGAACAAACTCTAACCATGTAGTAGGAAAATCCAAGCAAACAAAGGATTAAACAGAACATTATTAACATTGTGTGCCTACCATTTCAGAGATGTAGGCTTTCTTGGTTGGTTCTTCTGTAACATAGCCTTCCTCTTTGTACGACCTTTTAAAACCCTGGCTTTTGTTCGTGTCTGACTCAAAGACATCCTCAAAAGTCTCATCATTTATAGGTTCAGTCAAAGATTTACTACATTCATCTTTCTTATTTACTGGCCAACTTTCAAGACTCCTTGACAAGTCCTCTTCACTGCTCATCTCAGGAAATTCTTCATCATTGATGTTGACTGTTTCGCAGTTGCTATTATGCTCAATGACATCAAAATGTTTATCTAGTGGAAGACATTGTAAACCATTAGTAGTTCTGGTCACAGTTTTGTTTGGAGTTACAGTAGCTCGTTTTGGAAGCTTTGGTATGATACCACACAATGATAACCTTGATGAGAATGGCTTCTTTTTTAGGCTGAAAGGTGTGGTCTTCTCATTTTGAACAGAATTATCTTTCCGTTTGATCATAGGTGTAACATTTGATGCTTGCTCCGTGGAACCAGCTGTTTCACATTGCTCTTTATCATTGAGGGAAATCTCTTGGAGGGAACATGATGGCAGGGGTGCAGTTGTGCTAACCCACATAACATCTTTCTCTACATTAATATGCTGTGACATATTTTGAAGTTCCATCTGAAAGTCTACTAAACTTCTCCGTCTTGACTTTGCATGTTGCAGCTCTTCTTTAATAAAGGAATCAGCTACAGAGTCAGTGGAGGATGAAATGTCCAGTTGGACTGAGTTTGCACTTTGTTCTTTGCAAAGCCAAGGACTATGACCCACATCTATGTTTCTAGCGCCAGATAGGGCCTCTATATTCTCCACTTCTTTCTGGTAAAATGAGACATTGTTCTGTGTTTCAATGGGCACTGTGAGAACCTTTGAAACCTGCATGTTGTTGACTTCGTTAGAGGAATCTGAGGTCATTACCAAGGGTAAACTTGTCCTCATAGTTGTCACATTGTTTGATTGTGCTATGTCACAATTTTTGTCCATTTCCATGTCAGCTGAAACACAAAACATTGCCTCTGTATGGTTGCATTTGAGATTTTTCCCATCAAGATCTGACTTCCGAGCAAATGGGACATTTTTTGAGGGAAATATTTCTTGATTAATACCACTACCATTGACAGCTTCAGTCATCTCATTTTGTTCTCCCCTTGACACTGTGCTTGTAGTAACAGATGTCGATGCTCTAAGTACAATTTCATTTGCTTTGATCTCTGAAACACTTGCTGCCAATGTGCTTTTAGTATCAATTGCAATAGTGTTGCTTCCTGTTAATTCCATTTCATCATCAACAGAGGGCATAGCTAGACTTGAAGCACTGGCTTGAAGTGTCAGTTCCATACAGTCAGTTTGATCCTGCATAAGACAACTTCGTGCTGCAGGCAACAGATTTCTCTCAGTAGATATGAGGCTCTTTAACATGATATTGCCAGTGAGTGCCTGGGTCATCTCCATACAGTCAACATCAGGACTGGAGGATGCAGATACAAGGTTCAAACTTCTCCTCGATTTACTCACTGGTTTGCCCCTCTCATAGTTTTTGGCCTCAAGCACAACAGTCTGACACTGTGTCATTTCCATGTCACCAGTGTCTTGAGGATCACACAAAGACATCATCCCTCTTTCTGTCATTGTAGACTTTTTTCGAGTTATAAACGCTTCATGATTTCGCTCACTGATTGGTAATATTTGCACCTCAGTCATCTCCATGGGTTCAACTAAAGTGATTGTTTGATTGACAGATGATGGCACTCTTTTTGTAGCGGAGATATTTGTAGCACTTGTAGTCATGTCCATCCAATCGCTGCCTTCGGTTCCAGATACTGATGGATGAGGCAAGCTCTTCCTTGGCTGTTTGGTCTCGAGAATAATAGTCTGACTCTGTGTCATCTCCATATCATCAGAACCAGCAATTTGGGCTATCGCACGATAGCTTGATTTGTTGTGATCCATTTCTCTCCATTTTCAATCATATTAAAGGAGATGTTACTTGTTCTGGGAACTGGAAGCAGAGCTTCCTCCTTCATACTTACTTTATACTCTGTATCTTGATTTCTTCTATTTCTGGATACTGATGCATGAGGCAAACTTTTCACAGAGCTGCTGAATGACTGTTCAGTCCCGATAATAATAGTCTGGCACTGTGTCCTCTCCGTATCATCACAACTAGTAGTTTGGGCTACTGAGAGGTTGCCCGATTTGTTGTGATCCATTGTCGCCCCATTTCCAATCAAATTAAAGGAAATCTTGCCAACATTGACTGTATGGTCTTTTTCTTGAACAGCTTTGGATACTGACGCATGTGGCAAACTTTTCCTTGAGTTACTAAATGGGTTGTTTACACTTGACTGTTTGGTCTCGAGAACAATAGTCTGACACTGTGTCATGTCCATGTCATCAGAACAATCAGTTTGGGCTATCGAGAGATTTGCCCGATTTCCAATCACATTCATGAAGGGCATCTTCATTTCACTGGGAATTGTAAGGACAGCTTCGTCCTTCATCCTGAGCGTGTGCTCTTTTTCTTGAACAGTTACATCTAAAGTCTCCGTCATGTCCATGTCGCCAGAATTAGAAGTTTGGTTGGTTTCAGGTTGGTTTTTATCCATTATCTCTCCACTTCCAATCACATTAAAGAACATCTTTCTTACTTTGGGATCTGGAAGAGGAGCATCCGCATTCTTACTGATTGTATGCTCTGTTTCTTGTACAGATACATCAAAACCCCCTGTCATCTCCATTGCATTGTTATTCTCAGAGAAATAATGGGATCTATTGTGATTCAGAGCAGACTGGATGTTTCGAGGGATATTTCCTGTAACCTTAACATTGATAGGAGCGGTCTGGCTTTGAGTGAGCTCCATGTCGTTGTCATCATCGTTTGAAAAAGGTGTTAATAGTATGTTGCCATGATTTTCAGAGAAAGAGGATTGAACAGGCTGAGCATTACCTTTTTCAATTACAACAGTGTGACTTGTGGTTGCCTCCATATCATCATCAACAAGAAATGCAACACGGGAACGTCTACGTTGAAGTCCCCGTGGTTGTTGTGGGTTACCCTTGCCACCTAGATGTTGAACTTGCTTTTCTAAAAACAAAGGCAAGAGATTCTCCTCATCAATTTCCGATGAGCCTGTATTGACTGAACTGAAGAGACCACCAAGCCTTTTTTTTGAAGATGGGGGTGCAATATTTTTTTCAGCAGGTAGTGATATACTGGCTAGAAAAGCATTGAAGTCTGAGTCTACAGTAGAATTTGTCTCGATTTTTGCTTCACATGACACCCAAGTCTTACTTGCAACATTCTGATTCCCACCAACCACTTCAAGGTTTGGATGGTCATAGATTTCAAAATCCCTATCAATTATGATTGTGTTACTTTGAGTTATATCCATGTCTCCAGTATCCTTTCCAAGCTCTACTT
Organism: Myxocyprinus asiaticus; assembly: GCF_019703515.2. NCBI lineage: Eukaryota > Metazoa > Chordata > Actinopteri > Cypriniformes > Catostomidae > Myxocyprinus > Myxocyprinus asiaticus. The sequence goes on along the minus strand of NC_059351.1, from coordinate 12,842,553 downwards.
TTGAAGATGAGGGCACAATATTTTTAACATTGGGTTGCGATATACTGGTGAGAAAAGCATTGAAATCTGGGTCCATAGTGTCATTTTTAGTTACGACTTTTGCTGAACATGACAAACCACTCTGACTTGCAATATTCTGATTCCTACTGAGCGTCTGAGCCACTTTGAGGCCAAAATCTGGCTTTGACTCTTCATCAACTTCATAATCATTATCAATTGTGATTGTGTGACTATGAGTTATATCCATGAATCCAGTATCCTCTCCAAGCAACATTGTTCTATCCACACAGTCATCTTGTAACAATGGATCTGAGAAGAAATTCTCCTATAATTTGAAATCACAATAAATAGTCCATGTTAAAACATGTTTGATTAAGAGATTACTAAAACAATCAAGTACTGCAAGTTCACACACTAACTAAATTAAAAGAAATGGGGCAGCATTTCCCTGCTTTAATTAAGGATGTCATGAACTGCAGCAAACAGTTAAACATGTACTGAAATGTACAATATTTTTGGAATTCCAGTGTTTATGTACATTGTGATCATTTATGTACTCACCTTATTCAGGTGCTGGGATACATAAAGAGGATTGTTTAACAAAGTTTCAAGGCCTGAAATAAATAGAATGCTTTAGGGGTTCAGGGTCTGACTAAGAGAATAATTTACAAAAAGAAAAGTTGTTTATATGAGATCAGTAGATACTGTTTTACAAAAAGCAGTAGACAACATATGTATGTATATGCATATGTGTGTGTGTGTGTGTGTGTGTGTGTGTGTGTGTGTATATATATATATATATATATATATACACACACACACACACACACACACACACACACACAGCTCTGGAAAAAATTAAGAGACGCAAAATTATCGGTTTCTCTGGATTTACTCTTTATAGGTGTGTTTGAGTAAAATTAACATTTTTGTTTTATTCTTTAAAGTACTGACAACATTTCTCCCAAATAAAAATATTGTCATTTAGAGCATTTATTTGCAGAAAATGACCAAAAAGATGCTGTGTTTTCAGACCTCGAATAATGCGAAGAAAACAAGTTCATATTCATTTTAAAACAACACTCCTGGCACAAAAATTCAAGCAGCTTGGATTTGTTTGATGGCTTGTGGCCATCCATCTTCCTCTTGATCACATTCCAGAGGTTTTCAAAGGGGTTCAGGTCTGGAAATTCGGCTGGCCATGACAGGGTCTTGGTCCTCCATCCACACCTTGACTGAACTGGCTCGGTGATGACTGTATGATCAGCAAGGCTGGAATCGGAAAGATTCTTCTTTGTGAAGGACGCATGAATCAAGCCACACAGGGATAATTTTTTCCAGCAGGACAATACTCCATGCAACACAGCCAGGTCAATCAAGGTGTGGATGGAGGAGCACCAGATCAAGACCCTGTCATGGCCAGCCCAATCTTCAGTCCTGAACCGCATTCAAAACTTCTGGAATGTGATCAAGAGGAAGATGGATGGCCACAAGCCATCAAACAAAGCTGAGCTGCTTGAATTTTTGTGCAGGAGTGGCATAAAGTCACCCAACAGCAGTGCCAGATGGGCTGGTTTGAGTATTTCTGTAACTGCTGATCTCCTGGGATTTTAATGCACAACAGTCTCTAGAGTGCATAGAGAATGGTGCGAAAAACAAAAAACCACCAATGAGCGGCAGTTCTGTGGACGAAAATGCTTTGTTGATGACAGGTCAATGGAGAATGGCCAGACCAGTTCGAGCTGACAGATAGGCTACGGTAACTCAGATAACCAATTGTAACCAATGTACAATTGTAGGGAGCAGAATAGCATCTCGGAATGCAAAACATGTCGAACCTCGAGGCGGATGGGCTACAACAGCAGAAGACCACGTTGGGTTCCACTTGTCAGCCAAGAACAGAAAACTGAGGCTGCAGTGGGCCTACCATTTGTGTACAGCAGAAATCCAGATTTATCAGACCAGGCGATGTTTTTCCAATTGTACACTGACCAGTTTTGGTGAGCCTGTACCCACTGCAGCCTCAGTTTCCTGTTCTTAGCTGATAGTAATGGTATACAGAGGGGTCCTCTGCTGCTGTAGTACATCTGCCTCAATGTTCGACATGCTGTATGTTCAGAAATGCTTTTCTGCATAGCACTGTTGTCACGCATATTTATTTGGGTTACTGTCACCTTCCTGTCAGCTTGGAAGGACAGGATCTGGCCATTATCCTCTGACCTCTGTCATTAACAAGGCATTTTCGCCCACAGAACTGCCACTCGCTGGATGTATTTTGTTTTTCACACCATTCTCTTTATACTCTAGAGACTGTTGTGTGTGAAAATCCCAGGAGATCAGCAGTTACAGAAATTCTCAAACCAGCCTGTCTGGCACCAACGATCATGCCACGGTCTAAATCACTGAGAACACATTTTCCCCCATTCTGATGGTTGATGTGAATATTAACTGAAGATCCTGACTCATATCTGCATGATTTTATACATTACACTGCTACCACACAATTGGCTGATTAGATAATCACATGAACAAGTAGATGTACAGGTGTACCTAATAAAGTATATATATATATATATATTTATATATTTTTTTTTTTACAGTGCATCCGGAAAGTATTCACAGCACTTCACTTTTTCCACATTTTGTTATGTTACAGTCTTATTCCAAAATGGATTACATTCATTATTTTCCTCAAAATTCTACAAACAATACCCCATAACGACAACGTGAAAGAAGTTTGTTTGAAATCTTTGCAAATTTATTAAAAATAAAAAAACGAAAAAAATCACATGTACATAAGTATTCACAGCCTTTGCCATGACACTCAAAATTGAGCTCAGGTGCATCCTGTTTCCACTGATCATCCTTGAGATGTTTCTACAACTTGATTGGAGTCCACCAGTGGTAAATTCAGTTGATTAGACAAGATTTGGAAAGGCACACACCTGTCTAAAAGGTCCCACAGTTAACAGCGCATGTCAGAGCACAAACCAAGCCATGAAGTCCAAGGAATTGTCTGTAGACCTCCGAAAAAGGATTGTATCGAGGCACAGATCTGGGGAAGGGTACAGAAAAATTTCTGCTGCATTGAAGATCCCAATGAGCACAGTGGCCTCCATCATCCGTAAATGGAAGAAGTTTGGAACCACCAGGACTCTTCCTAGAGCTGGCAGCCTGGCCAAACTGAGCGATCGGGGAGAAGGGCCTTAGTCAGGGAGGTGACCAAGAACCCAATGGTCACTCTGACAGAGCTCCAGCATTTCTCTGTGGAGAGAGAAGAACCTTCAAGAAGAACAACCATCTCTGCAGCACTCCACCAATCAGGCCTGTATGGTAGAGTGGCCAGACGGAAGCCACTCCTCAGTAAAAGGCACATGACAGCCCGCCTGGAGTTTGCCAAAAGGCATCTGAAGGACTCTCAGACCATGAGAAACAAAGATTGAAGTCTTTGTCCTGAATGGCAAGTGTCATGTCTGGAGGAAACCAGGCACTGCTCATCACCTGGCCAATACCATCCCTACAGCGAAGCATGGTGGTGGCAGCATCATGTTGTGGGGATGGTTTTCAGTGGCAGGAACTGGGAGACTGGTCAGGATCGAGGGAAAGATGAATGCAGCAATGTACAGAGACATCCTTGATGAAAACCTGCTCCAGAGCGCTCTGAACCTCAGACTGGGGCGAAGGTTCATCTTCCAACAGGACAACGACCCTAAGCACACAGCCAAGATAACAAAGGAGTGGCTCTGGGACAACTCTGTGAATGTCCTTGAGTGGCCCAGCCAGAGCCCAGACTTGAACCCGATTGAACATCTCTGGAGAGATCTGAAAATGGCTGTGCACCGATGCTCCCCATCCAACCTGATGGAGCTTGAGAGGTCCTGCAAAGAAGAATGGGAGAAAATGCCCAAAAATAGGTGTGCCAAGCTTGTAGCATCATACTCAAATAGACTTGAGGCTGTAATTGGTGCCAAAGGTGCTTCAACAAAGTATTGAGCAAAGGCTGTGAATACTTATGTACATGTGATTTTTTTTTCCGTTTTTTAATTTTAATAAATTTGCCAAGATTTCAAACAAACTTCTTTCACGTTGTCATTATGGGGTATTGTTTGTAGAATTTTGAGGAAAATAATGAATTTAATCCATTTTGGAATAAGGCTGTAACATAACAAAATGTGGAAAAAGTGAAGCGCTGTGAATACTTTCCGGATGCACTGTGTGTGTGTGTGTGTGTGTGTGTATATATATACAGGTGCATCTCAATAAATTAGAATGTCGTGGAAAAGTTCATTTATTTCAGTAATTCAACTCAAATTGTGAAACTTGTGTATTAAATAAATTCAATGCACACAGACTGAAGTAGTTTAAGTCTTTGGTTCTTTTAATTGTGATGATTTTGGCTCACATTTAACAAAAACCCACCAATTCACTATCTCAACAAATTAGAATATGGTGACATGTCAATCAGCTAATCAACTCAAAACACCTGCAAAGTTTTCCTGAGCCTTCAAAATGGTCTCTCAGCTTGGTTCACTAGGCTACACAATCATGGGGAAGACTGCTGATCTGACAGTTGTCCAGAAGACAATCATTGACACCCTTCACAAGGAGGGTAAGCCACAAACATTCATTGCCAAAGAAGCTGGCTGTTCACAGAGTGCTGTATCCAAGCATGTTAACAGAAAGTTGAGTGGAAGGAAAAAGTGTGGAAGAAAAAGGTGCACAACCAACCAAGAGAACCGCAGCCTTACGATTGTCAAGCAAAATCAATTCAAGAATTTGGGTGAACTTCACAAGGAATGGACTGAGGCTGGGGTCAAGGCATCAAGAGCAACCACACACAGACATGTCAAGGAATTTGGCTACAGTTGTTGTATTCCTCTTGTTAAGCCACTCCTGAACCACAGACAACGTCAGAGGCGTCTTTCCTGGGCTAATGAGAAGAAGAAATGGACTGTTGCCCAGTGGTCCAAAGTCCTCTTTTCAGATGAGAGCAAGTTTTGTATTTCATTTGGAAACCAAGGTCCTAGAGTCTGGAGGAAGGGTGGAGAAGCTCATAGTCCAAGTTGCTTGAAGTCCAGTGTTAAGTTTCCACAGTCTGTGATGATTTGGGGTGCAATGTCATCTGCTGGTGTTGGTCCATTGTGTTTTTTGAAAACCAAAGACACTGCACCTGTTTACCAAGAAATTTTGAAGCACTTCATGCTTCCTTCTGCTGACCAGCTTTTTAAAGATTCTGATTTCATTTTCCAGCAGGATTTGGTGCCTGCCCACACTGCCAAAAGCACCAAAAGTTGGTTAAATGACCATGGTGTTGGTGTGCTTGACTGGCCAGCAAACTCACCAGACCTGAACCCCATAGAGAATCTATGGGGTATTGTCAAGAGGAAAATGAGAAACAAGAGACCAAAAAATGCAGATGAGCTGAAGGCCACTGTCAAAGAAACCTGGGCTTCCATACCACCTCAGCAGTGCCACAAACTGATCACCTCCATGCCACGCCGAATTGAGGCAGTAATTAAAGCAAAAGGAGCCCCTACCAAGTACTGAGTACATATACAGTAAATGAACATACTTTCCAGAAGGCCAACAATTCACTAAAAATGTTTTTTTTATTGGTCTTATGATGTATTCTAATTTTTTGAGATGGTGAATTGGTGGGTTTTTGTTAAATGTGAGCCAAAATCATCACAATTAAAAGAACCAAAGACTTAAACTACTTCAGTCTGTGTGCATTGAATTTATTTAATACACGAGTTTCACAATTTGAGTTGAATTACTGAAATAAATGAACTTTTCCACGACATTCTAATTTATTGAGATGCACCTGTATATATATATATATTAGGTTTTTATGTAATACTTTTTCCCCTTGAACACTTTACCTTTGATTTGGTGATTTCCTTCTTCACCAAAATGCAGAATCCTTTTATTAGGAGGAAAAAATGCCAATTACAGATATTCATAAATAGAAGATTACATGTACAAACACTAACAGCATTAACAAATACGTTCCACTCTGAGTCAGAATACATATATTTGTTTCATCAGCTAAGCTTAGAGAGCTCAGAGCTGTTGCCATTGATTTGAACAGTGTGCCACTTAGGAAATGCAGAAAATAATGTCCCATGACTTACTTTTGATCTTGTCTGCCATCTCCTGTTAAATTCAACAGTGCAATGAATTAAATGACAGTTTGACAAATAAAAAAATACTTCAACATAAAAATATACAATGCTTTTAATTTGAGAGATCTGGTACAGACAATCCTAACCATGTGCCACAAATTACCCTATAAATAATACACCATATGCTTGTCTAGAAACAACAATCTGACACAACCACCCCAACACAGGTAAACTACTCACTGACAGTTGTGTTCTGTATGGAGGCCAGCACAGGAGATTCACTCTTTGCATCACTGTGAAATTAGATTTTTTTTTTTACATATTGTCTGTACATGTCGTTTATGTCTGTTTTTCCCAATGAGTGGGGTGAGATCCTTGAACTTACTTAGAAAAGACACGAACATTATTTGTAGTGGCAAAACTCACTCTCCTTGAATTTCTCTTCTTCTCAATAGGCTTGGTAACTTCCTCCTACATAAATACATAAAAAGGAAAATAGTAAAAGAAACATTTAATATAAGGAACCAACAAACTAAAATACAGATATTCAAAGTCACTTGATCACCTGCTGCTCTTCTTGTTCAGCTCCAACCTCTTTCATAGATGTCCGAGAAGCTTTTAAAATCTGTTTTGGAAAATCAAGATGAACTGTTTAAACATTTTACATGTCTCTGGAGAAATTAAGAAAATAAAGTAATTTATTAATAAAGGGCACAACAATTCTCACAGCCTGATATGGGCCTGTCTGCAATACTTCAATAACATACTGGATACATACCGAAGAAAATCTCCTTGAGGACTTTACTGCCTCACAGCTGTTAAGACAAAAGTGACAAACATTAAGTGACATTGGTTAATTTTTTGGTAAAAAATAAGATTTTAGTTATTATTTACATGTAGGATTGCATCATTTCTCATCAAGTCAAATTATTACCATCTGTTGCATCATGTCACTGCATGACAGCTCTAAATTGTTCAGTGCATTTGTTTTGTATAGAGCTTTTTAGCCATGACATCAATTTGTAGGTGAACCTGGAAGTCTAATTCGCCATGGGTTCCTTCGGGATGGGGGTTTTTCAACTTATGAGTAAAATAAGATCTATGGTAAACATTATTTCACGATACATGGACATTTTGATCTACAACATATATTGCACACTTTCATACCTCAAATGTGAATTTTGAATTATTCGAATATTATTTTGAATGATAATATATATTTTTTATTATTATGCAATTCAGTACGACATCAAAATTCACATTTGAGGTAGAAAAGTGTGTAATATATGTTGTAGAAAAAAACGTCCACATATCGTCAATTAATTTTAACCACAGACCTACTCCCATTATAAAACCCCATAGGAAAATCCAGAGGTAACCCATGGTGAATTCTCTTCTCATTTGTAGACTACAAACTGAACAGCTCTATAGACCTTATTCATGCTAGCACCATCCTTGATTTTTAACGGTAATGACAACATGGCTTTGAGGGATAGACTTACCATCTCTTCAATGGCAAGCACGGTATAAAGCTGTATAAAGCTCCTTGATCACATCTGATTTTCCACAACTCATGCTGTCTGGAGTTTTTTGTCTACTGAATGTTCTTAGAAAGATATTTTTTCAATGCTTTGTCCATGGAACGATCCAAAAACACTTTAAACTGCAGTACAGCCCATTGAAGAGAATGTAAGTCTATCCCTCACAGCCTTGTTGTCATTCCTATTAAAAATCAAAATAGCGCTGCTGTGAATAAGGTCTGTTGCAGGGGAATGAAACATTACTATAAACATTGCAGGTTTTATGGATGACTATACATCAACTTAACACATTTTCCCCCCAACTTTTGAGTGGGACAACTGTTCCAAACTACTATTCTATACTGCGCACTGAGAACTTATATACTGTCATTATAGCATAATTACCTTTTTGCTAATTACTACGTGATCATGGATGCTGCACGGATTTTAAAATCAAATTTAAGACTTTTTAAGACCTTTTTTAAGACTTGAACATATAAAATTAGTATGGTATGTCCATACCAGATCATATTAAAATTGCTTTATCTACCAATATCAACACATCTGAATTAGAATTCAGAAGTTACCGTACATACGATAGTTTTTAAAATTGATATATTGAATGTGTTAAAAATTTTCCTAGATTTTTTTTTTTTTTTACTGTGACAGGCACAGACACAACAATAAACCAAATTTCAAATAATAAAAAAAAAAGATTTGGTGCAAATGCAGGACTTATAACTATCAACAGGCCAAATATACACAGGGGACTCTTATTTTGAAATGTCTGTAGTGGACTAAAGCACTGAACTGGTAAGCAGAAGATTGTTGGTTCAATCCCCACAGCCACCACCATTGTGTCCTTGAGCAAGGCACTTAACTCCAGGTTGCTCCAGGGGGACTGTCCCTGTGATAAGGGCACTGTAAGTCCCTTTGGATAAGTGTCTGCCAAATGCATAAATGTAAATGTAAATATCTACAACTTATTACTATATACACTCTGTAAAATAAACAACATCATACGACAAAAATAAGCAGTAATTAACAGATTTTGAACCACTCTGAAACCACTGGAAACACTGTATCATGAGTTCCCTGTGTGCTTGGAGAGCCGCGTCTTCACTTTGAAGTGTGCAGCGCATACAGACAATAGATTTATTTAATTAAATCACAGCCTTTTCCAGTTTAATAATTACATTTGGCCATATAGCGATTCCTAATTTCTGTCCGTAAATTTAAGACCTCTTTGAATGATAATTAAGACTTTTGTTATACCATTTAAGATATTTAAGACTTTTTATGGCCTTAAATTTTGAAAAATTAATTTAAGACATTTTAAGAACCCACGGGAACCCTGGTGATGTTCTACAGCCTCTTAATATTACTCACACTCGTCTGATCTGTTTCCTGCTTAATAATAATTTATTCTAAAAATTTCTGCTTAGTATTAATGAAGTGCTTGTGCTACACAGTCTGTGCCAAAAACCCACACACCTAAAATACCACACTCTGATGTGACAGAAAGTTAATGCTAGAGTAAAACGACAGATTTGTTTTATTTTTAAGTTAAAAAGAGTGCATTAGTTTTGTCATTGGAAAGACACAATTGGTTATCACAAATGTAAGTGCTCTGAAAGCTCTTAGTTTGAGGACGCTCTCTGCAATAAAACTGCAACACATCAGAGAAGGTTTGAACATTTTGGACATGAGCAGACAGACTGAACCATTCACAAATGCTCAATAATTGTATGCCTAAATTATGCATAAAAAATGTCAGAGAACCTTCCAGAAATCAACTTACCCCAAATTCAACTGCTCCATGTTCAATGTATGAGGAAAAACCCAGAGCACTAAACCTAAATAAGACCAAAAAAACACTCTTCAGTCAGGGAATCTCTTCACGAAGGAACAAATGGAAGAAGACAAAAATACAGTATTTAAGGAGGCTTAATGTAATTACAATCAATATTATCTCCATTCTACACACACTTCAGCATTACTTAATATTTTAGTTGAAGTCGAAGTAACAAATCTGACTGTCAGATGACGTACATTCGTGAGCTCATGATAAATACAACATTATCATGAAGGGAACAAAGAGTTCTCGACATTTCAAAGACTTGTAAACAAAAATAGGTTTTTTGAAAGCCCATATGTATCATTTTAACAGCTTAATAAGTAAGATAATAAAACGCAATACCTAAATATGATTTCCCTCCATTCACGGCTTGTTTTTTGTTTTTGTTTTTTTCTCTCTCTTCGTAAAATTTTGAACTCAACCGCCGCGTCTCTTCTTCCCGCTCAGTGACGTGACACATTCATTGGCGCCATCTAGTGGAGTGGAAGTCAGTTTTAAAATGGAAATAATAATAATAAAACATATTTTAGATAACATTCGTGTGGATTAAATACATTTTTGATACTATGGAAACACTAAAAATGTATATACATACAATTTGTAGTCAGTCAAAGTTATATATTAATCTTGGTTGAGTCTTGGTTGTTTTATATTAACAGACTAACCAGAAACGGATTTGTAAAATAAACGGAAGTGACGTGAATATTTTGAAAATTAATGGCGGTGGTTTGAATCGTAACTTTTACAGCGTAATCGTTTGTTACAAGTTTAACTTTGTATGGTAAGTTCATTACATATATCGTACTTCAATCGAAAACATATTTTAATGGCGTTAACGATGTCAGACTGTTTCGTTAAAATTACATCGCATTTACCGAAAATACAAATGGACATGTAACAGCAGTTTCCTGGAATTTATTTTATTTTTTGGAATTTATTTATTTTGTGTGTGTGTGTGACCTGGACTATTTATATATATAGAATAAATTACATTTATCTAATTGCAGGACTATATAAGTGAACTACAATAGCTAAAATGTGATTAAAAATTGTGAGAAATGTAAAGGAAATAGTAGTTAGTCACAGTACCTAAAATATCTTCCCCTTATTTATTCATATACACTTTTACCTAATGAATGCTCATGTTATTTGTCAACTCCTATTCCCTAAATGCATTGTCATTTTTTATTTTATTTTTTGTATTGTAATACTTCTTCCAAAGTAAATAACTAAAGACATGATACCTTTATATAAATGATGTTTAGAATGGACCTCTAGTGAGACTAAAGGTGAGACACTGTAATTCCAAGTTTTCATGCTTATTGTTTGTACTTTAATTGTCACCCAAGATGAATATTGATCTTAAAAATGAAAGCAGTGCATTTTAATTGTCTGTTTCTCCAGAAAGCTGCACAGTCAGACATGAAGAGAGTTCAGGTGAAAGACACAGTGATCCCTGCACAGCCCAGAGCGGCACATGTCAAAAACGACACAGACAATAAGTGGGTGTCTTAGTTTGAAACCCCCTATAACATGCCTTTTATCTTAAACAAGTAGTTTTATATTAAAATAAAATGTATTCTTTTATGTTTTTTTCCAGGAAGTACCAGCACAGATCTCTAAAAGCGTAAGTACCAACTTGTGAATCTATTCCTTACAAAAGAGTACTGTGACAGTATCTATGTTCATATACTATGGTATTTACATGGCACTTCAAGGTACATCATAGAATACAATGGTATTGCCATGGTACTTTTTTGGTTTTGTTGTCTGCCTCTCTATCAGATATATACTTAGTGAAGAAGGATATACCTAAACATATTTGAAAATGTAAATACATTCTTTTGTTTCTCTAAGGCCAACCACAAGATATTGGCAGCAAAATGATTTAAAAGAACAGAATCGGGTCTTGACTGCAACAAATGAAGACCTGCAGAAACAGTTTGAAGAAATGAAGGTGATTATATCTGATCTAGTGATTTAATCAAATACATGAATTAGGCCTGCCGTTTTTAAAAGTGCTGGAAAGTTAAAACTCAGGATGTAGAGTGAGATGTAGCATATTTGTTTAAATGAATAAAATCCAATGCATTTAATACTTGAATCATTTAAACTATAATTCATTAATCATGCTTCTGAAGGAAACGGTATCTGAACTGGAGCAGCGATGCGCAGACATCCAGGGAGAAAACAGAGAGATTCAAAAACAGCTGAGGGATTGCCATGTCCTTCTTGTTGCAGAAAACCTTGACCCAGGTGATTTGTTTTTAACTGTCTGTTTGATTGTCAGTCCTAAGAAGAGCCGTTGTTTCTGTTCTGTTGTAATCTAAATGCCTCAATTTCAGTTTCAGGGGGAAAGTTGGGACAAACAACACAAAAGAAGGAAGAACAAAGAAAAGAAGTTATGGTATCTTGCATTTTTCTTTATTCATACTGTAAATAAATTATTACAATGTGAAATTACAGAGAAAATTAATCTGGATGGTCTTGGTAACATTTGTTTTAAATGGAAAAATGAGTTTTGAGCAGTGTAACTTTATAAACATTGCAGATATATACTGTGTGTGTGTGTGTGTGTGTGTGTGTGTGTGTATATATATTATACACACACACACACATTCACTACCGGTCAAAAGTTTTGAAACACTTGACTGAAATGTTTCACATGATCTTAAAAATCTTTTTATCTGAAGGTGTCTATTTAAATGTTTGAAATTAGTTTTGTAGACAAACATATAATTGTGCCACCATATTAATTTATTTCATTATAAAACTAAAGTTTAATAAAAAACATTTTTTTTGAAATTGATGACTTGGACCAAATAGTAAAGAAAAGCAGCTAATATGTTTCCAACATGTATGGGAACTCCTTCAATACTGTTTAAAAAGCATCCCAGGGTGATACCTCAAGAAGTTGGTTGAGAAAATGTCAAGAGTACATGTCTGCAAATTCTAGGCAAAGGGTGACTACTTTGAAGATGCTAAAATATAACACAGTTTTGATTTATTTTGGATTTTGTTTAGTCACAACATAATTCCCATAGTTCCGTTTATGTTATTCCATAGTTTTGATGACTTTACTATTATTCTAAATGTGAAAAAAAAAAAAAAAAAAAAAAAAATTATAATAAAGAATGAGTAAGTGTTTCAAAACTTTTGACCGGTAGTGTGTGTGTGTGTGTATATATATATTCCTGTGTGTGGTCGGCACAGGATTCTACAGTATAACAGCGGCCTCTAGAGGTGAAATATAAACAATCAATGACACCTATTGGGGATTTGTTGAATCTAAATCTTTAATTATTGACAGTATTCATCCATATTTGTGTTCTCACTTCAAAATTAATTTTGTTATTTTTATTAGATAATCGCAAGACCCTGTCCCTTTTGTTCACAAATCTAAAGGTGCCCTTCACAAATGTAAAGATGCCGTTTTAAGTGGAGGTGCCTTTAAGAGTGTGGAGATTTAAGCGGAGGTGTCTTTACTACAGCATATATATATATATATATATATATACACATACATACATAGACTACCGGTCAAAAGTTTTGAAACACTTATTCTTTATTATAATTTTTTTTTTTTCACATTTAGAATAATAGTAAAGTCATCAAAACTATGGAATAACATAAATGGAACTATGGGAATTATGTTGTGACTAAACAAAATCCAAAATAAATCAAAACTGTGTTATATTTGAGCATCTTCAAAGTAGTCACCCTTTGCCTAGAATTTGCAGACATGTACTCTTGACATTTTCTCAACCAACTTCTTGAGGTATCACCCTGGGATGCTTTTTAAACAGTATTGAAGGAGTTCCCATCTATGCTGGGCACTTATTGGCTGCTTTTCTTTATTATTTGGTCCAAGTCATCCAAAAACAAATTTTTTTATTTTTTTTATTTTTAAATACAGTTTTAGTTTTGTAATTAAATAAATTAATATGTTGGCACAATTATATTTTTGTCTAAAAAACGAATTTCAAACATTTAAGCATACTCCTTCAGATCAAAAGGTTTTTAAGATAATGAGAAACATTTCAGGCAAGTGACTCCAAATTTTGAATGGTAGTGTATATACAGTTGTAGTCAGAAGTTTATATACACCTTAGCCAAATACATTTAAACTCAGTTTTTCACAATTCCTGACATTTAATCGTAGAAAACATTCCCTGTCTTAGGTCAGTTAGGATCACTATTTTAAGAATGTGAAATTATGCCTGGGTAGCTCAGCAAGTAAAGACGCTGACTACCACACCTGAAGTTGCAAGTTCGAATTCAGGGCGTGCTGAGTGACTCCAGTCAGGCTTCCTAAGCAATCATTTGGCCCGGTTGCTAGGGTGGGTAGAGTCACGTTGGGTTAACCTCCTCGTGGTCATTATAACGTGGTTCTCACTCTCACTGGGGCGTGTGGTGAGTTGTGCGTGGATGTTAGCGTAAGCCTCCACACATGCTAGGTCTCCGTGATAACACACTCAACAAGCCACGTGATAAGATGCGCGGATTGACGGTCTCAGACGCGGAGACAACTGAGATTAGAGAGAATTATTTATTTCAGCTTTTATTTATTTCATCACATTCCCAGTGGGTCAGAAGTTTACATACACTTTGTTAGTATTTGGTAGCATTGCCTTTAAATTATTTAACTTGGGTCAAACATTTTGGGTAGCCTTCCACAAGCTTCTCACAATAAGTTGCTGGAATTTTGGCCCATTCCTCCAGACAGAACTGGTGTAACTGTCAGGTTTGTAGGCCTCCTTGCTCGCACACGCTTTTTCAGTTCTGCTCACAAATTTTCTATAGGATTGAGGTCAGGGCTTTGTGATGGCCACTCCAATACCTTGACTTTGTTGTCCTTAAGCCATTTTGCCACATCTTTGGAGGTATGCTTGGGGTCATTATCCATTTGAAAGACCCATTTGCGACCAAGCTTTAACTTCCTGGCTGATGTCTTGAGATGTTGCTTCAATATATCCATATAAATTTCTTTCCTCATGATGCCATCTATTTTGTGAAGTGCACCAGTCCCTCCTGCAACAAAGTACCCCCACAACATGATGCTGCTACCCCCATGCTGTACGGTTGGGTTTGTGTTCTTCGTCTTGCAAGCCTCACCCTTTTTCCTCCAATCATAATGCTGTTCACTATGGCTTAACAGTTCAAATTTTGTTTCATCAAGAGGAAATGTATCCCAAAAGTAAGATCTTTGTCCCCATGTGCACTTGCAAACTGTAGTCTGGTTTTTATGGCGGTTTTGGAGCAGTGGCTTCTTCCTTGCTGAGCAGCCTTTCAGGTTATGTCGATATAGGACTCGTTTTACTGTGGATATAGATACTTGTCTGCCTGTTTCCTCCAGCATCTTCACAAGGTCATTTGCTGTTGTTCTGGGATTGATTTGCACAGAATGCGTCTCCTTCCTGAGCAGTATGATGGCTGCATGGTCCCATGGTGTTTATACTTGCGTACTATTGTTTGTACAGATGAACGTGGTACCTTCAGGCTTTTGGAAATTGCTCCCAAGGTTGAACCAGACTTGTGGAGGTCCACATTTTTTTTCTGAGGTCTTGGCTCATTTCTTTTGATTTTTCCATGATGTCAAGCAATGAGGCACTGAGTTTGAAGGTAGGCCTTAAAATACATCCACAGGTACACCTCCAATTCAGTACACCTCCTATCAGAAGCTAATTGGTTAATTGTCTAAAGGCTTGACAGTCATTTTCTGGAATTTTCCAAGTTGCATTAAGGCACAGTTAACTTAGTGTATGTAAACTTCTGACCTACTTGATTTGTGATATAGTCAATTAAAAGTGAAACAATCTGTCTGTAAACAATTGTTGGAAAAATGACTTGTGTCATGCACAAAGTAGATGTCCTAAACAACTTTCCAAAACTATAGTTTGCTTATATTAAGTCTGTGGAGTGGTTATAAAATGAGTTTTAATGACTTCAACCTAAGTGTATGTAAACTTCTGACTTCAACTATATACAGTACTGTGCAAAAGTTTTAGGCATTTGTGAAAAATGTTGCATAGTGAGGATTTCTTCTACAATAATGCCATAAATAGTTTTCATTTATCAATTCACATCATACTAATTCCATTAAACATAAAAAAGCTAATCAAAATTGGGTGTGACTACCTTTGCCATCAAAACAGCACCAATACTCATAGGTACACATGGACACAGTTTTTCTTGGTTGTTGGCGGGTAGAATGTTCCAAGCTTCTGGAGAATTCACCACAGTTCTTTTATCTATTTAGGCTGTCTCAATTGCTTCTGTCTCTTCATGTAAACCCAGATTGACTCGATGTTCAGTGGTGGGCTCTGTGGGTGTCGTGGCATCTGTTGCAGGGCTCCCTGTTCTTCTATTCTATTTTCTTCTATTTGCAAAAGGAATGTTTGAGAGTCTAAAATGTATATTTCCCATTGACACTAAAGCTGAAGATATAAATAACCATTTTAAGACAAATGTTTTTGTGAAAAATCTTATGTGCCTAAGACTTTTGCACAGTACTGTGTGTATATATATACACACACACAAAACATTTAATCTGGTGAATATATAGGCTAGAAAAAGCTTAATATGGTTAATACTTAATATATAGCATTGTAACGGTTGGTTATTTCATTTGAAAATAAGAGTTCCTGGTTTATTTTGGGTTTAATTTTTGTTCAAAGTCCCACGTTACGCACCAAATCTTTTTTTCTTTTTTCTTCTGGTTATTATTGGGATTTTGGTTGAACAATAATGTAACAAGGATTGTATTCATTTTAGACTCCTTTAGCCTCTGTGTCTGTGCCCGTCATAGTAAGGAATGGATAAAAAAAATTGTAACACACTATAAATCAATTTTAAAAACTATCAGCCATTTAATCGGTTCTCGGTCTTTCCCACCACCTTAGTTATTGATATCGGCAAAATCCACTATCAGCTGACCTCTAGTATTTTTCCTAGTTTATACTGGACAATTAATTTTGTTGTTTCATTTTAAGTAGATGTACTTTGGCTTTTTATTTCTGGCTCTAAAATGTGTTTGGATTGGCCTTGCTCGAAGATTTAAAAAAAGCTGTCATACAAACATACACTTGGATGATTCTCATGAAACCTCTCACATCTCATTACTGTAACATGTCCAGATAATTTACTTTTAGGATTCCCATTGTTTTGAATGATGATTCTCATTTCCATAAAGGTAATTTCTTTAGAGTAAAAAAAAAAAAAAAGTGCAAAGATTTTAAAAATTTAAATCATCAAAAATGAAAGGCAGTACCGAGGGAGTAGTACTATGATGTAAAAAAATACTTCACAATTTACAAAATATATTTTTTCATGTTGCCATAATGAGAATATCATAAAGACCTTTTTTTTTTTTCTTATTACAGTAAATTAGGGGGTAAAATGTGTGTCTGTCATGAAAACAATGTCACAATGTTAAAAAAAAAAAAGTCCTAATGGCCCTTAAAAGGCTACATTTTCTATATGCAAAATATATTTTCTTGTGCCTAACAACACCTTTTAACCATGGTGAAATCACTGCTTTATCTTTGTAATGACAGACTGTTTCCCAAAATCTCTTGACTGAGCTGAAACTGTTTGGGGAGATGGCACAAGAGCAGGCAGCAAATTTTATGGTGAGTATCTGCGTTTCTTCATGCATTTATTTTTAAAAACTAAACTTCTGGGTTATTTATTCCGATTTATATGTCCTGCGGCACTGACAGGACATTAATACAAGTTAGTTTCCCTAAGACTGAATTACTATATGAGAGTGAAACTACACATGTTCTGCTCTGTCAGGCTTAAGACTGTGTTGTTAATCATAAACCCCCATCACCAATTAAAAATTCATTTAAATGTTCTAAACCAATGTTATTGAGTATAATTCTCCACAACTACAGCTCACACTCATGTAGAACTTAAAGTAGGTTTTATAAAGGATGTTGTCAATCTTGCGGTTTGCTCCATTGTGAATGCTTCCAGGAAGTGCAGAACACTATGAGGCACCTGACAGAAGCACATGAAAAGCTCCAGCAGGAGAAGGCATTGTTCAGTTTGGATGTGGAGGAAATGGAGAGAGCTTTAGTGGAGGCAGAGAGACTCTTGATGGAGTGAATCAAAGAAACTAATTTCATTGGCCATACATTCTGCTATAGCATATGGTACTCTGAGATCTGTCAGTTTGACAACTGAAAAACCACTTGGAAAGGTGTAACAATGTCTTGTAGTTAAATGAACATGGCACTTACCAATTTCCAAATCCCCATTTCTAAAAATACTATTTCTTTACATATAAAATGCTTTACGATGACTTTCTGAACTCTCTCTTTGTACACGTTGGTTTGTCTGTTTCTGAGTGGAGATATTTATAAGCAACAGTTTATATGTTCTTGTCAAATTACAAATAAGCACTTCTTGAAAAATGCATACTGTTTTCCATTTAAATGTTCTGTACACATAATGTAATAAGTGATTAAATGCTAAATTGACTTAAACCAAGACTTGCCCTCCTTTACACAGTTTGGTGCTATTTAATGCTGTTGATGGATTGTTACACTTTGCAGTCGCTTGTGCTTTGTCCATGTGTTCAACATCGTGTCTAGACACTGTGACGTTCATAAGCAGAGAATAGATTTGCAGCTTTCTGACAGTTCTCCTCATACTGCCAGCTTGCATTCACTTGTAAAAGAAAGTCTTGTCAAGTGTGTTGATGCCTGCAGTACTATAGCAGTCAATGCAGACATGCCAGAAATTGAGTCCACTAACTTAACATACAGATTTTTTCATTTGCAAGAAAAAAAAAAACAGTTCAGACAGCCTCTCCTAAAGATAAGATCCGAAAAACAAATCAAAATTGTGTGAACGGCATGAAGTTTCTTTTAAATGGGTGGTGTGGTCAAGTCAAAATAGGGGAAAAAAGATTTTCTGTGAAATGTGTCTTGTCCATTTAATCATAGTAATCAAAACAAGTGCATTACAGTGATGAAGCCTCATAATCACAGGGCATTACAGTGATACAGTGTTCCTACAGTGGGCCCCAAATAGATTTGGACACTTAAGCCACAATTAAAAATGTATGACTTCGATGACAATATATCAAACCAATTGGCATTTATTTTAAAGATTGCCAAAGCACACTTTCTAAGCAGAACCATTTTACAAAAATATATATTTGAATGTTTTAAATAATAAAACAAAATATATAATTTTTGACACTTTGATTGTAAATGTGGTTACTAGGACACCTGTGTGAACTTGAGGGGAACTGACAAAAATCACCTTGGGACCAGCTGGTTACAAATAAGTACTAAAATTACAAATAAAAGTAATGTTAGTTCTAGAAATAAAAAAAAGTTCCTACCACCATTTGTTTGCACATGCCACTTGGTTTGATATTTTGTTATCTAATGCAGTGGACACAGCCGATTGTATCGTCTCATTTTGGCATTTAGTCACCAATATGTCATAAATAGAAGATCTGCCAGGTAATTTGTTTAGGGAATAATGCCAGTAAAATATGATAGCTAATGTCATTTTAAGAAATAATACTTTTACAGTTAAGCTGACTATGAGTTGTGTTTGTAATATTTAATATAGTGCATGTGTGGCTTATTGTATGTTCCTACTGTATTTTTGGATGCATAGTTGGATTTCGCCTACTGTAGCTGTTTTTCATTTAATGTTAAAATAAAAAAATAAAAAAAACATGAAAATTAAAAGATTCAAATTTCGAGTGTCATCGCAATACAGGGATGTAAAGTTAACTGAAATCAAAAATGTTCATGTTCTTGCCCATGCAAAATTTACTGCCACTATCTGCTCTTTTGATATCACAAACAATTAAACAATCACAAGAGATATAGAAATAATAATGGCAGAAGAGTATTATTGTATTTTAAACGGGCTTGAAGGGTAACATAAAAATTGCCTTCTTTTGAGTACAATGTAAGTTTTGGCTTTCATAGACCTTATTCACTGTAGTGCCATATTTGATTTATGATGGGGATGAAAACAAGGCTGTGAGGGCACGTCAAAAATAAAATATGGCGGTACTGTGAATAAGGGGCGTAACTACAGGGTGGGCAGCCGCCCTAGGGCCCGGGGTGAGAAGTACCCACAACGGTCGACCAAAAGGAACCATAAAAATAACTGTGGGCACGACAGGTGATGAATAATGACCGAGATCCGCCTAGAAGGGGGCCCAACAGGTTCTTTGCACTGGGGCTGTAAGATCCAAGTTACGCCACTGATAAGGTCTATGGTTAGGTTTAGGGCTTTGGTTGTGATGTCAAGGTTTTGGACATTGAATAATCCTAAATGCCATGATACTTTGTGTTCATGATGCACATACTGCAGTCTGAACATTGCTAGACACAATTACTCACTTTTTCAAGTACAATGCATTATGATGCCTGCAAGTACAGTGCCTGCAAGTACAGTACATGTATAATGCATTGTAAATAATACAGTTTAGGAAGCTTTAATAAAATTTCAGTAACAAGAACTCCCCAAAGCAATCACAATATCTTGTGAAAACTCACTTTGAAGTGCACATTACACTCATTTAAAACGATAATACTTTGCATAGCCCTTCCTGTCTTTGGACTAACTAAGAAAGAAGTCTGTCCTTGTCTATCTGCTATTTGAAATGATCATTTAATGCATAGAACAGAATCACAATCTTTAGGCCAGAAACATATTCTACATAAGTATGCAGACAAGAATACCTGGTCAACATTGCAAGTGTGCTTTTCTGTTGTATGTACTTAATATGCGTTCTCATGTAACTGTGGCGGTAACAAACCTCAGAACTCAAGGGGACGATAGAGTACCTTACAAATGTATCTGCCATTAAAGCTGATGTGTTATTCTTTAGGTGGCTAGTTATAAACATGTTGAATGTTTAACAAATTTTAAATACCTTTCTCAGCAAAATTCTCTTCAAACTGTTGCACCGCCATTACAGCACTTGACATGTAACAGAAAACTGACCGTTGAAGATAGTTTACTGCTCGATATAGCACCCCTTGTGGCAAGGCTGAGAATACAACACATGCTAGCAATGTGAATTGCGTTCTAACACATTACAGAAGTCGATGTGTGAAATCGAGCTTGAGCTAGAAGCGTCTGCGCTTACATACTAGTGTTATGTATGTTTCGGTTAAAGTTTTATTTGTTCTTTATTTGTTTCCATGAAACGACGTTGCCATGTTAAAATATTTCAGGGACAATCCCTCCGGAATAAACCGGTGTGAAGTGACTTTGTAAAGGGCACAATGGCGTAAGATCATAGAATCACTCCTTATAAGGTTCGAACCTGAAACCTTTTGATTTCCCGCCTAGATCTTTTACCACTAGTCTACACCACCCCAAAGACATGTACGCACACCTGCACAATCTTTCCCCTGTGTGTTTTATCTAATAAACCACTGATTTTCTTTCATATTGTAATAAATATTTGTTCAGCTTTAAAGGAGATGGAAATCTGTGTCTATTTGGATTAGAAGGACTTTTTCCTCACATCTCTTATTAGTTCTCTGGGTAACTGAACTGTAAATACACTGCAAGTCAGTCAAACAAACTGTGGATTGTGACTTGCTGAAATGAACATCACTAGGGAACTACATCAACTTGGCACAAATCTATTCTACAGTAAAAACGTTGTTTGTACAAAATTGATCCTAAAAATATACACACATACAGCATATTTTACATAGAGTATTGCTAACCTAAGAAATCACTTTGTTGCGAGCACACATTTCCTTTCTTTTTCACTCTTTTGGTTTCAGAAAGCAATACATGTTCAAAGGCAGTATTTTCAGTGCTTCTTGTCGTCCAAAACAAAGCCGCTCACACCTGCTACGAAAAAACACACACAAAACACATTGTTGTTCAAGTCTACCACACACTGTACAAGTCAGATTTCCGGTGATGTTTAGCAGAACTTTAATTAGAGTTTTATGAGGAAGTGATTCACTGAATCACTCAAGCGCTTGTTTGCCCACACATTACGACTAATCCCGGAGTGTTGCTATGGAACGGAAATCCATAACAAAGGAATTTCCTTCATCCTCCTCTGTGGGTCTTTGAGTCTTTAAAATTAATACCGCCTCTCGCTAAAGAGTCTCACAGTGCAAAGTCCCCGCTCCTTCAGGGTCGTGGTTAATCTTCGAAAATCCGGCCAAAAATGATTAACACATTAACAATAAGATACTTTAATTCCCTCCGTTCTTTGAAGAGAGATCTTAAATACACGTTTTAGGGGAATTGAGAGTTATTAGTCTCTGGGAAAACACATTCTTCGCCTTTGATGTTCCTCAATACTAGTCACAACATCCAAGTCCATTTTGTCCTGTTTCCACTTCCTGTTTGTCAGCTTTTGTCAGCTTCTCATCATTTTTATATGAATGGTCCATTAGACAAACGAGGAGAAGCCAGTCACTGGAGTGCGTGTTCCTGTTGCGGGTTGCCCTGTTGGGGTGTATACACCACCTACGCTGTGCTGGGTCACCACAGTCTGATAATAACCCCCCTCTGCATCCGTCATGGCACATTCCTCGAAGCCTCCGCCAGTCTTCACACCTTTGGGTTGTCGCTTCCACGAGTTGAAATAGGTGGGGTCACTCATGTAGTGATTGACAAACGAGTACTTGGGCTGCTCGTCCTCATAATCGCTGTCGCTCACCTGTGTGCGAGGGTTGGTGGGACGGGACAAAATCAAAGATAAGGACAACAACAAAGTTAGAGCACAGACAAAAATGTTGCCTAATAGTGCACAAAGTCATTTTTGTTTATGTATTGCTGGTCAATATGGCTGCCGTCTTTTTATACTGACACCAATTGGTGCAGAAGCAGCATCAAGCAAAAGCAAACATTTTTAGTTACTAACGCCCTTGTAAAAACACAATTAGCAGGTGTTCTTTACTCTGAAAGTGTCCAATAATTGGGGTTTATAGAGATAAAGTCAGTGGTACTTAGCTGGTCATATGATCTTAACATGGTGGCCACAAGTACAATAAAACTAAGCCACTGTAAGGACTGGATGTATAAAATATTTATTTAAGTGGAAACATTTTATTAGTGCACCTTTAAGTTTTTGGAGAATACATTTATTTTAAACAACTCACATCACAACAAAGTTTTAAATAGTAAAAGTTCATTGAACATTAGCCACTTTCACACATGAAACCTGTCCCACTTTACATTAGGTGTATTAATGTTCTATGTACTAACATTAAATTATATACAATACAATGTATTTTTTGTATAACTACATGTGTTTCTGCAAAATTCTCACAAGATTAATTTGCTGCTACTGCAAAATGTGAAAGAGGTATAGTCATACAGTATTGCTGTACACTAGGTGTGTATACCTCAGACTCAGAGAGCTCTGTGGGTTTCTCTGTGAGGGTGGTGCTCTCTGTTAAAACAGCCCCATTGTAGTTGTTGCAGATGTCTTCATCAGAGTAGTGGAGCCCACCTGGACTGGGCCGTGGCGGAGATCTGTGAACCAATCACTGGAGTTAAAATTCCAACATCAACCCATGTCAGAACCATAAACCTAAAAGTCAGTTCCCCTCAAGGTCACACAGGTGGGCTAGCAGAGTAACCACAAGTGAAGTTCATCACATTAACTATGGACCTGTTCCACTAATGTCCGAATACTCTTTGGGGCCACATTAAAGGTGCACTCAGTAATTTTTTCCATCATTTAAAAGTTTTACTCCTTCAGAAATTAATCATAACTTTGAAACATAAAACCATGAGCACTCACATGAGATGAAGACTACAGTCATATCAGTAACCTTATAAAACTGTTTTATTCGACATGGAGAGGGTCACCTCATGGGGGCTGCCATGTTATGATCATATGGCCAGCAGAATACTACTCGCTTCATCTCAGTAACTGCTTTGTTATTGGACAGTTTCACTCATGGATTAAATTAATCATGGCAGACTGTGAATAGTGAATTTCTAGAAGGGCACTGGTAACTAAAAACTATTGCGTTTGAATGATGCTGCATCCACGCCCCCTGGTGTCAGTGTAAGTCCAAGACAACATAAAAACGAAACCAAAATTACAGAGTACACTTTAATTTTGACTACATTTTCCTTACATTACATGTATTTTTCTTATTCAAACAGGCCCCATATTTTACAAGTTTCACACAATGAAAAGGGACACTTTCGCATATACAAATTTACTTCGGCAAACAAGACAAATCTGTATGATTATTGTATTATTTGGGTTTGTTCTTACATTAAATATAAAAGTTGACAAAAGAAACACCTATTGTACCATAGTTCTTTGTATTTTACAATAATCTGACAATTGCCATTTGTACACCACCTTGTTCCATTCTTCTTGAGGAAAGAGTTTTTTACATTCAGATGTCTGCTGTTCAGCTCTAGGGCCGTGAAGCCGCCGTTGTCAAGGGTTACAGCCTCTTCTACAGTAGATATATGCTTTCCTGTGGGAAAGATTACATTTCAACCACATAATTAAAGCAAACACTGTGATAAGTTACTTGATTAGCTCTGCTTTATCAAGTACTTTGGGAAGCCTTAATGACCTGGTTGAAAAAAAGAAGAAAATAAAATAAAAAACAGAATAATCCATAAAGTAGGACTTCCATAAACTGTCCAGGAAGCAAATGTACTGAGGCAGTACCAAGGTACAGTGATGGCAATACAAGAGCTCTTTGACATATAATACTATATAATTACCATTTTCATAAAGCATAATATTTACACGGTACTCCAAGTGACATGATAACAAATACAATGGTAATACTAGTACCAAAAATGTTGTGTAAAAACCCATGGTAATACCATGGTACCTTTTGTTGAAGGTACACACTTTTTTACATATACTACATACAGTATATACATAATAATATACAACATATACAGTACAACATATTATTGCCTACAGTAACCATATCTATGTGTAGTTTTTGTAGTTTTATATTTTATTTTGCCTATTGCTATAGTTTTCACTGCAAAGTTGATGAAAGCTGATGTGTGTAATTTTTTTTGATTAAATTTTTTTTCTTGTATCCCAGCTTAATATGTAGAGTCAACTATAAGTACACCATTTGTAGGTTAATTTCACCAAAACGTGTAACACTGGCTCTGTGTTGCTATCAAAACATTGCTAAGTCTGTTTGAGCAGCTCATCCAGCCTGACACAGCAACACTGGCTCGACCAATGGCGTGAGTTTGGGGCGGAACTATCTGTTTGTACAACCAATGGAAGACACAGGAGTTTTCTGGAATCAATTTGAAACAATTTTGCAATTTTGTTTGGTGACACTTGTGGCACAGAAAGTACACACTTCAGTTTAAGGGTGCTTAGGGATTTTAATTTAATGTGGGCTCAGTACATGAAATATGGTGTATTATGTTCATAATAATCATTAAATGACAATTTTAATATTCATATTTTCTTCTATTATAAAAAGTCTCACCTGTGCCACAGCTCCTGTATTTTTTGTTCTGTCCAAGCAAGAGCAGACCAAACACAACCATCAGAATGAGAATGAGGCTGATCAACGCCATGACGATCAGGAACCACCACTCCTCATAGAAGGGCATTTCAGACAGAGCTGCAACAACACAGCACAAAATTTCAGAACAATGTATTTTATTGCCATCCTATTATTGACATTTTGTATATAATATCTGACAGCTACAGTTTCTGACATATTATTAATATTTGAAGATAATGTAATAGTGCTGTGAAATTTAAAAGCACAGATTTCAGTTTTTTCCTCTACTTATGGATAAGTGAATGTTTAGCTGTTTTACACTAGATGGCAGTAGAGGCTGCAAAGTGAGTTAAAGTCCAAACTTCCTCATAGAAATCAAACACTTCTACCGGTATTTCACACTCCATAATCTCTGGATTTGTTCAGAATGGAATACATATGTATTGCATACAAAACAGAACATGCAATTTTTTTTCAGAGTATGTGATATAATATGCAGCATGCAATATTTTAAAATGATGCTAGATTATTGGTACACAACATCCTACTATGTTACATCATGTTCACAAAAGTGAGAGGCATCTCCCTTAAAATAAAACGCGCAAATTTTGCCACTGATTATTTTCATATGCAAATGAGCTTTGCGGCAAAATTGCGGCAAATTGTTCATTGTCGCCAAAGGTTTAGTGCAGGTTCACCACTACCGGTGAAGAGCTGCAGCAAACTTCTGGCAAACATCTTTTTGTGACATCAGCTTGTGAATCACAAGCTTATTTGCATGTGAAAACGAGTGGCAAGTTTGCAGCTAGTTTGCCAGAACTCTAGATTTTCTGTAAGGGGGTCCACAAGAAAACCTAAAAGTCCAAAACAATAAAAGTCCAATGAACTCGTAACTTTGGACTTTCCAGTGCCACGCTCTACCAGTTAGAGCTACAGGAACTCCCTAGATATACTTCTAATCAACAAATGCTTTGTAAAAGCTAGTTAAATACAGTGTAGTGCCATGAGATAATGAAGAAGATTACCAGACATGGCAGTAGAAGGTGGGCTGGGATTGCCGTAGCCGAAGCGATTGACGGCGATGACACGGAATTCATAGGCCACACCTGAGCGTAGGCGGTCCAGACTAATGGTGTACGAGAAGCTTCCAGGTGGGAGATGCTTGACAAATGTGTCCCATAAACCTTCATCTGCAGATGTAGGATTCCAAAAGACAGAGGGGGAGTAATTGGTTGCCACAGAGGGGAAGAAAGATGGAAGAGTTGGAAGTGAGATAAGGAAGGTTAGGTTAGTTTGAAAGATTGTGTGATCAAAGTGATTCTCAACTCAGGGAATGTTAGCGTCAGTCACCATTAATTTTCATTGTAATTATTTTTCTCAAAACAATGAAATTGAGGGGAATAAATGATAACAGTATTTTAATTTTTAGGTGATCTATTCCATTAATAATAAATTGGCTAGGAAAATGTTTACTTAAAAGAATAGTTCACCCAAAAATGACAATTATCTCATTTACTCACCACACTTATGCCATCCCAGATGTGTATGACTTTCTTTCATCCGCAGCACAAAAAGATCTGAAGATTCTGTATGTCCATACAATGAAGCTCCAGTAATCACATAAGTCAGCATTAAAGTAATCCATAAGACTCCAGTGGTTACAGTAAATCCATGTCTTCAGAAGCGATATGATAGGTTTGGGTGAGAAACGGATAAATATTTAAGTCCTTTTTTACTATAAATTATCCTTCCTGCTCTGTCATTCTCCACTATAAAGGAATGTTCCGGGTTCAGTGCATATTAAGCTCAGTCAAAAAAATTACTTAAATACTGATCTGTTTCTCATCCACACCTATCATATCACTACTGAAGATATAGATTGAAACACTGGAGTCGTATGGATTACTTTTATGATGCCTTTATGTGTTTTTTGGCTCAAAATTTTGGCATGGACCTACAGAGCTGAAATAATTTTCTAAAAATCATAATTTGTGTTCTGCAAAAGAAAGAAAGTCATACACACATGGGATGGCATTAGGGTGAGAAAATGATGAGAGAATTTTTATTTTTGGGTGAACTATTACTTTAGTGCATGTTTAGGGGGTATTTAGTAATAATAAAGTCAATAGTTTAAAACTACTTATCAAACTATTAACAGATCAAAACAACAGGTAATTGTGATATTTACAGCTCCTTTTTAAAGAAAGAAAACAAAATACTTTATGCACGTTTATATACATTTGTTTAAATGGCAATTTTAGCACAAATATTTGCTACTTGGTGAGTCTGTTTTTTACCCAAAATGACTTTATATTATTAGGATTATTATGAATATTATTAAAGTATATTATGAGTTAAAAGAAACACTTTTATAGTTTGGTGTCGGGATATAAAGATGTACTTGAGCCTTAATTAGGGGGCTGTGGGGGTGCATACTGTAGCAAAAAAGGTTGGGAAAAACTGATATAACAAATGAGAAAAAGAAATGGCTATGAAAAAGTCAAGGGTAGATTTGAAGTAATGGCAAAGAAAGTGAGCTCAGGACCACAGCTTACCTGATGGACGAGCTTCAATGACATATCCTGTGACAGGCCCCGCCCCTCCAGCACCCTCTGACCAATGAAGTGTCAAAGCTGATGCTGATTTTGTGATTGACGTCTGCAAGGGTGAACCAGGCGAGCCTATGAAATATAAGGCACATTATGACTAAATACTTAAAACGCTTTTCTGAACAATCAATAACAAAAAGCGGCTCCTAAACATGGATCTGGCCATTATTATCACTCATAATGTGTCAGAGTGAAACACAGGTATTACACATCAGGCTGAGGGATGGAAATGATGGAATTTCTTTAATTTAATAATTCTTAAAAATATTTTCTCCTCTTTCACCTAAAAGAGAAACAGCTCAATCCATTGGAAAGTTGTTTAGATTTCATAAAGGTCATTTTGAAGCCTTAGGGATACACCCTCTTCAAAACATGTTCTTTATTGGTTACTGTGACCTTACAACATTCACATCCACTTTACTGTTAACACTCTTCATTTCTCAGAAATCCTTTCACCTTTTAAATAAACTAGATGGTCCTAAATGTCATGTGATTCAATTTACTCGTTCCCTATAAAATAGAAGTTGTTGTCTTTTGTGTGCTGATGATAAATCACCAACCAAAATAGTCACTAGAAAAAAGAAAAAAGTGCCAAGAAGTACCATGGTAATGCCATGTTTTTTTGGGGTTTTTTTAACAAACAACCCTATGATACCATGTTTTCTGGACATGTACCATAATACTATGGTATTCTATTAAGTACCTTGGAGTGCTACATATATGTAAATGTAAATGCCAATAATAATAATAATTAAAAAAAGCCAAAAAGTACCATTACCATGTTGTTGTTGTTTTTTTGAGAACAATGGTAATATCATGTTTTTTAAACATGTATTGTAATACTTTGATATTCTATTAAGTACTTTGGAGTACCATGTATATGTCACTATGAAAAAAGTGCCAAAAAGTACCATTACCATGTTTTTGGAACAAGTACCATGCTAATATCATCTGAACATGTACATCAGTGGTGCCAAGGTATTCCATGACGTACCTTGGAGTAAAATGTAAAGGCCATGGTATATGTGTATAAAAATACATTAATTATTTAGTACCATGGTTCCCATGGTTTGCTCGTGTCATCTTGGAACAGTGACACCTAGTGGTGTGGATACAGCTTCATTCAAAGTCAATAGCTTTCAGTTACAGATGCTATTGTAGAAATTCTCTATCCACAATCAGCCAAAATGTATTTAATCCAACAGTGAAAGTGTCCAATAACAAAACGGTTACTGAAATTAAGCGAGTAGTATTCAGCTGGTCATGTGATTCTAAAATGGCAGCCCCCATGAGGGCGCCCCTGCCCCATAGAATAAAACAGCGTTAATAAAGTTATTAATATGACTAGAGTCGCCCTTACAAAAATTGAGAGTTCACTGCAAATTTGCCGCAAACTTGCTGCAAATTCGCCACAGATAATTTTAAATGCACCCAAAATTAAAAATGTAGGGACAGAAAAATTCATTCCTCCATTTCTTATATCTAATATATTGACTAATATTCTATTCTGGGCCTGGGTATAAACATTCGATTTTCGAAAACATTCAAAAATATTGCAACTTTTACGATTTAATTTAAAAGTTAATTTCTTACACTGCATGGCACCGCCATAGTACTTTTTTGTAAGGGCTCAAAATTCTGGCCAATTACACAAGAGCTCATACTCCATTGACCAATGGAGACCACCATCATTTTTCAACTATATCTAATTTGAAGAACATTCTAAACTTGTCTGCGTGGGGCCCAGTGTCCCGCCACAATGAAGGCATTGAATCTTGAGAATGTACTATTATTAACAGGCTTTATAAAATCACATTCTCATTACAGTGCACAAATCAAACTAAGAATTTTACATGGCCATCTCAAATTGGTTTTAAGCGTTGAAATAATAAAGGACAAGAATGGCATCTTCCTGGAGGGTTACAGGATGTGAGGCCATAATGGTGTTTTAAAAAGCACTAGTTGCTATAGATACAGTACTTTTCTCATTCTTCATTTAATTTAATACTAAGAAAACCTCCAGCTGAAATCTTGTTTCTGTAACTGCAGGAGATATTTCTTTCTTGTCCAATCAATGTTGAATTTATTATGTATGGTATTTTGAATTATTATTCATTACTATTCAGTATATTCATGGTATGTCATACCCTCCACTGGTCCTGCGGTAATATTTGCCTCCAGTTCGGGTCCGTAATCGATGGTTCGGGCCTGAACTTTGAATCGGTAGACTATGCCCCTCATCAGGTCTCGAACCTTTAGCCAGCGCTGCCAGTTCCCTTTGATATCCACTGTTACTGTCTTACTGACTCCTGCCAAATGAAAGGTCAGAGTAGACTGAGTGTTTGTAGAAAAAGTCGTATCAAGAATAAACTTTTCATTAGGGGATACAACATATGCATTATTGTTTGATTATTCTCTTCCTTCTGCTCACCATGAACTGGTGCGGTGGGCTCATAGACCACTCGGTAGCCCTCCACCACTCCATTGGGCTGCAGAGGAACTCCCCATGACACATTCAGTGAGCTGCCCGTTACCTCTGAAAAGACCACATGACTGGGTGCTCCAGGAGCTTGAGAGAGACAGATAGAGAGTTAGTGATGCTATGTGGTAGAGGTATCAGAATAAAAACAAAGCCACATCTCAGTTATGCTTGCCCAGACATCTGGCAAGTAAAACTAAGGCAAATGCAAAATGCTGAGGCAAGCATCACTATTACTTTTGTTCATACTAACTTAAGCGTGTATCGCACATTTGTGTTACATAATTTCAAAACTGACTAGTCGTGAGTGCAGCCAGTCAATTAAATGCTAAAATACACAATTTCAGAAGTATATGCAAGAAATATAAGCATTATATATGTTAACATGATTAGTGTGTTAGAATAACTTACTAACCTTATATGTGGTTTCATCAAAGAGCATTAAAATAACTTGTCATAGTGAAGAAATTAGGAGAGAAATATTTTACAATGGCTTAATTTAACATAATATTCTATTATATAATATAAATATAATAAAAAAATATATTTTGTATTATATTTAAATTTAAATATAATACAAAATATATTTTTCACATTATCATATATATATATATATATACAGGTGCATCTCAATAAATTAGAATGTCGTGGAAAAGTTCATTTATTTCAGTAATTCAACTCAAATTGTGAAACTCGTGTATTAAATAAATTCAGTGCACACAGACCGAAGTAGTTTATGTCTTTGGTTCTTTTAATTGTGATGATTTTGGTTCACATTTAACAAAAACCCACCAATTCACTATCTCAAAATATTAGAATACATCATAAGACCAATAAAAAAAAACATTTTTAGTGAATTGTTGGCCTTCTGGAAATTATGTTCATTTACTGTATATGTACTCAATACTTGGTAGGGGCTCCTTTTGCTTTAATTACTGCCTCAATTCGGCGTGGCATGGAGGTGATCAGTTTGTGGCACTGCTGAGGTGGTATGGAAGCCCAGGTTTCTTTGACAGTGGCCTTCAGCTCATCTGCATTTTTTGGTCTCTTGTTTCTCATTTTCCTCTTGACAATACCCCATAGATTCTCTATGGGGTTCAGGTCTGGTGAGTTTGCTGGCCAGTCAAGCACACCAACACCATGGTCATTTAACCAACTTTTGGTGCTTTTGGCAGTGTGGGCAGGTGCCAAATCCTGCTGGAAAATGAAATCAGCATCTTTAAAAAGCTGGTCAGCAGAAGGAAGCATGAAGTGCTCCAAAATTTTTGGTAAACGGGTGCAGTTACTTTGGTTTTCAAAAAACACAATGGACCAACACCAGCAGATGACATTGCACCCCAAATCATCACAGACTGTGGAAACTTAACACTGGACTTCAAGCAACTTGGGCTATGAGCTTCTCCACCCTTCCTCCAGACTCTAGGACCTTGGTTTCCAAATGAAATACAAAACTTGCTCTCATCTGAAAAGAGGACTTTGGACCACTGGGCAACAGTCCAGTTCTTCTTCTCCTTAGCCCAGGTAAGACGCCAGGAGTGGCATAACAAGAGGAATACGACAACTGTAGCCACATTCCTTGACACGTCTGTGTGTGGTGGCTCTTGATGCCTTGACCCCAGCCTCAGGCCATTCCTTGTGAAGTTCACCCAAATTCTTGAATCGATTTTGCTTGACAATCCTCATAAGGCTGCGGTTCTCTCGGTTGGTTGTGCATCTTTTTCTTCCACGCTTTTTCCTTCCACTCAACTTTCTGTTAACATGCTTGGATACAGCACTCTGTGAACAGCCAGCTTCTTTGGCAATGAATGTTTGTGGCTTACATGATTGTCTTCTGGACAACTGTCAGATCAGCAGTCTTCCCCATGATTGTGTAGCCTAGTGAACCAAACTGAGAGACCATTTTGAAGGCTCAGGAAACCTTTGCAGGTGTTTTGAGTTGATTAACTGATTGGCATGTCACCATATTCTAATTTTTTGAGATAGTGTATTGGTGGGTTTTTGTTAAATGTGAGCCAAAATCATCACAATTAAAAGAACCAAAGACTTAAACTACTTCAGTCTGTGTGCATTGAATTTATTTAATACACGAGTTTCACAATTTGAGTTGAATTACTGAAATAAATGAACTTTTCCACGACATTCTAATTTATTGAGATGCACCTGTATATATATATATAGTTCCAAAAACAACAGTGTAAATGTAAAATTGACCAAAACTAATGTTGACCAAAGAGACATATTTTAAGTATTTAGAAATATTTTGATATCTGAAAACATATTTTAATGTCATTCATACAGTTTTAAAGCCTTAAAAATAAATATTATATCCCAGTTTTATTATTTGATTTATATATTTGAAGTTAAATGTATAAAAATTACTTCTTTAGATGTATGAAGCACACTCGCACCTTGAGAAATATGACAATTTATATGACAATTAATCATGAATTCACGATTCATAATTCATCATCATAATCGCAATTATTTGTTTGACAATTGATTGTCAGCAAAATTTCATAATCGTGACAGCCCTAAGTACAGGGTTTCAATGTCAAGACAACGAAGTTGTGATATTAGATACAATTTTACACAGATATGGTTATTTTTTCACAATTCATGATAAAGTGTACACAAATCATGTTAAAGGAATATTCACCTAAAAATTTTAATTCTCTCATCATTTACTCACCCTCATGCCATCCCAGATGTGTATGACTTTCTTTCATCTGCTGAACTCATATGAAGATTTTTAAAGGAATTTCCCAGCACTTTTGGTCCATATAATGCAAGTGAATGGGTGCCAAAATATTAAAGATTCAAAAATCACATAAATCAGCATTAAAGTAATCCATAAGACTCCAGTGGTTAAATCAATGTCTTCAGAAGCAATATGATAGGTGTGGGTGAGAAACAGATCAATATTTAAATCCCTTTTTACTATAAATTCTCCTCCCTGCTCAGTCAATCTCCACTTTAACTTCCACTTTCACATTCTTCTTCTTGTGTTTTTGGTGATTCACATTCTTCATGCATATCACTCCCTACTGGGCAGGCAGAAGAATTTCTAGCAAAAAGGACTTAAATATTGATCTGTTTCTCATCCACACCTATCATATCACTTATGAAGACATGGATTAAAACACTGGAGTCATATGGATTACTTTTATGATGCCTTTATTTGCTTTTTGGCGTGTCAAAAATTTGGCACCCCTTCACTTGCATTGTATGGACCTACAGAGCTGAGATATTCTTCTAAAAATCTTCGTTTGTGTTCAGCAGAAAAAGAAAGTCATACACATTTGGGATGGCATGAGGGAGAGTAAATGATGAGAGAATTTTTATTTTTGGGTGAACTATCCCTTTAACACGTATAATGTTTACATCCTGTGGCTATACTTCTGAAACAGTGTGTATTTTAGCATTTATGGACTGGCCCTTTGCATTGTAAGTGCCTTATTGTAACTGATTTCTTTGCTTCTTTTTTATTTATTAATAAAGGAGAGACAAGTTGAAATTAAATTGAAACTGAAATCTTTTGACACATTATGCAAGTATTAGGTGCCTGTTGCGTGTTAACAGTCTGTGCATTATTACTTCAGTCTCAGTACTTTTATCTTTCAGTTTCAGCCAACATTGTTCAATCTGACCAATTTTTATCCTAGCCAAAGCAAGTTTAGGGAGCCTTAACTGGGGACAAAGTATCGGGCTACACATTCTGTGTCATAATGGAAGCACAACTACCAGCAGACGGACACAGTTTGACAATGTTTTGGATGAGAGCATCTCGGTTGGCTCGGAATGAGTGCAGGTCTACAACGGGACTCACCAGCCTGCAGGGTGCATCCTTTCCGGGCTGCACTAAGTGGCCCATCCCCCGCTGTGTTAAATGCAGACAGTTGCACGAGGTAGGTGGTGTAAGATGTCAGGTTCTTCAGCTGTACAGATGTTTCTGGAACAAACAAAACCAGTTCCTTCTCCGTCTCGTTCTGTTTGTCCTTTTCCCAGTAATGGATCTGTGGAAAGAAGTAAATGACACAGATTTACAAGAAAAGTTCAAGTAAAAATTTTAATTCTGTTTGCAATTCAAGATTTTACATCGATTCTATTGGAGCCCCTCTAGAGTGTGTAGGCTTGGTCTTAAAGACACACCCACCTGCTGGCGATGCCAATCAGAAGATGGAGACACAACGCATGTTTTTTGGTGTTAAGGTCCAAGAATTTTGGTTGAAGGTTCAGAGTTTTATGTATGACGTATTGGGCACTCAAATTTCATTTTGCCCCAGACTCTGTATTTTAGGCGATGGGGCGGTCATCAATATTGGTGATAAACACATACATAATTGGGTCCTAACCAGTGTTATGATCGGCAGACAGATTTTTTTAAGGGGATGAAATTCGGCTGGAGCGCCCTCATTTCAAGAGTGGTGCACGGAGATGGGGAGGGTGGCGGCTTTCAAGGAAGTGTCATGTAGAAGGCTGGGGAACTTGGATTTGTTTGATGGGAAATGGGGCAGCTATTTGGTGTTCTTGGAGGGCTCTCACGGAGGGGCAGTGGAGAGAGAAGTATAGTTTTAAATGTGTGTGATTATTATATATATTTTTTGACCACAGGGATGTTTGTTGAGGGTCAGGGTGGGTTTGGGGATTGGGAGGGGTAATAGTGGGGGTTAAATGTTGATTCGGTGAATATATGTTTTGCTTTTCTTTGTTAATTATATGAATCAATAAAAACTGTTCATCAGAAAATTCAAATTCTGTCATCATTTAGTCACCATCATGCATCGGCGGACTGGCCATTGGGAGAACCGGGACTTTACCTGATGGGCCTGCCGTGTTATGCAGAACGTGCCACAAAACGGCGCCATGATATGCGGAAGGGGGCAGCGATATGAATGCCCCCCCGCCCCCGCTCAACAACGTTTGGGCGAGTTTCTATGTAAAATCCCGGGCCGAATTTTCTTCCCAGTTCGCCCCTGCCATCATGTCCTTCAAGCTTGTATGATCAACAAAACAGTTCATACTGATAATGACTGTAAAGCTCCAAAAAGAGGAAAATGGCTTATTTTCCAATAAAGCTCTATATTCCAAAGCTTTGTATGAGGAACAGATTAAAATCATTATTGGCATCTAGCCTGTGTTTCAGTCAAGAATATAACAATGGCATGCCACGTACTGTTACTACACATGTGAGAGATATTTTGATGTGAATGATGTTGATGGGATATTTCTGCATCTGGACACGAACGCAGACCAAACGCAAGCTTTGCCACAGGTGAAGATTATCAGTGAATAACGACTTAAATTTCAGTCTGTTCACCACACAAAGCTATCGTGTGGCTTCAGAGTATTTGGAATATAGCACAAGAGTCTTATGGACTACTTTTATAGTACTTTTATGATGCTTTTTTGTCCTTTTTGAAGCTTGACTGATGTGTACACTATAAACTCTCATTGAATGGCAAGAGCTTCCTAATGACTCTTAAAAAAGTCTACTTTTGTGTTCCACACAAAACACACAAGGACATGAGGATGAGTAAATAATGACAATTTTCATTTTTGGGTGAACAATTCCTTTACATATGCAAATAAACAAATAAATATACATGAATGGATGGATAAATGGAAATTTTGTGTGTTTGTTGTCAGAACAGAAGGATTTATAATCAGTTCCTGTTCAAATGTCAAAATGAGACAGATGTACAGATGGCGTGAAGAAGAAAACCAGGGAGGAAGATAATAAAGTGAAATCAACAGATGACAGTAAGATAAAATAAGAAGGACTACAGATGAACTACACTATATTTATGTAGGTAAACATATGGACTGCCACATTGATTTTGGAAATATTTTTTATCCAGATTTATGTCAGGATTCGCAACCAATTAAAAAATTGTGGATTGCACATATACTGCCCCCAAGAGTGTAATGTGACAATACAATGTGAAACACTTATGTCCTGTACACACATGCAGCGACTTCCAGAGACAAAGCTACCTCATCTTATTCATTTTCAATGAGGGTTGGCGACTTTTGGTGACATGAGCGACAGCGACCTCTGGCGACTAGATGTGGGCGTGTCTAGCAACTTCAGAAAGTTGAGAAAAGTTTAACTTTATGCAAATGAGGAGCAACTTTGGGCAGCGACAATCAGTAGGAGAGAAGACTGTTCTATATGATTTGTCTGTAACTATATACATGGATGTATTAAAATGATGTGTGGAAAAGAAACTGTCGGCAGTCTGAGTGAGTTTAATTCATACTTTGATAGATTGTTCAACTTGTAAATAATATGATGTATTGAGCACTGCTGCAGCTCATATCAAAACACTCTCCCCTGCAGAATGCTAATTTTTAGGGACAAGAAAGTTAATTCCTCATCAAATTAGAATGACATCTTAGTTTTACCAGCAACATATCTCATCTGTGATCACATTTTCAAAAGATATGGCCGGACAGAACTCCACCAATAACGTTAGTGCGACAGCAGTAGGAACGCCCACTAGTGACTTCATAGTACAGAGGCTATCGACTTCAAGCAATAAAGTCGCAAAAAGGACTTTACTTTATTTGCATTTACTCACCCTCATGCCATCCCAGATGTGTATGACTTTCTTTCTTCTGCTGAACCCAAATAAAGATTTTTAGAAGAATATTTCAGCTCTGTAGGTCCTTACAATGCAAGTGAATGAGTTACAACATTTTGAAGCTCAAAAATACACATAAAGGAAGTTAAATCCACATTTTCAGAAGCAATATTATAGGTGTGGGTGAGAAACAGATCAATATTTAAGTCATTTTTTGTCATAAATTCTCCTCCTTGCCCAGTAGGTGGCGATATGCATGAAGAATGTGAATCACCAAAAAACAGAAGAAGAAGAAAGTAAAAGTGAAAGAAAAAAGGACTTAAATATTGATCTGTTTCTCGCCCACACCTATTACATCACTTCGGAAGATGTGGATTTAACCAACAGAGTCGTCTGGGTTACTTTTATGTTGCCCTTATGTGGATTTTGGAGCTTCAAAATTTTGGCATCCATTCAGTTGCATTGTATGGACCTACAGAGTTGAAATATTCTTCCAAAAATCTTCATTTGTGTTTTGCAGAAGAAAGTCATACACATCTGGGATGGCATGAGGGTGAATAAATGATGAGAGAATTTGAATTTTGGGGTGAACTATCCCTTTAATAGGAAATTGTGTTCGGCACAATATTTTTTGGGTGTTTTTGCTTTGTTTCCTGATTTAGTGAATCGGGTACTAATACAATGCAGACAGCATGTGAAAATGATTGCCAAGTAAGTTTTCAGATACAAGGAATTTGCTTTGGTGTTTAATGCATACAATAACAATAAACAATAAACAAAGTAAGATAAATAATAAACTATATTTAAGATACAATATATATAGAAAAAGTAAACTGACTGGTTTTAATAAAGGAGCTGTACAGTTGTGCAAAATATGTGCAGTTGTGCAGAGATGTGCAAATTATGTGCAGAATATGAACCACAGAATGTGCAAATGTTCACTGTTCACAGCTGTTCACAGTTCACAGAAAAGTTCACAGTTTGAGTATATTAAAAACTGCAATAGACCAGAAAAATGTTCTTTACGTTGACACAAGACAGATGTGGAAACTATGTTAATGTAACGTGTAGTGCCTATGGAGGTGGGATAAGAGACAGCGTCAGTGGGTTCCTAGGCCTTGTTTATGAGGGCAGCTGCAGACGGGAAGAAACTGTTCCTGTGGCGTGAAGATTTGGTCCTAATGGACTGTAGCCTCCTGCCGGAGGGGAGTGTCTCAAAGAGATTGTGTCCTGGGTGGGAGGGGTCGGCCACAATCTTTTCTGCCCGCCTCAGGGTCCTGGAGGCATACAGGTCCTGGAGAGATGGCAGATTGCAGCCAATCACCTTCTCAGCAGAACGAATGACATGCTGCAATCTGCTTTTGTCCTTGGCAGTGGCAGCAGCGTACCAGATGGTGATGGAGGAGGTGAGGATGGACTCAATGATGGAGGTGTAGAAGTGCACCATCATTGTCGTCGGCAGGTTGAACTTCTTCAGCTGCCGCAGGAAGTATATCCTCAGCTGTGATTTTTTAATTAGAGAGCTGATGTTCAGCTCCCACTTGAGGTCCTGGGAGATGATGGTTCCCAGGAAGCGAAAGGATTCCACAGTGTCAACTGGAGAGTCACACAGGATGATGGGGGTGGGTGGGCCTGGGTTCTTTCTGAAATCTACGACCATCTCCACTGTCTTCACAGCATTGAGCTCCAAGTTGTTCTGATTGCACCAGGTCACCAGATGATCAGACTCATCCCCACCAGAGATGAACCCAATGAGGGTGATTCATCCGCAAACTTCAGGAGCTTGACAGACTGGAGGTGCAGCTGTTAGTGTACAGGGAGAAAAGTAGAGGGGAAAGAACACAGCCTTGAGGGGAACCAGTGCTGATGGTCCGGGAGTCAGAGACATGTTTTCCTAGCCTCACGTGCTGCCTCCTATCAGTCAGGAAGTCTGTGATCCACCTGCATGTGGAGTCAGGCACACTTAGCTTGGAGAGCTTGTCCTGCAGCAGAGCCGGGATGATGGTGCTGAAGGCGGAGCTAAAATCCACAAACAAGATCCTGGCGTAAGTTCCTGAGGAGTCCAGGAGGATGAAGTGGTAGGCCATGTTAACTGCATCGTCTACTGACCTGTTAGCTCTGTAGGCGAACTGCAGGGGGTCCAGGAGAGGATCAGTGATGGCTTTGAGGTGGACAGCACAAGGCGCTCAAATGACTTCATTAAAACAGAGGTCAGGGTGACAGGTCTGAAGTCATTAAGTCATGTGGTCCTTGTTTTTTTGGGGACGGGGATGATGGTGGAGGTCTTGAAGCAGGCTGGCACATGGCATGTCTCCAGTGAGGTGTTAAAGATGTCTGTGAACACTGGAGACAGCTGATCAGCACAGTGCTTTGTAGGGCTTTACTGGTTGTTTAGATCAGTGTTACTATCAGAAATAATCGATAATTATTTCTTTAGTTATTAATTAATATTTAAATTAATTAATTGAATCTAACTCATTAAAACCTCATATGGGGCTCTAGTAAATATAGTGCACTACGTTTAGGAGCAAGTTTGGTTATTAGCAATAATTAATA
Organism: Myxocyprinus asiaticus; assembly: GCF_019703515.2. Lineage (NCBI taxonomy): Eukaryota > Metazoa > Chordata > Actinopteri > Cypriniformes > Catostomidae > Myxocyprinus > Myxocyprinus asiaticus. The sequence continues at coordinate 12,803,334 of NC_059351.1, read as the reverse complement.
ATTATCAAAGGTAATTATTAATTATTAAAATCAATAGAACATTGATGAGAATCAATGTTAGCTTTCCTAATCCTTTAAATCAATAATTATCAAAGATAATCGTTAATTATCAAAGATAACGTTAATTATCAAAGATAATCGTTAAGTCCTGTTTGGACTCAAGATGGCGCCGAGTATGGCTGCTGCGTTGCGAGCTCCAACACAACATAGCAATGGTTTGTTTGTTTTGTTTACAATTCTTATGTTTTTTGTCTTGGATGTTGTCTGCCTTATTGTCTACGACAGACAAACACTTTTGGACATTGGTTCAGCGATCTCACACCGAAAACCGGACTTCACATTCCTCAATGCCGACCCGCTGTTTACAAACACGCAAGCGGAGCCCTTTGTCTGGGCAGCACGGCCGCGGAAACGCAGGAGGAAAAGGGGAAACAGAGCCGGCGTTCTCATCAGAGTAAGACGCCGCGCAAATCGACCCCCGCTACCCACTATTCTACTGGCAAATGTTCAGTCTCTGGATAACAAGCTCTGCGAGCTGGAAGCGCGGATCTCTTTCCAACGAGAGACGAGGGACTGCTGCATTATCTGCCTAACAGAAACTTGGATGTCTGCGGAGATTCCAGACTCAGCCATTGAACCCGCGGGGTTCTCCATGCTCCGAGCGGACAGAGCAAAAGACCTCTCAGGTAAAACTAGAGGAGGTGGTGTATGTTTTATGATCAACAAATCCTGGTGTGATCAGAGGAACGTACATTCCATCAAGTCTTTCTGTTCTCCTGATCTGGAATTTCTTATGCTTCTGTGTCGACCATTCTGGCTACCGAGGGAATTCACAGCGGTCATTATCACTGCTGTGTACATCCCGCCACAAGCCGACACAGACCGGGCACTCAAGGAACTGTATGGGAGTATAAGTGAGCAGGAAACCGCGCACCCTGAGGCCACGTTCATTGTGACCGGGGACTTTAATAAAGCCAGTTTAAAATCAGTCGCACCAAAATATCACCAGCACATTAGTTTCAACACACGAGGGGACCGGGTTTTGGACCATTGCTACTCTCCGTTCCGGGATGGCTACAAATCCCTCCCCCGCCCACCATTTGGCAAATCGGACCACTCTTCCATTCTGCTTCTGCCCGCTTACAGGCAGAAATTGAAACAGGAAGCACCCACCCTCAGAACGATCCAGTGCTGGTCGGACCAATCAGACTCTACGCTACAAGACTGTTTTGATCGCACGGACTGGGAGATATTCCAGTCCGCCTCTGATGACGACATCGAGCTTTACGCTGATAGCGTAATGTGTTTCATCAGAACGTGCGTAGAGGAAGTGATTCCGACCAGAACTGTACGAATCTATCCGAATCAGAAGCCGTGGATCAATAGCGATGTTCGCGCGGCACTTAATGTGCGGACCTCCGCTTTTAATTCCGGGAACGCGGAGGAGCATAAACAAGCCAGTTATGCCCTCCGAAAAACTATCAAAACAGCAAAACACCAGTACAGGAGCAAGATTGAAGGACAGTTTAACACCACCAACTCTAGAAGCATGTGGCAGGGAATTAACATCATCACGGACTTTAAAGGGAATAAAAACTCCGCCATGAACACCGCTGCCTCTCTACCGGATGAGCTAAATACTTTTTATGCTCGTTTCGAGGGAAATAACACCGCCCTCGCGGAGAGAGCTCTCACGGCCGAAGCTACAGAGGTTAGTTCACTCTCCGTCTCTGTAACAGATGTAACCCGATCCTTCCGACGGGTGAATATCCGCAAAGCCGCGGGTCCAGACGGCATTCCGGGCCACGTCATCAGAGCGTGCGCGAACCAGCTGGCTGGTGTTTTTACGGACATTTTCAACCTTTCCCTCTCTTTGTCTGTAGTCCCCACATGCTTTAAAACATCCACCATTGTGCCTGTTCCAAAACAATCAAAAATAACTTGTTTAAATGACTGGCGTCCTGTTGCTCTGACCCCCATCATCAGCAAATGCTTTGAGAGACTAATCAGAGATTACATCTGCTCTGTCTTGCCACTCAATCTTGACCCGCTGCAGTTTGCTTACCACAACAACCACTCCACTGATGATGCCATTGCATCTACAATACACACTGCTCTCTCCCACCTGGAAAAAAAGAACACTTATGTGAGAATGTTGTTTGTAGACTACAGCTCAGCATTCAACACCATAGTGCCCTCAAAGCTTGATGTGAAACTCCGGGCTCTGGGCTTAAACAGCTCGCTGTGCAGCTGGATCCTGGACTTCCTGTCAAGCAGACGCCAGGTGGTTAGAATGGGCAACAACATCTCCTCATCACTGACCCTCAACACTGGAGCCCTGCAGGGCTGTGTTCTCAGCCCACTACTGTATTCCCTGTACACACATGACTGTGTGGCAACACATAACTCCAATGCCATCATTAAGTTTGCTGATGACACGACAGTGGTAGGTCTGATCACTGACAATGATGAAACAGCCTAAAGAGAGGAGGTGCACACTCTGACACACTGGTGTCAGGAGCACAACCTCTCCCTCAACGTCAGTAAGACAAAGGAGCTTGTGGTGGACTTCAGAAGAAAAGACAGAGAACACAGTCCCATCACCATCAATGGAGCACCAGTGGAGAGAGTCAGCAGCTTCAAGTTCCTGGGTGTCCACATCACTGAGGAACTCACATGGTCCATCCACACTGAAGTCGTTGTGAAGAAGGCTCATCAGCGCCTCTTCTTCCTGAGACGGCTGAGAAAGTTTGGAATGAACCACCACATCCTCACACGGTTCTACACCTGCACTGTGGAGAGCATCCTGACTGGCTGTATCTCCGCCTGGTACGGCAATAGCACCGCCCACAACCGCAAAGCACTGCAAAGGGTGGTGCGAACTGCCAAACACATCATCGGAGGTGAGCTTCCCTCCCTCCAGGAAATATATACAAGGCGGTGTGTGAAAAAAGCTCGGAGGATCATCAGAGACTCCAGCCACCCGAGCCATGGGCTGTTCTCACTGCTACCATCAGGTAGGCGGTATCGCAGCATCAGGACCCGCACCAGCCGACTCCATGATAGCTTCTTCCCCCAAGCAATCAGACTTCTGAACTCTTGATCTCCCACGATCAAAATACATCAGCACTGCACTTTATTACTCTTTTATCTCACACCGGACTGTCATAAATTATATTACTGTTATTATATTATGTCTCTCTTAACAACTGACTATCAACCGACAGCCTGAATGTCAATACAGTACAATACTGTACATTCTATATATATATATATATATATATATATATATATATATATATATATATATATATATATATATATATACTTTTGTTATATATATTTTAATTTTTAATTTTTATTGAATAATGTGTATCTATATAGTATCTATATAGTAAAAAAAAAAAACAAAAAAAAACAGCATATTGTATACTGTACAGTGTATGTTATTATTTGTATATTGTTGAGTGTAATTATGTGTATAACAGATGTTTAAATTGTGTTGTGTTAATTTGATGTTTTAAGTTGTGTAATTATGTATAACAGATGTTTAAATTGTGTTGTGTTAATTTGATGTTTTAAGTTGAGTGTAATTATGTGTATAACAGATGCTTAAATTGTGTTGTTAATTTGATGTTTTAAGTTGAGTGTAATTATGTATAACAGATGTTTAAATTGTGTTGTGTTAATTTGATGTTATTGTAAATTGGTATATGTCTCATCACTGTCACGACTGCTATGTTGATCGGAACTGCACCCAAGAATTTCACACACCATTGCACTTGTGTATATGGCTGTGTGACAATAAAGTGATTTGATTTGATTTTGATTTGATAATTGTTAACATCGACGAAACCTTAATTAAAATGAACACTAGCTTATTGATCATTCAAATTCAACAATCATCAAAGATAATTATCAATTATCAAAAATCAATAGAATATTAATAAGGATTAACATTGATGGGGCACCACCCTGGAATCAGGGACTAATAACCAGATAGTATAACAGTCTCAATATTAGATTGTTTTCTTAGGAAAATCGACATCCGAAGAATATCGATTTTCGGGAAAAAAAAACAATGAGTGAAGGCTTGAATCCGAGCACTGACATCCCATCAGCATGACAGAGGTGTATGCAAAACAAACCAAAACACTTCTCTTTGTAATATAACAAAGTTTATTTATGCAGTAATATCAATTAATAATTAATACAATGCAGTCAATAAACTTACAACTTACAACTACAAACTAAACAGTGATATGATTAGATATGGAAACTAAAATAATCCTATAACAGATAAGGTGTGTGAGAATATGTGTGTGTGTGTGTGTGTGTGTGTAAGGAGGGACGTGCACAAAATGGCGGACGTGACTCTCGTGGAGAGTATGTCACACGAGACTTCCGGCCAGAGAATATGGCCGTGAATGTGGGTGGAGAGAAACCACTCAATGGTAGCTTAGTGACAAAGCTGAGCTTTATCACGAAGCTATCTACTAGCCAAAAATGTGTGCCAGAATGTTTGTGAGGGGTTGCGCGCGCGCGTGTGTGTGTGTGTGTGTGTGTGTGTGTGTGTGGTTAGTATGAGAGAGAGAGAGAGAGAGTTAAGTGATGGCCCCAAAGCCGATTTCGCGATCGTGGGAGAGAAAGCAGCTGTTAGTTTATCACTCAGAGACATGACGGACGGCTCGTAAACCATCCCGGGGTCTTTGATTCTTTAATGGATAAACTCAGTTTGCCAGTCTCACCCGTGATGGCGGAAATGCACAACAGCCCAATGTGGTTGGACTACAATACAGCAAATCAAATCCGTGATAATTAAAATACCCTGAGTATTAATAATGAGCGGACATGGCGGTCCGTAAACTGTACAAGCAATAACCTTGATACACAAGAATAACACACTATAATATTCTATCTCTGCCCAGACGTAAACCTCTTACTTGAATAGCATGAGGATGCAGAATGTGTGTTCATCCGTCCATTAACTCAGTATCGGTTCCTCGAGGCTCGGGTGATGACGGGAGGCCGTTTCCTCGCTCTGTCAGCGGGCAGTACGGCTGCTGATTCTCGGCGGGCTGGCATTGACTTGATTGAAGAGGGAAGAGAAATCTTTTCTCTTCACTTCTGCAGGCAAACGGATGAAGATGCGGATTGCTCGGCGGTCTCCTTCGGATCCGTTAGAGTGTTCGGTGGAACACAGAGTAATCTCAACTCGTCCAGCGAGATGGAGATTGTATGGCCACAGTTTCAAGTCGGACGTTACTTCTTTGTGCCACGAGGCTACACCTGAGAGCAGCGATGAACTGCATCTACATACAGCGAGCAAAGTTGCTGGAAGCAAATCCCGGAAGCATTTCAGAGGTATTTCTACTCCTGATGATGTCATGGTTGAGGTGTGATCTGTCGTGTGCCTCATCCAATAGGAGTTGAGAGTTCGATCCTTTAGTGAGCAAGGCTTCATGGGATTTGTAGTCTGTTTTGGACTCCCTTTGTTTGATTTTGGCACAGTTTTTATCAGTAAGATTTATGACCTGGTATGTGGGGGCCTGAGTTAGGTTTTACGACTGTGTTAGGCCTGCCTTTGTCTTCTATCTGAATACATGAAGCCCAACAGCTTCAAGGTGGATGGAGAAACAGAGTCTGGCCCGGCTGTTTTGCGGGGGTTTTGTCTCTTGAATAGTCTGTTTACGTCTCTCTCTCCATGATGAAGAAAGTCGTCATTGTGGTGGGGGAGGAGGGGGCCTCTGAGGTAAGGAATTGTGGAGAGGACCAGGCCCCTGCTGTGTTGGGGGAGGTGGAGCAGGGCTGGAGCTGATTAATGGTGTCACGGGGGATGGTGCCAGGAATGTCCCATTGTCTTTCAAAGCGACAGTAAAACTCATTCAGGCTGTTGGCCAGGCGCAAGTACTTAGTGGAATGGGGGGCTTTAGGCTTGCAGTTTGTGAACTGTCTGAGCCCTTTCCGGACAGAAGGAGAGTCATTGGCTGAGAACAGCTGTCGTAGTTTCTCAGAGTACAGCTGTTTGGCATCTCTCACCGCCTTACTAAACCTGTACTTTGACTTCTGAATCTGTCTCTGTCCCCACGCCTAAACGCTTCTTCTTTCTCTAACCTTAGCTGTCTGAGTTTGGCTGTGAACCAGGGTTTGTCTTTGTTGTAACTCACCCTGGTGCATGATGGTACACAGCAGTCCTCACAGAAGCTGATGTATGATGTCACAGCCTCTGTGCACTCATCCAGACTGTTGGTAGCAGTCCTGAATACATCCCAATCAGTACAGTCCAAGCATGCCTGCAGATCCTCCACAGCCCCACTGGTCCACTGCTTTGATGTCCTCACAACAGGTTTAGTTAATTTCTGCCTGTATGCAGGAATCAGGTGGACCATGACGTGGTCAGAGTGACCCAGTGCAGCGCGGGGGACGGCGTGATATGCACTGCTTACTGTAGTGTAACAGTGATCCAGAATGTTCTCCTCTCTGGTCAGGCATTTAATAAACTGTCTGTATTTGGGGAGTTCATGAGTAAAATTACCTTTGTTAAAGTCACCGAGGACAATAACTAAGGAGTCCGGGTTTGTCCGCCCCACACACAGTATCTAGTTGGCGAGCACTCACTGCGCATCCTGCACAATGGCCTGTGGTGGAATGTAAACACCAACCAGTATGAATGAGATGAACTCACAGAGTAGAAGGGTTTACATTAGAGCCCTACAGATATGGGATTTTTGAGACCAATACCGATACCAATTTTAGAGGGTGAAAATTCACAGATTACTGATATAGTTAATGTTTGAGCTGGAATGAAAACAGACCTTTTCTATGTGGATTGTTCACCGATTTTGACTATGCAAAAGGTACTCAGAAGGCTGCTTTCTTAAATTTTTTATCAAAGAATATTTGACATTATTATTATACATTGTCAACAAATTCTAGAAATGAACACTGAGAAAATAAATAATAAATATAAAATAGAATAAATAGCTTAAAAAACATCAATACTGTATGTTCAGTATCAGTCAGTTGCTGACCATTTAAATAAAGAATACATTCAAATAAAATAAATAGCTAAATAAACATCAGTACTGTTTAGTATGTAAATTGCTGACCATTTAAATAAAGAATAAATTCAAATACAACCCCAATTCCGAAAAAGTTGGGACAGTATGAAAAATGCTAATAAAAACAAAAAGGAGTGATTTGTAAATTATATTCACCCTTTGCTATATTGAAAGTGCTACAACTACACATTAAATGATGTTTTTTCTTGTGAATTGTTTTTATTTTTTTAATATGTACAGTAATTTCAAATCAGATGATTGCAACACGCTCCAAAAAAGTTGAAACAGGGGCAATTTAAGACAAATAACATTTTGATTGTAACGTATGCTGGAATTGCTGACAATGATGATGATGACGAGGACGTGAAGATGAAGAACCCAAGTGCAGTTTATTTACAGAACGTGAACTTCTATAACCCTGACTACAAAACAAAACATGAACATGGACATGGACTTGACTTGACTTGACAAACACATACCATCACATACAATACTCGACCAATAGACAATGCAAACATGAGGGCTTAAATACAAGACATGGGAGAACATAAACCAATGAACAAACAGAACTGATAACAAGATAATTAAACAATAAACCAATGAAAACATGACACATGAACATGGAGGGAAAACAGAAATCACATGACTAGGGAAACAGGAACACATGACATGAAACAGGAACTAGAATTTCAAAATAAAAGACATGAATCAACAGAATACACCCGACATATCCCCCCCACTAAGGGGTGGCTCCTGACACCACAACACATAAACAAAACACGTAACATGACATAATTCAAAGTTCTGTAGGGAGCGGTAGGGTGTCTTGAGGCGTGGGGCGTGGCGTGGCGAGAAAGGGCGAGGGGCATGGGACCAGGGCAAAGTCCGTGGAAGGTGGAGCCATGTGAGGCCCGAGGGGCGGAGCCTTGGAACGTGGTGCCCGGAGAGTAGCCGAAGACACGAAGGGCCAGGGTGGAGCCGATGGCAGGGAGGACCAAGGCGGCGATAGAGGCTCGAAGGAGCAAGGCAGAGCTGAGGGATCGTAGAGCCAAGGCAGAGCCAGGTGACAGACAGACCAAGGATGAGCCAGAAGGATGAGGGACCCCGGCACAGCCGACAGGCTGAAGGACCGCAGTGGAGCCGAGGGAATGCCGAGCTGAGGCAATGTCGAGGGACCGACAGGCCAAAGCAAAGTCCAGGGCTCAGAGGGTCCAGGTGGGATCGGAGGGCCGAAAGTTCCCCTTGCCTGCTCAGGAGAACTAAAGGTGGGTATAAGGGTGGGAACCATCTCCAGGTCCCACTGCTCAGGTGTCGCTGTGACGTGGCATGGAGCAGGCTGAGGCGTCGCTGTGACGTGGCATGGAGCAGGCTGAGGCGTCGCTGTGACGTGGCATGGAGCAGGCTGAGGCGTCGCTGTGACGTGAGACTCTGGCTCGGCGGCGGCCCTGACGTGGGACTCTGGCTCGGCGGCGGCCCTGACGTGGAACTCTGGCTCGGCGGCGGCCCTGTCGTGGAATTCTGGCTTGGCGGCGGCCATGTCGTGGAACTCTGGCTCGGCGGCGGCCATGTCGTGGAACTCTGGCTCAGGATCCGCCTCCCCCACAGTGAACGGGGAACCGATGAATCGAAGGGCGAGGTTGATATATTGAGCCAGGCTGAGGGAACTGCGATCACCAGGCATCAAAAAAGAAATGGACTCATTTAGTCCAAATCTAAAACAACCCTTGAGGGCAACCTCATTGAAGTCTACCTGGCTGGCTAGACCGCAGAAGTCCTTAACATAGTCCTCCAGAGGACGATTCCCCTGACGTAAGCGCAGAAGCAAAACCGCTGGGTCCATGGGAGGTGGAATATTCTGTAACGTATGCTGGAACTGCTGACAATGATGATGATGACGAGGAACGTGAAGATGAAGAACCCAAGTGCAGTTTATTTACTGAACGTGAACTTCTATAACCCTGACTACAAAACCTAACATGAACATGGACTTGACTTGACTTGACTTGACTTGACTTGACTTGACAAACACATACCATCACATACAATACTCGACCAATAGACAATGCAAACATGAGGGCTTAAATACAAGACATGGGAGAACATAAACCAATGAACAAACAGAACTGGTAACAAGATAATTAAACAATAAACCAATGAAAACATGACACATGAACATGGAGGGAAAACAGAAATCACTTGACTAGGGAAACAGGAACACATGACATGAAACAGGAACTAGAATTTCAAAATAAAACACGAATCAACAGAATACACCTGACATTGATGAGTTGAAATAACAAGGCAGTGTAAAACAGGAGATGTTAAATAGGTGAGGCAATCGTGTCATAGTATAAAAGGAGCCTCCAAAAACAGTCTAGTCCATCAAGAGCAAGAATCGGTCAAGGCTTGTCAATTTGCCAACAGATGCCTCAGCAAATAATCCAGCACTTTGAGAACAATGTTCCCCAAAGACAAATTGGAAGGATTTGGGGCATTTCACCCTATACAGTGCACAATATAGTTAAAAGATTCAAGGAATCTGGTCAAATCTCAGTGTGTAAAGGGCAAGACGAAAACCATTTCTGAATGCGCGTGATCTCTGATCCCTCAGACATCACTGTCTTAAAAAACATCATTCATCTGTAATGGATGTCATGAACATGGGTTTGGGATTATTTTAGTAAACCTTTGTTAGTCCACACCATTCGCCGCTGCATCAACAGATGCAAGTTAAGACTTTACTATGCAAAGCAGAAGCCCTACATCAACATTGTCTAGAAGTGCTGCTGACTTCTCTGGGCTCAGTCTCATCTTAGATGCAAAGTAGAACAGTGGAACCGTGTTTCTTGGTCTGAAGAGTCCACATTTCAAAAAGTTTTTGAAAAACACAGCCGTCGTGTTATCCGGGCCAAAGAGGAAAAGGGCCATCCAAGCGGTTATCAGCATCAGGTCCAAAAGCCAGTGTCTATATGGGCCAGGGGTGTGGCAGTGCCCATGGCATTGGTAACTCGCACATCTGTGAGAACACCATGAATGCAGACAGATATGTAAAAATTTTGGAACAACATATACTGCCATCCAGCACTGTCTTTTCCAGGGACATCCTGGAATTTTCAGCAGTACAACTTCAAACCACATACTGCTACTACATAAGTGCATGGCTGTGTAAGCAGAGAGTGCGGGTGCTAGATTGGCCTGCCTGCAGTCCTGACCTGTCTCCAATTGAGAATGTGTGGCGCATTATGAAGCACACCATACGGCAACGAAGACCCAATACAATTGTGCAGCTGAAGACCTGCATAATGGATGACTGGGGGAAAATTCCACTTTCTAAACTTAACAAACTTGTGTCTTCAGTACCAAAATGCTTAATAAGTGTTATTAGAAGCAATGACAATGTTTCACAGTGGTAAACATTCGACTGTCCAAACTTTTTGGGAGTGTGTTGCAATCATCTAATTTGAAATTACTGTACATTTAAAAAAAAATATATATATAAAATTCACAAGGAAAAACATCATATAATGTGTAGTTGTAGTGCTTTCAATATAGCAAAGTGTGAAAATAATTTACAAATCACTCCTTTTTGTTTTTATTAGTATTTTTCATACTGTCCCAACTTTTTTGGAATTGGGGTTGTAAAATAAATAGCTAAATAAACATCAGTACTGTTTAGTATCAGTTTAAATGCTGACCATTAAAATAAAGAATAAATAACAATAAAATAAATAGCTAAATAAACATCAGTACTGTTTAGTATTAAATCAAATGCTGACTATATTAATACTGCCAGTCAATTAGAGGCAGGTTGTAAAACAAGAATCATTTACACCTGCCGAGTTAAGCGGTGTTACACCGTATTCTGCTATACAAGTTCAGGGGAAACTTTCAACGGTGGACTTTTACATATTACATTTTATAAATGCAATGACTGGAATTGTTTGGTTGAAGGGGGTACCAAACTGTGAATCCTGAACAAAACAGTTTAGTGAATACATGTTTACACATTAGCTTCCACTCAGCTGACAAACAATGAAAGTAGCTACGTGGTTAGCTAGTTAGCAATAAGCTCGTTGTCACGGAGAGTAAAAGATGGACCAGCATTGTGTCTCACCAGCTAGGTAACAAATCAACACTCAACAGACACAATCCACCACCGCACCGTTGTCTGCTGAGCTGCAAAAAGATGCTCTGATGCTTACCTTTCAATCTGCTACATTACTTACTGCACTGAAAAACTATAGCTGGCTAACAGCAAACAGATGTGATAAACATGAGTGACATGGTTGTCAGGGACAGGGTTAACGTTATATTAGTTATATTGAAAAAGGAAAATGATGGGGTCATTGTTTATTAACTTTCCAGTATGTATTTCACAAACTAGTTAGCAACTTACCGAGAAGACACCGCTTAACTCCGCCCTGTCTGCAGAGCCATCATCAGTTCAGAGTCAGCACTATAAACAATGGAGCCAGAGCGCGTTCTGCTGGACAAACTACGTTATGAGACCAATTCTAAAGCATTGTTTTCTGCATTATATGTTCTGAAAAAAAGTTTTCATATCTGCGCATATCGGTAAACATATACACCGATACCGATATATCGGTGAACGGCTAATATCAACACTAGTTTACAGTTTATGATAAAAGATTCCAGATCAGGAGAACAGTGCTGTTGGATCACTGTCACATCATTGCACCAGCCACGGTTAGTGTAAAAACAGATTCCTCCACCTTTCGTCTTGCCTGAAAGTTCCGTGTGGTGATCCGCTCTGAAGAGTTGGAAGCCTGCCAGCTGCAGTGCAGAGTCTGGTATCAGTCCACACAGCCAAGATTCCGTGAAGCACAAAACGGAAGATGAAGAAAAGTCTCTGTTTTTCCCCACCAAGAGCTGAAGTCCATCCAGTTTGTTGCTCAGTGAACGTACGTTAGAGAGGAATATTCCTGGCAATGGTGTGTGAGACGCACGAGTGCACCGGCATGTTTCCCTCTCCTCCGGCATTTCGCTGAATGTGCAAAGGTGAGGGCACCTTTGACCAGAATGTCCAGTAATTCCACAGATGTGACGATGAAAGTAGGAAATAAATCTGCAGGAGTTGTGACCCTAATGTTCATAAGCTCTTCTATAGTGAAAGAGATCCCGGTATTCTGACAAAACACTGTATTTACAAACAAAACAAGACAAAACAAGGCGCACCAACAAACCGAGGCAGCCATCCGCGGCACCATCTTAGATTGTAAAGATGTTGTTAACAATAATGGAGAACAATTCTCCATTATCTGCATGGGAATTATGAATAATTTCTAGTGGGTGTGAATATGCATCGATCAATCTGATGTTGAAAATGCAATGAATCGATAATTGAGAATTCAATAATAATTAGAAATCATAATGCCCAGGGCGAAATTCACTAAAAATGAATTGCGGCCAGTAAATACACTATTTATTAACATGCACTCTCTGCGCTTGTTTAGCGACCCATTCACTAAAGATATTATACAGATCAGCCAACAGAGCAAAGGCGGCCACAAAAAGAATGCAATTTGCGCGTGCAATTTCAGATTTTGCAGCCGATTCTGATTGCAATATACCAGAGGATGGCACAGACCACCATATTTGGCACACCCTGCCGGAACTGTACATCATCACTGTGATCCAGAAACCGAAATTATCTTTTAAACATGCTGAAATTGCACTTTACTACACTGCACATCTGGATATATGCCAGGTTATAATGCTCTTCTCCATCATTTGATCATTATTTGATGAATTACTGTTGATATGATCGGTGGAAAATGTTCACAAATCTCTTTTAAATAAAATTAATTTTACCGCCTACTTTCATTTGCGGTAATGCCGCGATCTAAAGTGCAGCAGGCAATTTTTGTGAATGAAGCGCATTCTACAATGAGCCTAATTTACATAGAAAGGAGGCAAATTTGTGTGGAAAGGAATGATGATGACTTTTAAATACTCAAGATGCAGCACAATTTCAGTGCTGACTGCGTCTGCTAAAATAGATTGCAGGTGGTTAGTGAATAAGACTAGCGCTGAACTACTACACACAAAAGTGGCGCAACTGTTTAGTGAATCTGCCCCCCAATGTATTACACATGAATTTCTTTTCCAAAATGCAATTATTGACGTATTTTTTTTTTTCCTTTTTCATTCACCACTATGGTGAAAATTGTCCCTCCAGCTTCATAAGTATATTCAACATATTTATGAAAATAGTTGTGAATCATCTCAAAATAATCAAACCAATCAAGACCAAATATCAGATGTTGCATCGTTCTGTTGCCATTGAACACCAAATCATTTGACAGACATAACAGATCATACTTTGCATGTGCATGTGGATAAAACGTTTCAGCACCTTGTATCCCTGAATATTCCCGTTCTGTGTCTCTACAGGTGGAGGCTGCCATTCGACGTCCAGTTGGGTGGCAGACACAGACTTCACCTGTATGTTCTGAGGAGCCACTGAGGGAGCTACAAACACACACATTTACCATTTTAGGTTTGAACATCAAACAGGAGATGGAATGAGTTATAACAAGAAAATCATAGCAGGAAATAGGTGTCCTAGGTGGTTGCCAAGGTGTTCTGAGAGGTAACTTATTGGTCTGAGTCTAAAAAGCCCACCCTCAAGTCTCTAGATATGGCTCGGGTCTCCCCTTCAATGTGAGTCTGTGGGATTTTCTTTGCTGGTTGTCAATCACCAGTTAAAAATCGAAAGTCCTATCGCTTAGAAAAGTAATAGCATAAGTTATGCAGGTTTATTATTAAGAATAAAGGGGTAAGAAAATCCCCTAACCTTAAGTATGAGCAACTAAAATGGTGATGCTTGCCTCAGCAAGCACCACTAATAAATTGGCCCACAAAGCTTTATGTCACAATCTATGTGTCACTGTGAGCTGTTTGTGTCAAAATCTCATTTTAGCACATTCTACACTCCTATAATAAGAGATCTGTAATTAAGATGGCTTTGTTGTCTTTGCATGTTAAAGTCAAGCAAGGGGGACTCTGTATTAAATAACGTGATGTCTATCTCATTCAGCTCTTTCAGAAAGGTCAGATGTGTGCACTGATCTGATTTGTGCACATGGCTAATTTTTTTAATTAGCTTGGGCAATGAGTTTTCATAATGCTCTACATATCAGATGAGTTTACAGTTAAATTAGCTTTGACATGTACTATGACACTCACACACACAAACACATGATGAGGGTTGATAAGGTCATATTTTGGATTGTACCCGATTTGACCTACATACAGTACAGTATTCAGGAAAAGCTCTAGTATATGGAGCTATATAATTAAAACAGATCTGATATTTTGATATATTTCAGATTTTTTTGTCTCGTCTGTTTACATTAAATTAAGGGAAGTGATGGCTGTGTCTCTATGAATATCCCGCCAGACAAACTGGAAGTCAAAATTGGTCTCCGCTGCACAATAAATGGATCACGCAAATAAATGGATCCACGCAGCTGCGTCCAATAGGTCACGTGGATAACTGGTCCACAGTATGCAGTACAGTTGAGTAGTGTAGGTTTGTCACATACATCTTGTAACTAAATAATAAAGACTTTCTGGTTTCAAGGAAAGTTACTGTAAAAGGTAATAAAACAAACAGATGCGAAGGACTTGTGTCAATTTACTCCTTCCATCAGTACATTTACATGTACTTTTAAACATCCGTTTAAGTGAAACCAAAACAATAATTTGTCGTATTAAAATGCCACGTCAACACTTCCAATCTGATTTTTTGCAAAGTCGGACTAACAGACCTAGACAATACGATTGTAGCTAGGCTTTTCCAGCATGTACACACGTTAAACTGACACATAACAATGAAGAACAATTTTGAATTAGGAGGAAAATTGGAAATTAGTGTTTGGATGTATGCCAGATAACCAGATCTGGATAGCTATTTTTTTTTTTTTTTTTTTTTTTTACATATACCATCATAGTACCATTGTATTTATGGTACTGTGATGGTACATTTTTGTAAGTGATATAAATATGGAAACCACCAGTACCATGGTATATATCAAAGTACTATAGCATTACCATTTGATACCACCACTGTACCACAGTACTGCCACAATTTTATAAATTACATTTATAAATTTAAATGTATTTATTTTTTTAGTTGAACCATATAAGCAACTGTTATCTTGATAAGCTGTAAGACTGTACCTGCTTCTCCCACAAACACCTCTACCGGTGCACTTGAAGGGCTCTCTCCAACAACATTAAATGCTGTCATGATGATCTCGTAACGTCTGTACTTGCTGAGCTCTGAAAAACATCATTAAATCCATTAAAAAGTTTAGTGAGCAACAAAACATTTGGATGGAAGCAGCAATCAAACAAAAGTTGGAGTGTGCTGAGGTGTGGAAGTACTAGTTAAAGGGAAACGCAGAGAGAGAGAGACCCAGAAAATGAGAAAAAAGGAATTTTAAAAAATTGTGGGATGTGAGGGATGTGGAGGGACAAAATAGATTTTGATTTTTGCCTTCCTCACTGCAGATCATGACAAGGCCAGAGGCTGAACAACAAACATGAAGACTAGCGGAAGTGTTTGTTATAAAGGTAGAGGAGATGAGAAGACAGTAAGGGGAGTTTGAAAGCCTTCAGGCTTTAATGTGACTGTGTTAACACTTCAAAGATTACAACTATTGAAACAGCTCAGGAAATAAAATAATATAAAAAATACTTACGCGTTAATTCAAATTCTGTTAATGAAGGGCTGCTCACTGTTTTGAAAGTGCTCTTGGCTGTTTGAGTAGTGAAATAAACCCAGAGAGAGGGAGAGATACAGAGACAGTGAGAGATATTATACAAGGGACACTGTTTAAAATGCCCTTGAGCACAGAAGACAAAACAGTTGTCTGGAATAGAAAGTAGCATTATACTGACAAAACAAATGTATATAAAATAATAATCATAATAATAATATATATATATATATATATATATATATATATATATATATATATATATATATATATATATATATTATTTTTTGCATTGATATCATCATCAACAACAAAAACAAATGTCATTTGGCAACAAACGTTACAGTTTGAAAGCAATATTCTTAGTTTGAGACCAAAATTCACTCAGGAATTGTAGAAAGATCCTCTCAATTTCAACTGCTTTTATTTTCAGCAAACTTAGCATGTCTAAATATTTGTATGAACATAAAAAGATTCAACAACTAAGACAACAGATCCAACAGATCCCAGATGTGCTCAATGGGATTGAGATCCGGGCTATTCGCTGGCCATGGCAGAACACTGACATTCCTGTCTTGCAGGAAATCACGCACAGAATGAGCAGTATGGCTGGTGGCATTGCCATGCTGGAGGTTCATGTCAGGATGAGCCTGCAGGAAGGGTACCACATGAGGGAGGAGGATGTCTTCCCTGTAACGCACAGCATTGAGATTTCCTGCAATGACAACAAGCTCAGTCCGATGATGCTGTGACACACCGCCCCAGACCATGACGGACCCTCCACCTCCAAATCGATCCCGCTCCAGAGTACAGGCCTCAGTGTAACGCTCATTCCTTCGACGATAAACGCGAGTCCAACCATCACCCCTGGTGAGAGAAAACCGTGACTCGTCAGTGAAGAGCACTTTTTGCCAGTCTTGTCTGGTCCAGCGAAGGTGGGTTTGTGCCCATAGATGACGTTGTTGCCGGTGATGTCTGGTAAGGACCTGCCTTACAGCAGGTCTTCAAGCCCTCAGTGCAGCCTCTCTCAGCCTACTGCGGACAGTCTGAGCACTGATGGAGGGATTGTGTGTTCCTCGTGTAACTTGGGCAGTTGTTGTTGCCATCCTGTACCTGTCCCGCAGGTGTGATATTCGGATGTACCGATCCTGTGCAGGTATTGTTACACATGGTCTGCCATTGCGAGGACAATCAGCTGTCCTTCTTGTCTCCCTGTAGCACTGTCTTAAGCGTCTCACAGTATGGACATTGCAATTTATTGCCCTGGCCACATCTGCAGTCCTCATGCCTCCATGCAGCATGCCTAAGGCATGTTAACACAGATGAGCAAGTACCCTGGGCATCTT
Organism: Myxocyprinus asiaticus; assembly: GCF_019703515.2. NCBI lineage: Eukaryota > Metazoa > Chordata > Actinopteri > Cypriniformes > Catostomidae > Myxocyprinus > Myxocyprinus asiaticus. The sequence goes on along the minus strand of NC_059351.1, from coordinate 12,786,180 downwards.
TCTTTTGGTGTTTTTCAGAGTCAGTAGAAAGGTCTCTTTAGTGTCCTAAGTTTTTATAACTGTGACCTTAATTGCCTACCGTCTGTAAGCTGTTAGTGTCTTAATGACCGTTCCCACGTGCATGTTCATTAATTGTTTATGGTTCATTGAACAAGCATGGAAAACATTGTTTAAAGAAAGTTATTTGGATTTTTACAAAATTATCTTTAAAATACAGTGTCCTGAAAAAGGGACGTTCCTTTTTTTGCTGAGTTTATATATTTTTTCTGGTAACATAAAAATGCTTCATATGATAATATTTAAATGAACAGTTTTTATTCAAATCATGGATGGATGGATGGAAATTCTAACCTTTAAAGTCAGTACTCATTGCTGATCGGTTGGTTGCAGACTTTGGTTCGGCTGCCTTGTCCTCATGTGGAAGCTCACGATAATACACACGGTATCCCACAAGAACACCATTGACAGTTCTCTCCTGGGGTGGCTACAGACACAGACATATACAGTTTCAATCAGTCTCCAAGTAGCAAACTAGTGCTTAATTTCTCTATTGAACACAGACTACGAAATATTCACCTGACTTTTCAGTTTATGACCCGTGATGATACTAAATGAAAGAATGTTAAAGACAGCGTCTTGACTGCCTGCTGCCGAATAATTAGCAGTTAGAGACGGTGACAGAAAGTAATTACTGCACAATACACATCAGCCCAGAAGATAGCATAGATCAACAGAGGACAAGTTAGCCGAAACCACAGGTCAGTGAAGGACTGATCAGGTTGTCCTCGCTCACGCTCAGCCTAATATGTGTTTCACACTCTCCTATTCTATTATGGATATGTCTATTTAGTATGTGATCAGTGTTATAGGCAAAGTTAATTAAGATGGTGTCAAAACAGGCCGACTTTGCAAATGTATCTGCTTGTGTGTGAATAGATAGAAAAAATACAGTTGATGTCAGAAGTTTACATACACTTAGGTTGAAGTCATTAAAACTCATTTTTTAACCACTCCACAGATTTCATATTAACAAACTATAGTTTTGGCAAGTCGTTTAGGACATCTACTTTGTGCGTGACAAGAGTAATTTGGAGGTGTACCTATGGATGTATTTTAAGGCCTACCTTCAAACTCAGTGCATCTTTGCTTGACATCATGGGAAAATCAAAAGAAATCAGCCAAGACCTCAGAAAAAAAATTGTGGACTCCACAAGTCTGGTGCATCCTTGGGAGCAATTTCCAAATGCCTGAAGGTACCATGTTCATCTGTACAAACAATAGTATGCAAGTATAAACACCATGGGGCCACACAGCCATCATACCGCTCAGGAAGGAGATGCATTCTGTCTCCTAGAGATGAATGTAGTTTGGTGTGAAAAGTGCAAATCAATCCCAGAACAACAGCAAAGGACCTTGTGAAGATGCTGGAGGAAACAGGTAGACAAGTATCTATAGCCACAGTAAAATGCGCCCTATATCGACATAACCTTAAAGGCTGCTCAGCAAGGAAGAAGCCACTGCTCCGAAACCGCCATAAAAAAGCCACACTACAGTTTGCAAGTGCACATGGTGACAAAGATCTTACTTTTTGGAGAAATGTCCTCTGGTCTGATGAAACAAAATTGAACTGTTAAGCCATAATGACCATCGTTATGTTTGAAGGAAAAAGGGTGAGGTTTGTAAGCCAAAGAACACCATCCCAACCGAGAAGCATGGGGGTGGCAGCATCATAATGTGGGGGTGCTTTGCTGCAGGAGGGACTGGTGCACTTCACAAAATAGATGGCATCATGAGGAATGAAATTTATATGGATATATTGAAGCAACATCTCAAGACATCAGCCAGGAAGTTAAAGCTCGGCCGCAAATGGGTCTTCTAAATGGACAATGACTGCAAACATACCTCCAAAGTTGTGGCAAAATGGCTTAAGGACAACAAAGTCAAGGTATTGGAATGGCCAACACAAAGCCCTGACCTCAATCCGATAGAAAATTTGTGGGCAGAACTGAAAAAGCGTGTGCGAGCAAGGAGGCCTACAAAGCTGATTCAGTTACACCAGTTCTTTCTGGAGGAATGGGCCAAAATTCCAGCAACTTATTGCGAGAAGCTTGTGGAAGACTACCCAAAACATTTGACCCAAGTTAAGCAACTTAAAGGCAATGCTACCAAATACTAACAAAGTGTATGTAAACTTCTGACTCACTAGGAATGTGATGAAATAAAAGCTGAAATAAATATTTCTCTCTACTATTATTCTGACATTTCACATTCTTAAAATAAAGTAGTGATCCTAACTGACCTAAGACAGGAAATGTTTTCTACGATTTAATGTCAGGAATTGTGAAAAACTGAGTTTAAATGTATTTGGCTAAGGTGTATGTAAACTTCTGACTTCAACTGTAAGTGAAACAATTGCTAACTAATTAGAGGGTAAAAAGTAAGGCTGAGAACCTGCTTGCCAAACATAATTAACATTGAGAGGGCAGCTGAATACTTTGCACACAACTCTGCTATTAGATGTGGTTAACATTCTGACCCTTCAGTTAGACGAAAAACAGAGAAAGTTTTTGTCATGCCTACATATATACCCACACACATTAGCTCTGTTCCAAAACCTAGTGAGTGGCCTTTCTACACCAATTTAGGGAATCAAGAGATTCACCTCCGAGGCAAAGGTAAAATGAACAATTTCACCCAATAACTGTGTGCTATGCAATTTCAGTGCTTATTAGTTTCAGTGTGATAGCTTAGCAACATGTGCTAACAGAAAACTATTGGAATCAACTGTGAGCATTAGTTTAGTCACTTGTGTGCTTCATGAAAGGAGCACAATTTAAGTGGTGAGTGTGAGTGACTGTCAGCATAGTTTCTGTCTATGTAAAGCATTTCATAATAGCATAAATCCCATAATTTATTTAGATAAGGATGCTATATAGAAGATAGCTACGGTCTGCCTATGTTGATCATAGACAGCAAGGCAGCTCACTAAGGTTTGGAACAGAGGCCATATACAGTAAGAACAAAGACTTAAGTTGGACGATGTTTCACCTGCCACTGGACAATCACAGATGTTGTGGTTGAAGGTTTGACATTCAAAATGATAGGAGATTCACCCGGCACTAAACACAAAGAAAAACACAATCAAGCAATCCATCCATCCATCCATCCATCCATCCAAATCTTGTCCAAGTAAACAAGTCACAAATAATTAGATCAAAAAGCACTCTAAATTATATTTTAATTCAGTTTGCAGTAGGGCTAGACAATACATTGAATATTAATATGTTCCCAATGATTTTGTTGGCAATATAAATAAAGCAACATTGTGAATTTCGCAATGACTTTAAATAACTTTTTATTTTGCCATTAAGAACCCTAAAGACAGCGTCATTAGACTAGTTTTGCGATCCCTCCCTGTCTTGCAAAATGCAAATAAAGCATAGATGTTTCAAGAGCATCATTGATTTAAATAGGGTGATATTCTTGAGTTGGCAAGTCGATTTCTTTTTGTGAATCAGTTCAAACTGTCCGCTTTTATGAGCCGATTCAAAACTTTGATTCAACAATCCGTTTGCATCATCACACCAGAATGTTCACAGAAGTAACTGACAAAGTACTGCTATATTAGTGTATATAAATGAAAAAGATTAAATATCACACTTCCATTATTTCCAGTAATATACTTGTGTACAGTGGTTGTTTGGTTGAAATGGTTTCTCTGATTGAAAAAAACAAAAAAACAACAACAACTTTTCAAGCTATTTTAGAGCAAATGTATAAATATCTCGATATACATTCAAGATTGTCAAAATGCTGAAAAATATTGAGATTTTTTTTTGGCTATATTGCCCAGCCCTACTTTGCACACAGAATCTCACATTACCATCCTGCAGTGTGGTAACTGGCTCAGTTTCCTTGCTGAAGGCGCTGTCTCCTACATCATTTGTGGCCATCATTCTAAATTTGTATGAGGTGTATGGCTTCAGCCTACAAGAAAAGATATGCATTCCAGCACACAAACACACACACACACACACTAGATCATTCTCACAATCCAAATGAAATCACAGGAGATGCATTTTGGGTCTTCTGTTGTGAAGCATCAAGATACAAGCTCTTGCTAGCTAATTTTTACACTTTTTTTGTGCCATAGTTTTTGCCAAAAATGTCCTTTAAAAATCCTCTTGGAAATATTTTGTCATGTCATATTCTTTAAAGGAATATTTCGGGTTCAATACAAGTTAAGATCAAACGACAGCAATTGGGGCATAATGCTGATTACCACCAAGGGCGTTATCAGGAAATTACTTTTGGGTGGGCTTCAATAAAAAATGGAAAGGTCAAAAATGTTTTAAACCAAATTTTCTTTAATAACAGAAAGGTGGCACATTCAAACCGTTCTTTAACACTTTTAGAAATCAGAATTTATGCATTAGACTATTATATAAATATATATTTGAAGTCAAAGAATAATCTGTAATATTCTGGGTGGACCTGGGTCTGGCCCACCATTGGCTATGCCACTGATTACCACAAAAATGAATTTCGATTCGTCTCTCCTTTTCTTAAAAAAAAAGAAGCAAAAATCAAGGCTACAGTGAGGCACTTACAATGGAAGTGAATGTGGACAATTGGGTTTAAATGCAGGAATGTGAAGCTTAAAATTTTATAGAAGCACTTACATTTATTCTTCTGTTAAAACCCATGTATTTTTTGAGCTGTAACGTTGTTAAAATGGACATTTTAGGGTTTTAGGGTTTGTTGACATTACATTGTCATGGCTATAACTTCAAACAGAAAGGTTAGTAAGTGATTTTATCACACTAAAATCATATTTACACGCATATTGTTTGACTTGTGGCTATACTTTAAAAAAAGTATTTTAATTTTAAACAATTGGCCCCAATTCACTTCCATTGTAAGTGCCTCACTGTAACCAAGATTTTTGCTTTTTTTTCATAATACATTTTTGTTGTAATCAATATTATGCCACAAATGCTGTCGATTGAGCTTAACTTGTATTGAACCCGGAATATTCCTTTAAGATGAGTCAATTTTACTCTGAACTGACACATAATTATAGTTAACAAAAATAACGCTTTAGATGATGATATGTGCAAAATGACGAATGTCAGGTCAAAGGATAACAGACCAAACCTTTAAAAATGCAGAAATGTTTATTCATTTAAACATATATCAAACTAAATAAAACATGTGAAAACTGTCCTTGTTGTTAAGACCAGGTCCTAAAATAATAGCATTAGGTGGTGTAGTGGACTAAAGCACTGAACTAGTAAGCAGAAGCAGTTGTTGGTTCAATCACCACAGCCACCACAATTGTGTCCTTGAGCAAGGCACTTAACTCCAGGTTGCTCCAGGGGGGTTGTCCCTGTAATAAGGGCACTGTAAGTTGCTTTGGATAAAAGCGTCTGCCAAATATGTAAATGTATATTATGATATTGCATTACGCATTGGTGTGGCAATGGCACATTCACAATTAACACATAATTTAGTTCTCTTAGCTCACCTGTGCATTCACATGATAATCTGTGCAAATATATGTTGTAATATTAAGTTTATGTTGTGGATATAGCTGATTTATCTCTTATACTGTAAGTAGGATGCAGGATCAAAAATTAATGGGGGCTTGGGGCAAAATTACCACTGAATGTCATAAAAATGCCCCCGAAATACAAAATGTAGGGGCAAAAAAAAATAAAAATAAAAATAACACTGTTTGCTAATTAACCTATCATAGAAAATCAATTTTCCCAGCTGAAATCTAAAGCATTAATCACCAACTGTTGAGTAGACATGTCTGCCTAACCCACAATGAAATGCTTAAATAGTCCCCTGTAACCCTGATTGGACACATGTCACTTTGGCAAAACAGATTTGCATACTTATAGATGTATCAGGATATCTCATAATTCATTTATCATTAGTCAACTGCACATTTGTTTTTGTTTTTCAACCATTTGCATCTCAAAGTTGGAGGGGACACTGGAAGGAAACACGGCAGGGGGTTGTGGGAAGCATATATCCAAGTGGGCCATCAGGAAAACTTTGTGTGTGTGTTAGTGTTTGTGTGTGAGCAATTAGTGATTTGAGAATCAGGACCGTGAGGGTGCTTGTGTCTCTGTGAGTGTTTATGTGCGTGTGTGTTTATAATTAGGGGATTGTAGACGAGGACTGTTAATGGCATTTCTGTTTTAATAGCTGGAGGCATTTGCTCCTCTGAGAATCAAGATGATTTGAACACAAACATCCTCTTGGTTCAAAACAATAACTATAAAAAAGTGTGTGTTTGTGTCTGTGTTTGTGTGTGTGAGAGAGAGACAGAGGCAGAAAGAAATTGAGGCAAACTTTGCAAACCACTTTATGAATATCTACACACAAGATATTAAGGGATTGGCAGTAAACTCAACATAAACTCAGCATAAAACGGCATTCACAACCTAATCGGAGTCGCAGGAGAATGACATCATGACAATCCCCAGCTTTTCACTAGCGACTATCCTGAGCTGTGATGTCAAAAGTAGCAGACAGGCAAATGTCCATTTCACATTTTTATGAGCGGGCACTGGTAAAACATCTGCTATAACTGAATGGAAGCAAACTATTTTGTCAGCGTATGCTACTTTGAATGTCAGTGGAGAAAGATGCTTTTTGAACACAGAATTGTATAGTTATGTATAGTTAATATATACTGTATAGTGCAGTGGCTTATGATTTGGATAATTGGATGTCAGGGTTATGCACGTATATGATATGGGTAATTAAATGATCAGGCATGTGGGTTGTAGGTAATCAAGTGGTACTGAATTCGGACATATTCCAATGGTTCCATTACAAATAGGTTAAGAATGATGGTGTTATGGGGAGGCATCTCCTGAAGTGCTTTAGCTCAATAGATCCTTCCCCTTAATGCATGTGGACATTCAGAGATGTGAATGAAAAAGACGGCATGAATCAGACAGGTGAAGATGAGAAGAACAGGCAGGAGAGAGAAAGAGAAAAAGATAGCTGCAGTACTGCAGAAAACAGTTAGTGAGCGGGCGGAGCTGAATGGCTGTGTGATTAGACATCAGGCAACCGGACGGTCAGTTTGATTATGATTGCAGTTTGCTTCAGCCATGCTCTCTCTCTGTCTATTTTTCTTTCCTCTCCATGATGTCTCATCAGTGTCTGACTGGATGTCTATAATATATAGAGAGTACTACATGTTTCGTGTAATTGCATTTTTTAGATTGAAGAGCATTAATTGTGGGTTGTTTCAAAGAGCTTTAATTGTGGGTTGTTTCTTATGGACCCCTCCTCTCACCCAAACCAAAATTAACACTGGTGGTACCATCATAAAGTAATACCATGGTACTTTGTTATCTCCTGGTACTAAATTGTTATTGTATTTACTGTATAATCAATGATATTTAGAAGGTACTGTGACAAATAGCATGGTATTACCATAAGGGATGTGCCTGAAGCCGAATACCATATTCGGAAAGGCACGAATAATGACTTCAAAACAAATAGCGGATTCATCTGAATAATAGAAACAATATTAAAGGATAAAGCAGCCTACTAAAGCAGCCTACTAAAGTGTAAAACATACGAATAAAAATGCGCACGGTGTGATTTCAAATCGCATGGGCGCGATCTCGACTCCGTTTGCGGTCTCCGATAATTGTGTGCGTCTGGAGCTTGACAAGCGTAACATTACATCATATACTGTACATTTTACACTCTTTAAAATGTCTATGTTAATGTACAATATCACACGATTCACACGTAATGATTTCCATGTATTCATTTATAAACCAACCCGAGCGTGATGTAAAATTCCTGACATGAAGTGATGATTTCACATTGGAGCTCATCTTTTTGCCTCTAAAAGTTGACCACATTTATTTTCACATCACCAATTAAGGGAAGTACTGTATCTGGTTAAGACTTTATTCCAAAAAAAAATTAAATGCTCCATAAAGGTTTAAATGCTCCATAAAGTGTACATCTATTCAGAATATTCCTGCTTATCTGACACAAATAACTGAAACAAGCCCTGCCTTTAAACTGTACTAAATTTGAAAATGTTAAGTGTCCTTGAGCTTTGGAAAGGCACTATATAAATGTAACATTATTATTATTATTTTCATTATTAGCCTATTATTATTCTTTCCCCCATATTCTCTTCTGGTAAAACTAGAGAAGCTCACTCTTGCCATTTATTCTACTGCATTTAGCTAATTTTGTACATGTAATTTAACTAAATAATTATATCCTCCACATTATGTTAAAATATGTGTGCACAAATCAGCCTCGAGTGTCTCATAAAAATTCCTGATATATTTATGGGACTTTCACCTATTTGTAGGCTATATAGATTTACTCTAATTTCTTTTAATGTCTGTATTTAATGTTCACTGCAAAATGTGTGCTTGACTTTTTTGATACCTTGTGCTTCAGTAAACAACATATTCTACAGTTCATGAGCCTACATATTCAGCTTCATCTGGTAAGAAATAAAAGAATAAAATAACAATTTAATTAAATAATATTAACATAATATAATAATAATAACAATAATTAGTATTATTAATTGTATTAGGCTATTATTATGAATAGGCATATACAACTCATATTTTATATATAAAAAAAAAAAAGAATATATATATATATATTATATGTTATAGAGTTACATTTTAAAAATGATCGTTTCATTTCGTTTTGACGTGTTACCGGTTTAAGCTCCATCCACATTTGGTTCTATCCGAATACAGAGACAGATACAGATAATTTTGGGAAAGTAACATATACAGATACAGATAATGGCTTTGCTGCACACCCCTAATTACCATGGTACTGTACAGGTCACCATGGTACAACCATGGTTCATGTCCAGAAAATAAAAAATGGTATTACCATGGAACATGTCCAAAAGCCAAGGTACTACCATGGTGCACTTGCCCCCCCCCCCCCCAAAAAAATTTTTTTTATTACCATGCTACATTTTCAAAATAATCAAGGTATTACCATGGTACTTTTCTAAAAAAAACATTGTATTACCACGACACATAAAAAAATATAGTACATGTCCAAAAAGCAAAGTATTGCCATGGTACATTTCCTAAAAACATGGTATTATCATGGTACATGTCTGAATATCAAGGTAAAACCATGATACTTAAAAAACAACAACAACAACAAAAACCATTGTTTAACCATAAAACATCAATATATGACCATGGTACAGTACATGTATGGTACCACCAAGGTACCACCAAGGTATAACCATGGTACATATCCAAAACATTTTATTAACATGGTACATGTCCAAAAATTATGGTAAGTATATATCCAATCACATGGTATAACCATAGTATTTAAAAAAACATTGTATTACCATGGTACATTTCCAAAAAAGCATGGTATTATCACTCTACATTTTATATACCATGATACTTCTTGACACATTTTTGCAATACAATAGATTTCATTTGTTGACTTGTTCAATTATTGCTTAATTTTTTTCTAAGTTTATATATTTTAAATCCAAACTTCTAATGTGCACATATGTTATACTATCCTGTGTATTATAATATATGCTGCCTGTCAGCCCTAAAAACCATGATGCTATAAATAGTGACTGTTCATGTAGCCGTCATTTTCTGCACAGGCAGTTATGGGAGAGATTTGTGTGTGCGTGTGTTACCTATCCACCTCCCAGGAGGTGTTGTTATGACCGATGGAGGATGTGTGGGTCTTCCACTCTCCGTCAGGTAGCTCTAATGCCTGCAGGGTGAAGTAGCGCACAGGGGAAGAGCCGTCTCCCCCCGCTGTCCAATGAAGTCGCAGCTTTCGGGACTCCACCCCGTTCTGAGGCACGTTTAGTCGACGAGGGGGCTGTGGACGGTCTGTGGGAAAATCGTAACAACTCACTTGTGGCCATATGCATGTGTCAAAGACCCCGCTCATGGCTAATTTTGAGCTGGAGTTTAAATACAGAGTCAGAAATAAAAAAGATTTCAAAAACAGAGCAGACATATGCAAAAACGTGTTCAGTGTGAATGGCCCTTTAGTCTGACAAATAACACACTGTTTGTGCATTTACTGTACAAAAATCAGCAATGGAACTACCAGCTGGTGGACCTGGTTTCGACCTGGTATACCAGCCAGTAAAGTGGTATGAGCTAAAGCTGACATGAGCTGTGTTTGTCCAGCTGGTCTAACTTACCTCTCTTTTCTGTTGTAATGACGATGGCCTCCTCCGCTGGTCCCCAGCCCTTTTGTGTACGTGCTGTAATTTGGAACACGAATGCCGACTCTGGGATCAGTCCTGTCACAGTGAACTGTCGTGTGTTGGACCCCACCTCCACTGTGGTAAACTTGTTGGGGTCATTGATATCCAGACGGTAAGAAATCTGATAACCTGCAGTAACAAATCCAAAATTAGGTTTGTATTGCTGTAGAATATCCTTAGTATATAGACCATAGTCATAGTAGATGCAATATTTAATTTAAAGCAAATGAAAACAAGGCTGTGAGGGACTGAAGTCCAATCTGTACAATATGTCGTGCTTTCGTGAATTTGGGTGTCGATCTTTCAGCTGACTAAACACTGAAGATATGTTTTTCCACATTACAATTACATATTTCTGTGGGAATCATTTAAGAAACAATTTTTATGTAATTTGCCAATGCAACCATTTATGCAATAACGGTATTACAAACAATTAAATGAGTCACCTTGAACAGACTGTACTTCTAAGCCTCAGCTTTGTTTTAATTCACGTCAAAAATTTTGAATGTGACCATTTAAGAATATTTTATGAACAATTTACACATAAATTCATTCTCTTTGTGTTTCATGAATGAAGCCCATTAAACGGAATGTACTTCCAGGTCTCACAGCATCATTTTCGCTTGCATAAAATTTGGAATGTGACAATTTACATAAGAGTAGATCTATGAGCAATTTACACAAAAATGCATTCTGCTTGTGTTTCATGAATGAAGTCCATTGAACGTTTATACTTCTGTCTCTCTCAGCTTTGTATTCTTAAAATTTGTAATGCAACAATTTACGTAAGAATGGTTTTACGAACGATTAACATATGAATTTGTTTAGTTTGTGTTTCATGAATGAAGCCCATACTGTACTACTGTGTCTCACAGCCTTGTTTAATTTCAAATTTTGAACATAATAATTTCCATAAGAATGGTTTTAAAGATTGACAGAAATTCGTTCAGTTTGTGTTTCATGAATAAAGCCAACTGAACGGACCGTACTTCTGTGGATCACAGCTTTGTTTTTGTCTCAGTAAAATTTGGAATGCAACAATTAACGTAAGAAAAGATTTCCGAATAATTTACACACAAATTTTTCTGTTTGTGTTTCATGAATGAAGCCCACAGAATGGACTGTACTTCTCAGTCTCACAGCCTTGTTTTTGTTTGTGTGAAATTAGGAATGTGACAATTTAAGTAAGAAAAGAATTACAAACAATTTACACCGAATTGGATTCTGTTTGCATTTCATGAATGAAGCCCATTGAATGGGCTGTACTTCTGTGTCTCACAGCCTCATTTTCTTTTGCATCAAATTTTAAACGTAATAACTTACGTAAGAATGGTTTTACAAATGTATTCCTTCAGCTTGTTTTTGAATGGACTGTACTGGTATGTCTCAAAGCCTTGCTTCTGTTTGTGTAAAATTTAGAACGTGACAATTTACGTAAGAATAGATTTATGAACAATTTACACAGAACTGCACTCTCCTTATGTTTCATGAATGAAGCCCATTGAACAGCTTGTACTTCTGTGGCTCACAGCCAGGGTTTTTCCTGCATTTAACATTTTTCGGCAGCTGCCGAAGCTAAATTTCGGGCCGCTGAAGCAAATTATATGATATTCAAATTAATTTATCTTTTGCTGAATTGGAGGTGTACCTGTGGATATATTTTAAGGCCTACCTTCAAACTCAGTGCCTATTTCCTTGATATATCAAAAGAAATCAGCCAAGACCTCACAAAAAAAAAAACTGTGGACCTCCACAAGTCTGGTTCATCCTTGGCAGCAATTTCCAAATGACTGAAGGTACCACGTTCATCTGTACAAACAATAGTACGCAAGTATAAATACCATGGGACCACGCAGCCATCATTCCGTTCAGAAAGGAGACACATTCTGTCTCCTAGAGATGAGCGTATTTTGGTGCGAAAAGTGCAAATCAATCCCAGAACAACAGCAAAGGACCTTGTGAAGATGCTGGAGGAAACAGGTAGACAAGTATCTATATCCACAATAAAACGAGTCCTATATCGACATAACATGAAAGGCTGCTCAGCAAGGAAGAAGCCACTGCTCCAAAACCGCCATAAAAAAGGCAGGCTACAGTTTGCAAGTGCACATGGGGACAAAGATCTTACTTTTTGGAGAAATGTCCTCTGGTCTAATGAAACAAAAATGGAACTGTTTGGCTATAATGACCATTGTTATGTTTGGAGGAAAAAGGGTGAAGCTTGTAAGCCAAAGAACACCATCCCAACCGTGAAGCATGGGGGTGGCAGCATCATGTAGTGGGGGTGCTTTGCTGGAGGAGGGACTGGTGCACTTCACAAAATAGATGGTATCATGAGGAAGGAAAATTATGTGGATATATTGAAGCAACATCTCAAGACATCAGCCAGGAAGTTAAAGCTTGGTCGCAAATGGGTCTTCCAAATGGACAAATTACCCCAAGCATACCTCCAAAGTTGTGGCAAAATGGCCACACACACAAAAAAAGGACAATAAAGTCAAGGTATTGAAGTGGCCATCATAAAGCCCTGACCTCAATTTGTGGGCAGAACTGAAAAAGCATTTGCGAGCAAGGAGGCCAACAAATCTGACCAGTTCTGTCTGGAGGAATGGGTCAAAATTCCAGCAACTTATTGTGAGAAGCTTGTGGAAGGCTACCCAAAATGTTTGACCCAAGTTAAACAATTTAAAGGCGATGCTACCAAATACTAACAAATTGTATGTAAACTTCTGACCCACTGGGAATGTAATGAAAGGAATAAAAGCTGAAATAATTCTCTCTACTATTATTCTGACATTTCACATTCTTAAGATAAAGTAGTGATCCTAACTGACCTAAGACAGGGAATGTTTTCTATGATTAAATGTCAGGAATTGTGAAAAACAAGTTTAAATGTATTTGGCTAAGGTGTATGTAAACTTCTGACTTCAACTGTATTTTAAAGCGCTATGGAAAAATTCAACCATTTCAAACAGCTACAACACTGACATTCTGATCAGCACTGCTGAGGAGAAACACCTGCTTGTAACGAAGCAGGTGAGGATGGAGGATCTAAATGTGGCTTTTAATGTAAACAAAAGATGAACAAGGTAACACAGAAAACAAAACACAGGGAACCAAGTACAGAACATGACAATACATGTGAAGACTGACAAACTAACCAGGAGAAACAAGGCTTAAATACACAAGGGAAAACAAGGAACAACTGGGGAAACAATCAGGGAGAACCAATCATGAAATAAAACTACAAAGGACTACAAAACTAACACAGGAAACAGGAACGGGGAACTAAACAAGAATTTCAACATAAAAGTCTAAACAAAAACAGGGAATACATGACACTGCTCTTCACCAGCATCAATTACAAGACTTTTCACATCTACACATCAACAACACCCTAACTAACATTTATCACAGTAAACTGTAACAGAAGTTTTCATTACAACTGCACTGTAAAAAAAAAATTCCAGTTGTAAAAGTAAAAAAAAAAAAAACAAACACTGGCAGCTGTAGTTGCCAGAATAATTCTGTAAAAAAATACAGTAAAATGTAAAAAACTTTAAAGAACAACCTGTAAATTTTACAGTTTAAAACTGTTTTTACGGAAACCACGTTTCAGCCTTTACGAGATGTAATTTTGATGCCTGTATATTTTAAGGTGCAGTACCATCGTTTATATTATTAAATGATAAACTTAATATATTAACCTTCTAAACTGTCAAATCTGCTTTTCACTTTATAATGTATTGTTAATCACCATAGTAATTACAGAAGGGCACATGATGACATGAAGTTCATCAATAGTGGCCCTTCCAGGAGCAATGACCTATAAACATGCAGAGACAGTGTTCAGTGTCACTCACACAAACACAAAACACCATCAGGGTAACACATGTGAAATTAAAATTATACAATAAACATTAACTAAACTACATCAGATATAACACAGAACACCCCAAAGTACATAACTGATACTAAAAATAAGAAGAAACATAACTATTCCCATAAAATATAATTAAATGTAATAGGTCATGCAGGGAATTCTGAGAAAGCCCGATTATTGTTTTTTATCGTAATTTTAACAATAATTTACAGTAAAAACTACATGTATTGTCTTTATAAATATATATATATATTTTTAACATATATTTTAAGGTAACTACTTGCTAACCAATTTAAGTTTTTTTACTGTAGCATTTTTACAGTCTTTTACTGTTAAAATTCCTGAAACTTTTGGTTGAAGTTGTATTAAAAAAGTGGTGTTAAATGTGTTTAGGCTATTATTTTTAACAAATTAACAGTTTATTTTTTAAGAAAGATTAACAACCTAGTATTGATGCTGACTACCACCCCTGAAGACGCGAGTTTGAATCCAGGGTGTGCTGAGTGACTCCAGCCAGGTCTCCTAAGCAAACAAATTGGCCCGGTTGCTAGGGAGGGTGGAGTCACATGGGGTAACCTCCTCGTGGTTGTGATTAGGGGTTCTCACTCTCAATGGGGTGCATGGTAAGTTGTGTGTGGATCGCGGAGAGTAGCATGAACCTCCACATGCTGGGAGTCTACGCGGTGTCATGCACAACCACGTGATAAGATGCACGGATTGAGGGTCTCAGAAGCAGAGGCCACCACGAGTAGTGGGAATTGGGCATTCCAAATTGGGAGAAAAGGGGATAAAAAAATAAAAAAATAAAAGACTAACTACCTAACTAACCACTATAAATTATTAACAAACTCAAGTGTACTATTTTAATACATTTCCTGTTCTGATGATGTCTGAGATTAGGAAACAAGCTGGCCTGGTTTGGCGTCAGATATTCCTATAAACGAAATGATTCCCAAATCATTAAGAGTCTGGTAAAAGGAAAACAGTATCTGTTATGGAGAAGGAAACAAACATTTCCTCTACATTTCCTCACAGTTCTCAGTGGTTTACTCATGAATATTATAAGCCCTATAGAAATAAGGTGTTAAGTTAATTTGACTTCCCACAGCACCTTGAAGTACAAAAACTCTGTTGAATTCAGAGGTTTCTAGATGCTCAGATGATCAAATAAATCATATTCATTACAAACATGAAAGGCAACTAAATATCTTAAATATTCATTGCAATTATGTAAAAAAATAAATAAAAAATAAACTAAAAACTGCATCACGCATGTGATGACTGTGTACATCAGCCACCACCAAAGACCATTTTTGACCCAGGAAAAACCTCGACAGCCTTGTTTTCTGGTCAAATTTTGAATGCAACAATTTAAGAAAGAACAGTTGCAGGCAGGGCTTGTCCATATGGGCAGCCCCACATAAATATCGATTCACTTGAAAACATAGATCCATAATATAAACTGACAATTAAGTTATTTGTTAACCCATACATGTGTTCAGAATGCTGACATATGTATTTATAAGCAGGCCTAGTACAAGTTTTCATTCTATTTTGAAGTCATACAATTTAAGTAATACAGCCGAAATGCCCTCCCGAACTCTACAGCGCCCCTCATGGAAATCTGTGGTCAAATATGGTACTGCAACGAGCCCTCATTGAGAAAATCAAAGTGTAGAGCCAAACCAAAGGTAACTTTAGTATTAGTGCATGCTAGCAGTGTGACGGATTGCGAACATGGCAAGTGCTATCGATGAACGTGTGTGTAACAGTGTATCCGTTCTTACAAACTGGCCATCAAACAACTTGGTCCTGACAAGCCAGACATAAAAATAGTTTGGAAATCAAAAGACAAAATTAGGCGATAAGACATTGTATGTATTGTAGGATGAAAACTTGTAATTCAACAAACATTGGCTCTGTGCAAACTGAATAAAATGTTATGTTTCCTATTTTTATCCGTTCTTATATTGCAAGGGGACAAGGGGATGTATAGCCTACAGTAGTGGTGTATGTGATTTGAAATATTTATATTGTGAACCTGTATTTACTACCTGAATCTTACTATGATTTAAAACATTGTTATTATTATTACTATTATTATTATTATTATTATAGGTATTTAGCTTTTTAGTACTGTGGAAACGTGTAAATTACATGTATTATGATATGAATAATGAGTTGAACGAGTTGAATAACAGTGATTATAAATAACCTATAGCACTCAGAGCAAGATCTGCCCCACCTATATCTTTGGTCATGAGCTGCTACTGAATGGTTGTACGAATGATTAACATAGAAATTCGTACAGCTTGTATTTTGTAAATGAGGCCCATTGCTACTATGTCTCACAGCCTTGTTTTTCTTCGAGTAAAATTAAATATGGCGTATACTCTGACTAAGGTTTATACTAATGCTATTTTACAGCAATTAAAAAAAAACAGCTATGCCTATGGGTAACAGAACAATGAGTTTTAATTAAAATGCATTCGCAAAACATACCATACCAATAATACAATTCAGTATATAATAGTTCATCCGTTGTGGATCCTTAGAACTGTCAAAACACATAGAAGGTGGCACATTTCAACTGATTATCTAAAGGCGCTACATTTTTGCAACAGTCTTCTTTCATAGGAGTACATAATCCTCTTTTAAATGCAGACATGGCTCATTTCATTTTAATGGAGATGCTACGACCAATGTGAAAGACACTTCAAGTTTAAAAGCATGTTTTAACCTGGAAGAGTTTATTACTGCTAAAAGAGTGTTTCTGACATGAGTTGCTGGAGAGATTGAGGGAGTTAAGTGCCTTGTAAACGGGGGAATCCAGCGAACAGCCGAGAGAGGTTTTTATCTCGCTCACATGGGGTGTTTGGTGCTAGCACACTCCGCTTGGGAGGATTAGCACAGTACCGAGAGACGAGGCTGATTTCAATTCAATGAAAATCTTTTTTCTTTGCCTTGTCTTCTTAGATTCTTTTTCCCCTATTCTTTCCTGTTTTTTTCTCCCTTCTCCCTCTCTCCGAATGCAAAGCTCGCTAAGATCTCGCTTTATTAAAAGGCCATCGCTAACCCAACCCAAAAAGCCCGAAGGGGCCTATGCAAAAATCCTCTTTTTCTCCCTCTTGTTCCTGAGCCCTTTCTTTTGATGGTTTTTTCCTTTTTTGTGTGATACGCTAGGGGCAGGAATCAACTCGAACACTTTTTTTCTTTACTTCACTGTTTTTGAGAGTTGCTTTTGGCTTGGAAATGGAGATAAGAGGGCAAGGGACAAAAAGCAGCCAACGGTCATCTGTGCAATTGTTTTCTTCATAATCTATCATGCTAGAGCTGTGACCCATGCCAGGTGGTTCGGTACTCATTATTTAATGTCTGGGTTGCCGAGGTGAGAGCAGTAAGCCGTGTAATTGGTCGAATCGTCTCTCCCTCAGTCAGGCGCATTTTATTTGAGGGCCCTGTTGCCACAGCGATCACTGATCCCTAACCACAGCACACACATTACAGCAGACACTCAGGAGAAGAGAAGAGAACCAAAAAAATATAATAAATGTTATTGCCATATAAATAATTATGATAATAATTTAAACATATGACATATGTTTTTCTCTGCATATTACGCTGGGATAGGATAATGAATTTTGACATAGAACCCCCCCCCAAAAAAAATAAAAATAAAATAAAAACACAAACAAAAACAAAAATGTACCAATACCACATACTTTTACCAAAATTACCATCACTTTAAATTATATATGTTTTTACTATAGCAACAAAGAATCTATAAGTGAATCAATGCAAGAGAGAGAGAGAAAAAAGGGAAAGATAATTTAAAAGAGAGAGAGACAAGGCACAAAAGAAACTGATTGACAGAAAATGAATGAGAATGATAATGTGTGTGAGAGAGAAACTGACAAAGAGAGATAAAGAGAACCAGATATTAAAGGGCAATTCAAAATGAGACACCTGAGAGATCTCAGTCCACCAATCAATATTCACCAATGGGCTCTCGATTTCAATACCCTGCCACGGTAACTCATTTAAAAGCCATAATAAAGGTTAAACTTCAATAAAGCAACAGTAATGTACACATATTACACAAGCGGCACCATGGCACATCTATAATGCAATATAGTGATAATAATCCATCAGAGATGTTCTTAAATGGTTTATAGGAGTGAAATTCCAGTGACTGAAGGTCACTGCTTGAATATTGCAGCGATGCCTCATTCACAACATACAGTCAGATGCGCAGTAATTGCGATTGAATTACTGCACATCTGACTGACTAACTGTATCAAGACAAATTCTTTTTTAGCCTTGTGGGGGGAAATTTCAATGGACAAAAATGCAGGGACTTCCCCTAAGGTAAACATGATATATATATATATATCTATATCTATATCTATATCGATATCTATATAGATAATATATATACAATTCTAAAACTTCTAAAAATAAATAAATTAAGCAATGGTTCTTAATGGATAGGGTTAATATATTATAATTAGCTTAATATAAACAAAAAACTAATTATGGTGGGTCACCATTTAAAAAGCCAAGTAAGTGTGTGTGTGTGTGTGTGTGTGTGTGTGTGTGTGTGTGTGTGGCTTTAATGTTTTCTCTTACCTATAATGATACCGTTTGGCTCTGAAGGAGGTTGCCAGACAACCCGCACAGACGTCAAACGCACTTCTGGAAACACCAATCTGACAGGTGGACCAGGAACTAAAAAAGAAAGAAGAGAGAGAGAGAGAGAGAGAGAGAGAGAGAGAGAGAGAGAGAGAGAGAGAAAGTGTTAAGGGGGATCAACAGCTGAATGTGGTATTTAAAACAGATTATAGTAGTCCACATTTTTATAGGTTTCTTCTAATGAAGAACATACTTCAAACACTTCAAAACATCTATTTGCTGGGCCAAGCTTTTATCTCAACCACAGCAAATATGACATATTAATGTCTTCATACACACAGACTCGCTGTAAACTTCTAATTCCTTAAATCCATAAATATAAATATTAGTGCTTTATAATCCTTCATCAAACACATTTAACTCTGCCAGTGGACACATGGCCAACAACACTGGTAATCCAGTAGTTCTGCTGTGTGTGTGTATGTAGAGAGAGTGTGAGAGAGAGAGAGAGAGAGAGAGAGAGAGAGAGAGAGAATAATCACAGACATTCGAGTATCTGGTATCCCTGGTATCCATGTACATTTCCAAATGAATGTTGCTCTATTGAGCCGTTTAAGAGAAATGACAGAAAGAGGGCATTTGTCACTGCGCTGGCAAGACTCCACAATCCACAACATATGAACACACTCGCTCATTTTAAAAGGGAAAGATAGCTGTGTTTACTTTCCTATGCTGTGGAAATGGATTGCATATATTCATGTTAGTTCATATTTCTGAGGGAAACATTTTTTGCTCAGAGGTTGCTCTGAGATAGCTCAGGACACTTGAGAGTTCCCAGTTAGATGAATCTTAAAAGAAAACACATACATATTGTGGGGTAACATGCTTAAATTAACTGCCGTCAAAATAATGTCACAATGCCAAAAATCTTAATGACACAAAAAATATAGAAGCAAGGATCAGTGGTTAGCATAGCACAGATAATTTGGTCTTGTAAGAATTTGAGAAATGTTTGAATTCATTCAGAAATCTTTGACTTTGGATTGCAGACTTGGTATCTTGCCAAATCTTAACAAGGTTGGAGACATTGTGGAGATCTGAAACTCAAGAGGAGACATGTGAGATTATTAATTATTATTGTTGTTATTATTGAAATGTGAGATTATTATGGTCTTTTTTATAGGGGGAAAAAAAAAAGCAGAAGACTTCACCCAAAGTATCAATTTGCTCTCCATTGACATTAATGTCATTGCTGTCTAGGAGAAACAATTGAGATACCAAAGAGATCTCATTAGTGATTTTTCTTTCCTATGGGATGGTGAAATGGAAAGAGAGAGAGAGAGAGAGAGAGAGAGAGGTGGTTCATACAGGTGAATGAAGCGATGCAGTGATGCAGGATGGGGTTTCATGCAATGTGGGCACCAAGAGGGCAGACGAGTGTGTGAGCGAGAGCACATGTGTGTTCGTCTGTGTCTGGAGCCAGGTGGGAGGTGGAGGTAATGCCAGTCTGAATACCAGGCACAGCTGGAAACCAGCAGAGCATGAAGCAAGACATAACTTTAAGCTACCATTATGAATACAGTATTTGTGTGTGGGTGTACTGTATGTGTGTGTGAGTGTGTGAAGGAACATCTGCTAAATGGGTAGCTTTCACTCAAAGTGTTATTTTGACCCAATTTGTGAATTTATTTATTTATTTATTTGCATTTGCATTTGCATGCACGATTTGTTAAACTAGTGTTTTCTATAAAGAAGATAATATTTATGTGAAACTGAACACTGTGAAAATTTGTCTCCTGCAATTGTTACCTGAAGGAGCTATTTCTACCTGATCTAAACCTTTAAAATGGATTTTGTTGGAGTAACCTTGATGTAGTCATATAATATTTTTATTTTTATATTTTTACTTGAATAAGATAATTTATTTTAGATGTTACCACTGAAGCACTCTATTTAAAATTCCTGACAAAATATTATTAACAGATTGTAGAATTGCTGGGCTACAGAAACTCCTTGAACACTGATTTCATTGGTTACTCACCGTCATCCTTGGTTCTCTCAATTGTTGGGGGAAGGCTGGGTGGTCCGTCTCCAACACGTGTAAATGCAAGCACCTGGACCTCATACAGGATGAACTTCCTGAGATTCCGCAAAAGAATAGAGTGGGTATGGTTCCCGTTCACCAGCTGGACCTTGGGAGCCTGCTGAGAATCATTTTCTTGGTACAATACCTACATATAAAGGGAGATCAGGGATATAGGTCACATACAAAGTGTTTTAATGTGTAATAGTGCTAGAAAATGTACTAAAAATAAAAAAAGCTATGAAGCTTTGAATTTTGGTGAATGAAAAAATCCCATAGACTTACAAGCCATACTGGGGACCAGAATATAATCAAGACATAGGGATGGGCTCTTTTTACTTTGGCCAGTAAGCAACCACCCAGAACAAACTTGAAACATCTTAGCAGCTACCCAGAGCACCCTAGCAACCACATCGTAATTCCCTGGCAACCACCCACAACACCGTTTTTGCAGGGGCAAGCAAAACGCACACACTTTCTTGAGCAAATTTAAAAATCTAATTTAAATTAAGAGTTCAAGTTTCGCCTAGCTTGGGTCCTGACTTCAGAGGAGATCAATAATTAATTTAATTTTTCCTACTTTTTAACCATCTAAGCATTTTATCAATTGGTCTCTTCCTACAGTGTGTAAAAGAAAAACTGTTTCAGCAATTTCAGGATGTTGCATCATGTCACTCTATACAGCTCAAGCAAAAACTTAAGATTCATACTACAAGTAAAGGTTCACATGGGCTTCACTAACTTCACATAGTTGTGATGTGATCAGTTTTAACTCAGTATGAACTACATTCGGTTGAATGTTTGTGCAACAAACCATGAAAAAAACAGAGGACCCTATATAGGTTGAGCGCAACAACGGTTCTTTGTGGCATAAAGTGCTATTGGCTTATGATACAAGCATTACATTAGAAGACAGAGGTGCACTGAATGTATTTTTTCAACAATTTCTGAATGTTTAATGATTTGAATTCGTCATTCTGACATTTTTGGTATAATTAAAAACAAATTACACTGAACGTCAATTAGCACAATCTTTATTCTATGCAAAACCCACCACTACAGTGGTTGCTAAGGTGTTAGGGCATTGCTAAGTGGTTGTTAATGTGTTCTGGGTGGTTGATAATTGTTTTTTTTTACAGGCCCAAGTCAAAACAGCCCACCATCAAGTCTCTATGATATTCTGGCCTTAGATTTACATCAGTTCCCTCCTTTAATGTAAGTCTATTGAATTGTTTTGCCAGTTTTATCATTCACCAGGTGAAAATCGCACAGCAACACAGCCTTGGCAAGCACCACTAATATAATAAAATAAATTCCCAGTTATCTTGTTAACTCCAGTCAGAAGTCTCATTTACAGTACAACTTCACTCTGTTCAATGTTCAGCAGGCAGAAGTCTCTATCCAAGCCTGTGGGGGATTTTAAGGGTCTTAAGGCATTCCGTTTGATATAGTTACCATACCTTGTATCCAAGAATGTGTCCATTCTTCTGGTGCTCAGAGACTGACCCCCATTTGACCAGTATACTTGTGGAGCTCATTGCTTCAGCACTCACATTCTCTGGGGCACCAGAGGGAACTGAAAACACACAGACACAAAAAAATTATATTTTATACTAAAGCAATAACCCACTCAAGGTCATAAGTTGCAATGATTTTACCACCGTTAAGGTTTTGTTAAGGTATACGGTATTATTAAGTCGGATACAGCAAAATGATGAAGACACCAATGTAGAATACTGTAAATTGTTCATGTATTAATAATTATTAGCAGTGTTGGAGGTAACGTGATAAAAGTAATGTGGGTTATGTAAACAGATTACTTTTTCGAGTAATGAGTAAAGTAACGCAATTTTGTATTTTAGACCATAATATCTGAGTTACTTTTTAAATAAAGTAACGCGTTGGTTTTTTACACCTCTACTGTCCCTGTATTGCAAGAAATCAGGAGTAAAAGTGTGCAAATTTGGGGGATGGGATGTGGTGCATGATTGGCATTGTAGTTCTATAGAGTGTGAGGCCAGAGACTATTTAACAGATAGAGATGAGTCACTTCTATTTAAATGAATGGGAGAAATTGAAAAGCCTAACCAAGAAGCTCTAGCACCCAACTGTCAATGGATTTTGAAAGGAAGTCCCGCCTTGCAGGTAAAAGAGCCAATCACCTTTTAGATACAGACATCTCCTGTCAATCAACTCACTAATGCGCATGCGCATTTCGCATTTTAGTGTAATATAAGGTCAACATTCGGTTGAGTGAAACGTGGTTGATTCATGTGTTGATACACACTGCATTAAAAAAAATCAGTAAACACATTTAGGCAGATGGATAAGACTAGTCTTCCACTGGCCATGACATGATACAAATACTCGCTCAATTCACTGACTTATGCAGCCGAACTGCTCCATGTTACAGCTCCCCGTAACTGGGAGAATGGGATGAGAAATGCTGACTCTGGATCAGTGGCTCTGAGCAACGTTCTACATTGATTGTGTATGCAGAGAAAATATCTTAGTTTCTAAAAATATTCTACATTTTTGTTTATAATAAACAAGTAGTTTGATTCATGAAACAAACCATTTTTTATGACATTTTGGTAGCATTAAAAACAATTCCATTCAAGTTGTATCAAAATGCGCCTTTGAAGTTGTGGAGTCTGTATGAACCGTGGATCAACTCAAAACAAGCATTCACTGAGATGATTTAAGTGAAAAATATTTATTTATTCATCAGACTTATTCCTTGAACATGTTATACTGGCATTCCCCACTGAATTTTATCCTGACTTCTGAAGAACATCTCAAGTTGACTCTGATATTGTTGATGGGCACAGAACATGATGACATATATGATGCAGGTTCAAGTGTTGGACTTTGCTGCTTTAGGTAAGACAGTGGTTATTCTTCATTATTCATACTGGCTGCCATGTTGATGGAAAAACAAATCATGCCTATTCATGTTATTGATTCTTTATTGTAAATATGACGTGAATACCTACTTTCTAAATATCTGTTTGTTTACTATGTTGTTTTGACATGAGTGTTGTACAATAGCTAGCATGACCTGTAATGTCTCTTTCTTGTATGCAATGCATGGCTTATTTGTATGGAATGCATAGCATAGCAGAAGAGAAAGTGGCTGTGAGAAAAAAAGTAATGCAAAAGTTACGCTGTACTTTACATAAAAATAACTTTTTAAAGAATGAAGTTACTTTTTAAGGTGTAACGCAATATTCTAATGATTTACTTTTAAAAGTAACATTACTCAACACTGATTATGAGATAAAAAAGTATATGTATTAATATTATATTAATATACCATATAAATAATGATAAGGTATTAGAACATTATTTATTAAAATGCCAACTAAATAATCAAATTAATCACAATTAATGGCATATCAATATTTACTGAGAAAGTCCCCCAAATAAATGTAATTTAGAATATAACAATTAAAATAATTAAAAATATAATATAAAATAAATATACTATACTTCAGATAATTACAAATACATTGTATTACAAATACAGTATATTATATATATATAATATATATATATATATATATATATATATATATATATATATATTGGTCACAATATTTGGCACCCCTAGAAATTCTTATGAGTAAAATATATCTGAAGTATATTCTTCTTCATATTTTAATTTTTTTAGTGCACCTTAGTGACTAGGAACATGAAATTGTTCAGCCATGACTTCCTGTTTCACAGGGGTATAAATATGAGGTAACACACAGGTCAAATTCCCTTAATCATCAATCACAGTGGGTTAGACTAAAGAATATAGTTCTGATGTGCAGCAAAAGGTTGTTCAGCTTCACAAAATGGGAAGTGGCTATAAGAAAATAGCCAAAGCACTGAAAATGCTCATTTCCACCATCAGCACAATAATTAACAAGTTCCAATCAACTGGAGATCTTAAGAATCAGCCTGGAAAAGGACTTGTGTCTGGTTCAAGTGGCCAAAGAATTTCCAAGGAACACAGCTGGAGAACTGCAGAAATTAGTTGGGTCTTGGGGTCAGAAAGTCTCAAAATAAAAACATAATAAATAAATATCAGACATCACCTACATCACCTCCCTTGTTTGGGTTTCAAGAAAAAAAAAGCCTCTGCTCTAATCCAACAACAAACTCAAGCATCTTCAGTTTGCCAGACACTACTGGAACTTCAAATGCGACTGGGTTCTATGGTCAGATGAAACAAAAAAAAGAGCTTTTTGTCAGCAAACACCAGAGATGGGTTTGGCGCACACAGAGATGAAGAAGTACCCAATGCCCATGGTTAAATGTGGTGCAGGATCTTTAATGTTGTGGGGCTGTTTTTCTGCCAGAGGTCCTGGACATCTTGTTCAGATACATGGCATCACTAATTCTATCAAATACCAACAGATAAAAAATCAAAACCTTGCTGCCTCTGCCAGAAAGCTTACAATGGGCCCTGGTTGGATCTTCCAGCAGGACAATGATCCAAAACAAACATCAAAATCAACACAAAAATGGTTCACTGACCATAAATTCAAGGTTCTGCCATGGCCATCCCAGTCCCCTGACCTGAACCCACTAGAAAATATGTGGGGTGAACTGAAGAGGAGAGTCCATCAACATGGACCTCTGAATTTGAAGGATCTGGAGAGATTCTGTATGGAGGAATGGTCTCAGATCCCTTGCCAGGTGTTCTCCAACCTCGTTAGACATTATGAGAGAAGACTCAGAGCTGTTATTTTGGCAAAGGGAGGCTGCAAAAAGTACTAAATAAAAGGGTGCCAATAATTATGGCCAATGCATTTTGGAGAAAAATATTTATTTAATAATGAGATATTTACCCCGTTTCAATTGTTTTCACTTCAATTAAAGGACACATTTTTGTACATTTTTCGAATGAAAGATCAAAAGGATAAACAATGCAGATTTTTTTTTTCACAGCCTTCTTTGCTCATATTTACCATGGGTGCCAATATTTTTGGCCACTACTGTATGTATATATATAAGGGCTGACAAACGATTAAAATATTGAATCGTGATTAATCGCATAGTTTTTGTAGTTAACCGCGATTAATCGCAATATCTTTATAAACATGAGGGGACAAAATATGCTTCATCCAGATGTATTTTTCAGTCATCCACACAAAACCTACCCCATCAACAGAGATGAACAACAGAAAATGAACACAGCACAACTCAATTCAAATTATGTACCAAATATGGTAGTTGTTAATGTA
This sequence comes from Myxocyprinus asiaticus, assembly GCF_019703515.2. Lineage (NCBI taxonomy): Eukaryota > Metazoa > Chordata > Actinopteri > Cypriniformes > Catostomidae > Myxocyprinus > Myxocyprinus asiaticus. The sequence continues at coordinate 12,760,048 of NC_059351.1, read as the reverse complement.
TTATGACAAGATTTATTTGACAGACAGTGTTTTGACAGACATGAAAAAAAGTCTGCACTGTCATTTACAATTGACAATCCCAGTGGGATTAAATGGGTTAATGACAGTGTAGATTACCTGCAGGCAGAGGCGGATTATGACAAGGAAGGGCCCCGGCCCAACCCCCCCCCCCCCCCTCACCCCCAATAATATTTTTTAACCCTTTTAAACTTATTTTTCTGCAAACAAATGAAATTTTTAGCACATGTTGCTTGAATTCAGTAAATACTAATTTAATAATATCAGTAGCAAAATAAAAGTTATTGTTAATTTTACTTCATAATCATCAAAGATTTCACATATAAAAAGATGAATGCATCAAAACATGATGGTAGCTATTTTGGAAAATTATATAACAAGGTCTTCTACTTCCAGAAGAGCACGGAAACTTTCACCAGGAGACAGTAGACATCTTATACACATTGTGATGTGGATGTAGCAGGGGTATTCAATTAAAGTTCCAAGAGGTCTGGTCTCTAGATTTCCTTCCCAGCAAAGGTCAAGACAATAACTTACATGGTGTTTAGTAGTCAGTATAGCTACGAAATGACATAAGGAATGCTCATTTTTTGAAATAGTAGGCCTAATTGTAAATTTCCAAGTTGGCAGTAAGAGTACTTTGTAAAAGAATAAGAAAAAGAACAAAAAAATCTAAGTCAAAACAGTCTCTTTAAAACTGGGCAAGGATTAGGACATTGGGGCTCCAGAGACAAAGCCAAAGTAGTGGGGTTTGGGAGACCTTCTGCCAAAAGATGAAAATATTTCAACGAGTTCATCAATCGAGAGCACTTTGTTATAAATATTAAAAGATCAAATCAACTGTTCATTTTGAAGCTGAATGACAACAGTCCAGTATTTGTGTTTGAATATATTTTTGGATACTCAATGGGCATAGGAGGCCTTGTGACTATTAAGAAAATACATTGTTTGGGGGTTCAGGGGTATCCCCTGAGAGAAAAGTTTGAAAATGTAAAAGTCTGACTGGACCATTTTTATATTTTCCTTTAAATGAAAATCTACCAACAACAAACAATGTATAGCACAATAGTGAAGCTTAAAAATACTGTTAGCTAAAGTTAAGTAGGCCTATAAATGGTCAGTCTATCAAATAATGGAAACGTTCTCATGAGAACTCCACTATGCCACTAGTGAAATCAAATATTTGGTTGTTTTTCCTTGCCATTTATGCGAGAGATGAACTATGATTAATTTTCACAAAAATAATCTGTTTGTGAAAGGCTCTAAACATGCTGATTAATAAAGCTAATTTTAGACGGAAAAAAAACGTTATAGTTTAAAGGCGCTCTGGAAGCACTTTGTCCTGTCACAAACCTGGTTTACCTGAGCGGTCGGATTCATTTCAGACACATGAAGTTGAATTCACTTCGCTTCATTCTCGTTTTCTGCAGTGTGTTTTATGAAAGATGCCAGTATCCATCATATGCATGCCATATGAGTGCATATTTTTACAAAAAACAGTCGTATTTTTCCCTATTGAAACTTTGAAATAAGCTTTGATTGTTATTTTAATTTTTAAACATAAATTAAATTAGTACAAAAGCTACATCTAAAGCAAGCAAGTTTAAAGGAAAGTTGTGCTGGTGTGGCACCTGACTCTTTAGTTTTGCCCAGAACTGGACTGCTCCAGGGTCCAGAACCGATGGCGTTGAATGCCTGAACGCTCAACTCATAGTCCGTCCACTCCTCCAAGCCCTCCATCGTCACCTCCCGAGATAGCCGCTCAGAAACCGTCTCCATCCGTGGCTGTCCAAGCCCGTCCGTTCTCTGTGCACGAACCCGGTAACCCACACTTTCAGGATTTCCATTGTAAGCTGCCTCTTGAAGTGGCTAAGAAAAAGTCAAGGAGATCAGACTTAGTGTTCATTCTTAGTGCTCTAGAAAAAGTATACCATGGACTTTAAACGCCTACTAAAAATGAACTTGAGATCAGTTGGTTAATTGCAAAATGGCTTAGAAAAGAGAAGCTAATTCAGAGAAAAGCTCTAGCATAATTTGTTTGCAAATGCCACTTGGTTTGATATTTTGTCATCTAATGCAATGATACTGTAGATAATTTTAAGCTTCATTATTTTTTGATGTAATTCATTAATGTTTTTAATTAAGTGTGGCTTCAGTGTCTCGCACATTCATATTCTCTGAATGCTGTTTATGTTGTTTTTCTTTGAATTGAATGTCTTTTCTTTTATTTCTTTACTTTTAATCTAATATGCTGTAAATGTATAAGAAGAGGTATTCAAATAAGCCAAACAGGGTTTCAAATCTCACCTACACAAATGACTTTTCTGTTGTGTATTGTTCTTTTAATATCATGGTGCTAAACAAACAAACAAATTTAAGGTTGAAATAGTTTGTTGTTTTTTTTTTTTTTTTTTTTTTGCAAATTGAACTGAATGTTAATCTTACTCAAAAAGCACTTGAATTTGGGCCCGTATTTCACAAAAAATCCTAAGGCTAAAAGTGGAAATTTAGGAGCAACTCTTAAAAATTATGGACGTGTCACTCAAGTGTAATTCATGAAGCATTTTAACGCTAAAAGTAGCTCCTAAACCCAGCTGAGGACTTCAATCGTCCAACAATTCATATGTTTTCTTGTGGATGAGCGCTCGCTGCAGATAAAAAAATCTGACTGTCTGTCTGTCTGCCTACCTACCTACCTACCTACCTACCTACCTACCTATCTATCTATCTCCACAGAGACTTGTAATAAACTACATCTTACTCTTCATTAAAAACATTAAAACTTGAGAGACATGCAGACTCTTGGGCTACTTGGTAAACGATAGAAGAACTGTAAAAGTGTAACCTTTTCTTCAATGCCAATTGCTTTGGCAGCTACATGGAATTTTTAGTACAAGTGTAATAAATTACTGCCCATAAAGAAAGGTTTAGAGGTCACTGTTTTCGTCTCCAAAGCTCGTGAAGTAATGCATTAAGGCTCTTATGTGTCCTGAGGGTCATTTTCTTCACCAGCACCCCTCAAATGTGTTACTACAGCCAACAGAGGTTTTGTAGGAGTCTGTCTTATGAAATGACAGCCTTCATGTTTTGTGCCTCAAAAACTAGAATTCTTCGATAGCTCGAGGCTTTGAAAAGGTGAGAGGCGAGAAAAGGAGACGTGAAGAAGAAAATAACTGCAATTACGTCTGATACTGACAGACACTATGGCTCGTGATAGCAGGAAAACAGACAGGAAAAATAAGCTGTCAACCCCTTCCAGCATATCCTTCACCTAGAAACTGTGCACATAAGAACCCCACAAAGTGTGGTTGTGTCCATCTCTTCCTGTGTTTGAGTGTGTGAGAGTAAATCTCTATACTGTATATTTATAAGTATTCCTGTATCTGTGATAATGATTAAGCCTGTTAACACCAAATTGAGAACCTCTTTAAGTTCCTATGATACAACAGAAGAACCTTCTTGGTTCTTTTAAATACCATTTGTTAGGGATATATCACATTATTCTTAAAAAAAAAAAAAAAGGTTTATTTTGCTTTTTTAGGCAAATATTGCTACTTATTACTATGTGCTGTAATATAGGTGCATATAAATGACAATAATAAAATATCTTTGAAAACAAAGTAATTTCTACCTCTTGGATTAAACTAAGGAAATTAAAATGGATTAAAATGGTTGTTTGGTTGAAATGAAGGTCCTTTTATTGAAATAAAACAAATCACCCTTTTAAACAATTTTAGAGAAAATACAACAGGGCATAAAATGGAGACATTTATCGAATATTGTATAGAAGAATGAAAATATCAAAATATATATGGGGTTTTCTTCAGTTTTGTGCACTTTCATTTCCCAGGGGTTGATTTTTATTAAAACTGATTTTTTTCTTTTTTTTTTTTTGCTTTGTTGTTGTTGTTGTTATATGAGGGTCTCATTAAAACTGAATTGGAAACTTTGATCATGCCATCATTATTTATTGGGTCCCTGAACCAGACTTTCAACATTAAACTATGAAAATCCATTATAAGAAAATACAAATAATTACATGTGGTAATCTAAACAAAGAGTGAAATAAACTTAATTTCAATACTTAGAGTGTGAATTGTTTTTATTTTTTCATTTTAAAAAAAATGATTACTGTCATAAAGCGTCATTTCCACCAAACCAAGCAATTTTGACCTTAATAAAAGTTTCTTTCCCCCCAAGGGTTAGTGTAATTGTTAACCAAGTGAGTGAAGAGCATGCTTGAGATGAAGTGTTATAAAAGTTATGTTTGAAGAAAAACAAAAGATAAATAAAGGTAAATAACAGTTGTGAGCAGAGAATTTATTGGGCGTCATTTCCAATCAAGCTATAATTTTGCCAATTACACAAAAAGTGTGAAAATATTATTGAATTGTTTACATTTAGGATACATAAAATGTTAGCTATAAAATTAGCCTTAGCAAGAAAAAGGAGTTGGCCATTTTATTTATAAAAATGTCTTTTCCATCACAGTCATTTGCACTGTGGAATTTTATTAAACACATTAAAATGTGGTGGAAATGACACTGTAGTGAGATTTTAATGACTTTCAGAGAAATGAAAAAAAAAAAAAAAAAAAAATCCTTTGGTGCATGTCCATACACTGATGGACATTGTTAGTACACAAAAAAAATATTGAGAGTATGAAAAATGAGACTTTAACAAAACTTTACTTTCAAGCAATCCACAATGCTAAAAGTGCCCGCAGTTGAATAAACACCCATATATTTTTGCTACATTGCCTCAGCCATAGTTTGTGATGCATTGTTCATTTTGAAATCATATTGTGTTGAAAATGTAGACTTGGTGTAAATATACCTTTAGTTTAACTGTCTGGTGACAGTAAGTGTGTATACGTGTCTCTTTCTCACCTCCCAGCGAATCCTCAGGCTGGTTTCAGTAGCAGAGAACACAGTGAGGTCTGTCGGGGCCACATCTGGAATAGCCTGCAGGGTCTGCATCACTCGAGAAGGTTGACTGAAGGGACTTGACCCCACAATGTTCACCTGCTTCATCCTGAATCTGAAACACAAGAATAAAAGGAAGGTAGAAATATGTTGTTTTTAATTCCCTGATCTTGCTCGTGAGTAGTGGCAGAACAGGGGGGTTTGGACAGGATAACAGATCTCTGCAGCCCCTGATAATCTGTAATCCCTTTAGGACAAGATAGTGTGTGGAGAATCAGAAGACAATCTTTCTTCAGGACCTTGAGAAAATCAATTAAGGAGAGAAATGGAATAGAGGAATGGGGAGAAAGAGATGGAGAAGAATGAGGAAGAGATGAAACACACAAAAAAACTAAAGACAGAAGCAAAGATAGTGGGGAGATGGAGACAGATACATGAAGGCTGGGAGATTTGGGATTGTGATTTGTGTTAAATCAATACTAAAAGGTCATATAAATCGCACAGCTGAAATTTACCCAGAAAGACAGCAAGAAACCTGCTGGAGAGATCAGCATAGGCACTACACAGAATATGTGTTTTTAGTAGATTCCAAGCACTGGATGCTTGTGTACCCGTGAGGTTTCTAAAAGGGCTAATTCACTAAAAATGAAAATACTGTAATAATGTACTCACCCTCATGTTGTTCCAAACCTGTATGATTTTTTTTCTTTAAAACTCAAAAAATATATACTGCAATGCAAATAAATATTTTTTTACTCACATTTTTTTTTCTTGCTTTGCAGTAAAATTATCTAAACATTCTTAAAACAAGATAAATTTACTCGAGTGATACTGTTGTGTCTTCAGTATTTAAATCATCATTCCTTTCCATGCAAACACGCCTACTTTCTATGTAAATTAGGCTTGTTATAGATTGCGCTTCATTTACAAAAATTGTCAGTATAATTTACATTGTGCTACCAAATGAAAACAGGTGGTAAAATGTATTGAATTTAAAAGATATACATTTTCTATTGATCATGGCAGCAGTAACGGACCTTATTCACAGTAGCACTATATAACATTTTTGAAGGGAATAAAAACGTACTTTACTGCAAAAGAAGACAATAATTCTGTTTTTTTTTGTTTTTTTGTTTTTTTATTGTTTTGCAGTGTGTCCAGAATTTTGTCAATCCATTGCATCTCTTAAGTCTCGTTCTGTTCAAATAAGTGTCAACACCTCAAGACAGGTCACACTAATTTTACGCATCATATTAGAACTGAATGAAATTTGAGAGCTACGACAAATGTTCAGCAAAATAATGCCTTTGAATCATGCCATATTTGAACTGAGCATGAGCGCAAATTATATTTGACAACTACAGTGGAGAGGATTTTCAAGGAAATACAACTTAAATATTGGTCTTTTCCACACACAAAGCTATTGTATGGCTTCAGAAGACTTGGAACACAGTGCATGATTCGCATGGACTACTTCTATGGTGATTCTTCAATCATTTTTGTAACTTGACAGCCCCAGTCCCCATTATGGAAAATAGCACTTTGGACATCCAACAAGTCACATGGGTTTGGAACTACATGAGGGTGAGGGTTTATTTTGCGTGAACCATTCCTTTACTCGCCTTACCAACAAGACAACCAGCTTCACCAAAAAGATCATGCTGCTCGACAACTTTTACCAACTAAATTTTGGTGGTGATCAGCACGGCAAGGGTGGTTTACCAGTTGCAAAAACAGCACTAATAAGCGTGGATCAGCATGGAATTAGATGCTATTCTTTCCAGAAGGTAAATGAGTGAGAGTCTTACTTGTACTGGGTGAAGGGGATGAGGTTGGGGATCTCCAGAGTGTCAGAAGATGGCGGACTCTCTCTCTCATACAGAACCTTCCACTCCTCTTCGTCACCCACCTATGGCCACAGAAAGAGTATGTTCCACAATAAATCTAAATGCACAGCATACTGCACACTACATACTGTGTATATTACATACTATCTTTTAAAAAGCATGTAAAATAGTATGCAGTACGCAACAACATTGCATAAACTCACTATTTTGCATGTATATACTGTATCAGCAAGAGATGTTTAATTGTCTGCTGTTCAGTTATCTCCTTTTTCCTTATTTTTCAGGCTTTTTGCAATTTAGTTGCTCAGAAAATACTGAGATAACACAAGACCTTTTGGAGAAGGATGCTAGAAATTGAGTCTGGTTCTGTTGCGAGCAATTTTCAAATTCTCATTGCCTGCATAGGAATGTATGTGCAGCTCAATGTATTGGAGCATGTGTTCTGACCTACAATAAACTACATGGTTATTAATCCAGTTTGTGTAATAAGTTGGCAGCCCAATCAAATAATGAGCCACAAATTAGATGTTATAACTGCAGATGATAACACTTTCAGTCTGTCGCTCTCGAAAAGGAAGGTCAAGTCGCATTCAACTGAATTGTGGGATACAGTACACTGCACATATTGCATAATGCATTCCTAGTAAGACAAGGGTAGTATCCTATTTCGACCACACCAAAGGTCATATTGAATAGTCATAGCTGATAAAAAAAATGGACAGAGAAGAAATGCAGTTGCAAACAAAACCAAGCTGCCTGCAGTGCAGACTCCATATCAGTGCTGCCACTTTTGTTTAGTGCTTTGGATATCTCTTTTTTTATATGGGCTAATCAAAAGCATGTTACCATAGATTCTAAACAATGACTTCAAAAAGATGGAAGGGGCTCATTTTGTAACCACCTTGATCTTAATAAAGCTGTAATAAGATAATGAGCTAATAAAAAAAAAATAAAATAAAAAAAAGTGGATCCACAACATCAAAATAAATGGTACAAAAAAACAGTGATTAATGTAACCAGTCATTATCTTTAAACAAAAACTGCTGATCTTTTCAAACATTTCACATTCACGTAAGACATATTTCCTCCAGGATCTCATTGAAAGCTGGTTCCATTGATTCATTGAGCAACCTGTGTTTAATACAAGTGTCAAAATGCTTAAAAGGCCAAAATTGAATATAATGTTAGTCACTTATTATGTTTTGTGCACCAAAACAGTCGAATTTAGTTGTACATCACTATTTTCCACCCTCTCTCTGATCCATTGAGTTAAAGGGATAGTTCACCCAAAAATGAAAATATTTTACTCACCCTCTCATGTGGTTCCAAACCTAACTCTCTTGCACAGAACAAAAGAGGACATGTTAGGCAGAATATTAGAAATTGACAGCTATAGTCACTATTCACTTTTATTGTATAGAAAAAGGATGCAATGAAAGTGAATGGTGACTGAGGCTAACATTCTGCCTAACATCTCGTGTGTTCCATGCAAGAAAATGGGTTCCAACATAACGGTGAAAAAAAAAAATGGGAGAACTATCCCTTTAATTTCAACTTAAAACAGCCTTTGCAAACCATTTAACTTAAAACATTTGACATATTTCCATGTAAAACAGGATATTAAATGAGAAAAATGTAGTGCAGGACATTATTTTATTTACATGATTGGATCATGAAAAGTGGGAGTTCCATATCGCCATTGCGATTTAAAAAAAACTGTACCTTTAAGACTTCCATATGTAAATGACCTCTGTCTGTTTTGATTGGCTAACCTATGCATATTGGAATAGTTTATGCTGAAATTGATCATTAAAAGTTGCTAAATGCTGAATAAACACTGATATATAAACATGTGCAATCATATGTTAATGAACTCATGTATGTGACATCATAATCACTGCAATTTCTAAATGGTTTGTTTTTGCTTAGTTTCAAATAAACGTAGGACCTGGGAAAGGAGCTTTGTGTTGTGAACAGTAGAGTTTGTCAACATAGTACATCAAACTCATATTCCAAAAAAGCAAGAAAAATGCTGTTATGTCCTCTTTAATATTGTGAACCATATGTTGAAACAAAGACACTGTTTCTACACAGACCTCTACAAGCCAGCATGTATTGTGCAGCTATGCTCTAACAGAGGAAAGGTAAATAGATTACAAAGGGAAACAGAACTGGCAGCCACCCTGTTCCAGCATACAGCTGTGATGAAGTCAGCTGTACAAAACTCATCTACACAAGCTGATTTATAACCCATAGATTTAAGACCCTATTAGTGCCACCTCAGTAACTCTAATCTTCTCCTCTTTCCACGGGCGGACTGGCCATAGGGAGAACCTGGACTTTTCCCGGTGGGCCGGACGCGAAACGGGGCTGAACGGGTGGTGATAAGCTGAAACGGGCCGCGAAACGTACCGCGATATGCTGAAGGGGGCCCAGCAACACCCCCCAGCCTGCTCAACAACCTTTGGGCCAGTGAATTACATTGAATATTAATGCATCTCATAAGCTTCGAAGTGGAAAAAAAGAATTAAATGAGCGAATTGTTGCATGGCACCGGAACAATTTTTTCTTCCGCTCATCTTGACATGCAGAAATGCTAAAATACACTTGCAGACAGACAGCGCTCACCCTTTTAGTCATAGCGCTCGTTCAACGAGAGAGCAGTGCTTTCCCGAGGTAATGACAGAAAAACAGCATCTGGAGTTATTCACACTAAATAATGACAAACCTAGACGTGACATGTATTATAATGGGCTTGTTTGACCATTTTTACAAGTTTATTTAAATTCAGAGTTAAAACACTGATAACGATCTTTAATCCTTGTTAATAATTGATACCCTTAAGAAAACTTACCATGGATTTACTGTGGAAATATTGTATTAACCATGACTAGTAACCAGGACTGTAGTAACCATGTTTTTTTCTTTTTTTATTCTTTTTGCAGTAACCAAGGTTTTGATACAATTAACCATGGTTTTACTACAGCATTACTGTAGTATCCATATGGTAACTTGGTTTTAGTAATAGTAACGATATAATAATTTCTATGGTTAATTTTGAGGTTTTATATGTGGCTTATACTAACTAATTTAAAGGGTAAACAAAGCAGCCTAATAATTTTCTGTTTAGGCCCATAAATATCTAAAAAGGTATCTGTATTCGTATCGATATCGGCGATATTGGCCTAAAAGTACTTGGTATCGGATTGAAAAGAAAATAAATAGTATCGCCCATCCCTAATTTTGGGCCAGTTTCTATGTAACATCCAGGCCCGATTTCTCTTCCCAGTCTGCCCCTGCCTCTCTCTTCTCTCATCCCTCCTTCTGACTCCCTCCTTCCTGCTCTCTCTCAATTAAACAGCATTAAGGACAAGAGTGTAGAAAAACTGAGAGAAATAGGGAGGGATCTCATTAAGAGGAGTATTTCACTTCACGCTGCACAGAGCTGGACACCATCCAAGAGGGGCTTAACACATATGCACACACCAAACACACACTACACCTAAAGGGCTGAGAGACACAGAGCATGACATCTCCTTAGCCTCCTTGTACTATGTCAAATACATAGTGCCAGTGTGCTTTCAAATGTGTGTGTTTGTGTGTGCGTTCTCTCCGGGGGAAGATGTTTTAGTGGAAGAGCAAGTCTTTTTTTCCTTGGAGGTGAAGTATCTGCCAGACAACAGCATCTTCACTGGAGCACAGCCTGCCAGACAAGGGCATCACACACACACACACACACACACACACAAATACTCAAATATACACATACTTATGTACACACACACACTTAAACTTATGAGCACACACCTAACAGTGACCCCATTTACATGCACTTAAGGAAATGGTTTATTTCAGGGTTTTTGTAGAAAGCGCCATTCTGAAATGACATGTAAATGAGAACGCGGGTTTCCTTATGCCATTTAAAGGATTAAGAGATAGCGGGTTAACACACCTAGGCTTCTCCCGGAGAACGCGGCTTATGTGGCCATGTAAACACATAAGCGGTGTTCTCACAGGTTTTTGAAGAGTGCGCATGTGCGTGAACAGACCGGGGGTAACACACGTCATCAGATGGAGCCGAACAAGAAGTAAACAAAGAAGAAAGACTTCAACATTTACAGGAGTACAGTAGGGAAAGCACATACACAATAAACTATACTCATTTATAAACACCAGTGTAAATTATCGACTGTCCCATCTCCGCATATAAGCACTTTTACATTGGGGGAATCCCGGTGTTTTACTTATGGGATAAAAGATTCCGCTCCAGGTTTCAACAGAATGTTAAGGAAACAATCACAGCAACAACTGTGAAATATATGTAAATAAAGCGAAGCAACAGAATAAAATAGCAAAGTCTTTCTCAGATGCCGTGTTTGTTATTTACACAAGCGTCGCAGGGATATTACGTCGCTATGGAGAATGCTGCTTTCTCACCAAGTTGCATGTATACATGAGTTAAAAGTACGCTGCTTATACAGTGCATGTAAACAGAAACACAGCTTTCTATCAATAAGCCACGTTCTCGCAATACGCTGCTTTCTAGTGTCCATGTAAACGCACTCAGTTATATTCCATAGTCTTGGCAGAGAGAACATTGCCATTTGTGGCAAACTGAACCAATAGGGCAGACAGAAATGACCATTAGTTGCAAAGTTAACCATTCGTTAGAGAGAAAATTGCCATTTGTAGCCAAGTTGATCATTTTGCATAGAGAACAATGCAGTTTGTGGCAAAGTTTACCATTGTGCAGGAAGAAAATGGCCATTTGTGGCAAAGTTAACCATTTGGCAGAGAGACAATTTCCATTTATGGCAAATTAAACATTCAGCTGAAAGAAAATTGCCATTTATGGCAAACTTGACAAATTTTGCATCTGCAAATTTGCAGTTCGTGGCAAAGGTAAATATTTTGCAGAATAATAATTGGCCATTCTTGCCAAAGTTATCCATTTGGCAGAGAAGAAATTGCCATTTGTGGAAGTTAACCATTTTGAAAAGACAAAAATGGCATTTGTGGCAAAGTTAGCCACTATGCAAAAAGAAAATTGCCATTTGTGGGAAAGTTAACCATTCTGAATAGACAAAAGTACAGTTCGTGGCAAAGGTAGTCATTAAGGAGAAAGAAAATGGTTATTTGTGACAAAGTTAGCCATTTGGCAGACAGAAAATTACCATTTCTGGCAAATAACCATTCAGCAGATAGCAAATTGCCATTCGTGGCAAAGTTGACCAATTTTGCATTGACAAAATTGCAGTTCATGGCAAAGTTAACAACAATTTCGCAGATTAATAATTGGCCATTCTTGGCAAAGTTCACCATTTTTGCAAAGACAAAATTGCCATTTGTGGAAAATTTAACCAATATGCAGAAAGGAAACTCGTGGAATCGTGGCAAAGTTAACCATTTGGCAGGGAGAATATTACCATTTGTGGCTACATTAACCATTTGACAGGGAGAATATTACCATTTGTGGCAAAATTAACCATTTGGCAGGGAGAATATTATAATTTGTGGCAAAGTTAACCATTTGGCAGGGATAATTTTAATATTTGTGGCAAATGTAACCATTTGGCAGGGAGCATATTATAATTTGTGGCAAAATTAACCATTTGGCAGGGAGAATATTACCATTTGTGGCAAAATAAACCATTTGGCAGGGAGAATATTACCATTTGTGGCAAAGTTAACCATTAGGCAGAGAGAAAATTGCCATTCGTGGAAAGTTAACCATTCTGCATAGGCAAAAGTGCAGTTCATGGCAAAGTTCACCATTATGTAGTAAGAAAATGGCCATTTGTGGCAAAGTTAGCCATTTGGCAGAAATAAAATTATAATTTGTGGCAAATTAACCATTCGACAGAATGAAAAGTGCCATTTTTGGCAAACTTGACCAATTTTGGACAAAATTGCAGTTCCTGGCAAAGTTAACCATTTGGCAGAGAGACAATTGCCTTTTGTGGAAAGTGAACAATTTTTTAAAAGACAAAATTGCCATTTGTGGCAAAGTTAGCATTTATGCAGAAATAAAATTTACATTCGTGGTAAAGTTAACCATTCTAAATTGACAAAAGTGCAGTTTGTGGCAAAGTTAACCATTATCGAGAGAGAACATTACCATATGTAGCAAATAACCATTCAGCAGAGAAAAAAAATTACATTTGTGGCAATGTTAACAATCATTTTGCATTGACAATATTGTATTTTGTGGCAAAGTTAACAATTTTACAGGATAATAATTGGCCATTCTTGGCAAGATTTACCACGTGGCAGAGAGAAAATTGCCAATTGAGGAAAGTCAACCATTATGCAGAAAGAAAATTGCCTTTTGTGGCAAAGTTAACCATTTGGCATGGAGGATATTACTATTTCTGGCAAAGTTAACCATTTAACAGGGAGAATTTTACAGTTCGAGACAAAGTTAACAATTTGGTAGAGAGAAAATTGCCATTCATGGCAAATTAACCATTCTGTAGAGACACAAGTGCAGTTCATGGCAAAGTTAACCATTATGCAGAAAGAAAATTTGTGGCAATGTTAACCATTCTGCAGAGTCAAGTTGCCATTCATGGCAAATTTAACCATTTTGCAAAGACAAAATTGCAATTTGTGGCAAACTGAACCATTATGCTGAAAAAAAAAACTGGCTTTTTTGGCAAAATTAATCATTTAATTTGTTTTAAGACAAAAGTGCAGTTATTGGCAAAGTTAACCATTATGTAGAGATTAAATGCCAATTTATGGCAAAGTTAGCATTTTGGGAGAGAGAAAATTACAATTTCTGGCAAAGTTAACCAATGTGGCAGATAGAAAATTATAATTTCTGACAAAGTGAAATATTTTGCAAAGAAAAGTGACCATTTGTGCATTAGGAAAATTACTATTTGTGATAAGAGAAAATTACCATTCATGGCAAAGTTAACCATTTGCCAACAATTTGTCAGGACAGGGTGCTTTTGCCAAGTCACACACATATACGCCTACACACCTGTCCTTCCACGATCCATTTGGAGATGGCAGTCTTGCCGTCACTGCCGGGGTGAAACCTTATGGTGGCGGATCGCGGACTAATGTTGGAGATGACCAGATTGGAGGGTGCACCAGGAAGCTCTGTTCACAAGTAAACCAAAACATTTATTATTGTTGCCATTTGCTCTAACTGAAACATTTTCACATTTCTACTGTTTTGTTCTTCTCTGTTCTTCTGCATCCTGTGTCTTCATTATCCTTCAAAGAAAACTTTGCAAATGGGCCCATAACTCACTTCAGAGTTGATTAGGTTTTGTGTACAGCAGTGCTCATTGTGTTTGGGTATATGATTAATTGGTAATTAAATGAATTGATAATGATATTTGGGTGGATCACAGTGGCTGGTTCAACAGTAGATAAAGCTCTCTCTCATTCTCTCCTGACTCATCAGCATATCAGTGGGAGATAATGAGTGTAGCTTGGCTTTTGGTCATCATCATTTGTTTCATGTTCTCTCTAACACGCACACACACAGCATCCCCAAGAGTTTCATACTGACTCTGTATGATGTATTACAGTCTTACTGACTGTGTCTCGGCTTGCTGGTCTGTGTGAAATATGTGCCCCACTGTGGCATCCTATTTCATGTGTTCAACTTCCTTTAGATTTTGATTATGGCTGATTCCCCAGGGATAATTTGATGCATTAAAGTGCTGTTGGTGTTGGTATGTATGCTTTTGTGGGTGTGTATACCTGGTGGCAGTCCTGTTGAGATTGTCAATGAGGTGGGGACACCGGTGCCGGCCTGTGTTACGGCCGCCACTTGTAGTGTATATGTGGTGAGTGAAGTGAGACCGGTCACTTTATGAGCCAGTGTGGAGTTAGAGAGGGATTGCGATACAAGAGTTTTGTTCTGCCCGGTCTCCTCCCACCACAAGATGTAACCTATTAAGAAATGAAGGAGAGAGAAGACACAAAGAGAAATTCAGGCTCTGGTACTGTCTACATAGGTCTACCTTCTAAGGCAGCATACTAACCATCATAACCAGCATAATTGGAACACTTTTTGATCGCAGGAACTCTCTAAAAGTTCACTTACGCGCATCACACAACATAGTGCTCCATATTGCTATGCTGACAATGCGATTCTGTGGTTCAAGTGATTGACATGTGAGTTCTAACTGTAACTGGATATTATCACCTGTGATAATGCCGTTCTTGTCTTCTGGTTCTTGCCAGCTGACCCTTAGAGATGTGTCCAGGATCTCAGTGAAGCTCAGTTGAGACACCGGGCCTGGTTCTGCAGCAGACACATACACACACACACACAAACACACACACACACACACACACACACACACACACACACACACACACACACACACACACACAGTTAAAGGTGCATTAAGTAATAGAGCACAATAGTAACTGCCCAATTTTTCCCATTCATTTTTCCCATAGGGATTTCATAAAATCCTTCATAAAAAGCCATAACCCAAACCAACCAGCTCTAAGGTCAATCGCATCATTGCAAACTTTGATTTAAGACAAAAAAAGGATTTGAAAATAGGATAAAAAGACGAAGGTTCAAGACTGTTAGCGTCTTTTATGAAGGAATGAACTACAATCCCATGAAGCATTGCAAATAACGCAAACAAAAAATATGGAAATCTATATACCTATTGGTTTAAAGTTGTTGCTTATAGTACACAAACAATTCATATATATTCATATATATATACAAATTTATAAGTCA
This sequence comes from Myxocyprinus asiaticus, assembly GCF_019703515.2. Lineage (NCBI taxonomy): Eukaryota > Metazoa > Chordata > Actinopteri > Cypriniformes > Catostomidae > Myxocyprinus > Myxocyprinus asiaticus. The sequence continues at coordinate 12,744,533 of NC_059351.1, read as the reverse complement.
TTTGAGAGTGTAGGGAAACCGAATTGATTACACCATTGGCAGTGCATCACTGAAGTGGACAGACACTGCTGAGCTCTTTTGGCGCACTTTGTTTACCGCAATTCTCTGATTGGTGGAACTTTCTTTGCTGGATCATGGGTAGTGTAGTTCTTAACCAAAAAAATCCACTATTAAACACTTAAACACAGGTACATTAAACAGAACAAAAACAAAATAAAAAATAACTACGTATTTAAAAATTATATAAAAGAAGAAGAATAGTAGAATAACAACCAAGTTTGTTTTTATTAACTTGGTCAAATTGCAGGACACATAGTATCTTAACATGGTAGCCACCATGTGTTTGACTGGGGTATCTTCATCTCACGTGAGTACATCAATTCAAATCTATTTTCAAAAGTAAAAATAATTTGTCTAGGCGTAGACAAAGGCTTTTTTTTATTATTAAGTGGAACATACAACACCTTTTAAACCAGCAAAATGATGCTAGTTGTTAAGTCTTTGAGTAGTAAAGACCCCTGCATTTCCAATTGCAACAATTTTAACATGCTTTATGGATGTGAGCATTAGGCGTTTGTCTGAGCCTGTAAGCATACAGAGTGCATTTTTATTAGAAAAAGAAGGTCACCTATAGAGATAGAACACATAAGAAGATTAATCTTTAAACAACACTGCCGTACAATTTTATTATCTGAGGGGATATAAAACCACAAATACACAGCATGTTTGTCAATGCTCTTACTGTAAGCATATGTGTGTGGATGAGTGTGGATGACATGTTTGAGTGGAACAAAGCTTATTATTTATTTGGCAGTACTTTATGGACACTTTAACACTAAACCCGCTCATGGTAAAGGATTACCCTGCTTCCTCAGTCCACCAATCCATAATACTCCCACGAATAGCTTGTTGCCGTGGAACTGTTCTATCACAGATGCAAATAGGCGAAAGCAAATTATGTGTTTGTAAGCAGTTACCTTGATGTGTTAGCAGTCATTTCATGATTAATCAATCATGCATACTGACCCCGGAAGACAATAAATGACAGACTTACATGACAGTTGCCTGAAAAGCTCTGCGGTTAATGTGTGCGGATGAAGCTTCAATCTCATTAAATCTAACACAAGCGTAGTAAACTCTACTGCCCTGACTGTCAAGCGGACCTTATCAGAGCGAGTCGTCATAGTAGACTGACAAGTTAATCAATCACACATGCTTATAAGAATGTATGACCCCACTGAACTGACTGTACTGCAGTTGAATTCCCTTCAAATACCAATTCTATTAAATAATGTTGATTAGGTTTTGTGTACAGCAGTGCTCATTGTGTTTGGGTATATGATTAATTGGTAAATAAATGAATTGATAATGATATTTGGATGGATCACAGTGGCTGGTTCAACAGCAGATAAAGCTCTCTCTCATTCTCTCCTGACTCATCAGCAAAGGGGTCAAGGTTTGGCTGGTTAGTATGGACCAGTTTTCCCCTGATGGTAGATGCTAACTACACAATCTGGCTGCAAAAAGCATCTTTCTCCTCTGATGATCATTCAAAGTAGCCATGTATTCAAACTAAATATAATTAAAATTTTCTTAAGCAACAATATTTCATTATATTATAGTATATGTTTTACCAGTGCCTGATTTTTGGAGGTTGTTATTAAAGCATAAAATTGAGAAAAAAAAAAAATTGTGTCTGCTCCCTTTGATATCACAGGGGATGATAGCTGCTAGTGAAGAGCTTGAGACTGTGTGCGTTCTTGTGCTGCCATCAGCTAATCAGCCTTGTCATAACATTATTTTCCTGCAGCTTCAGAGTTGTTAGTCACATGACATTTATGGCTAAATTGATTGGTTGCAGAACTGAGTTTCCAAAAGTGCATTTCTGGGGGGGTCACGTGCCAACCGAGCAACTGCCATTGAGATTAATGGAAATGCTAACGGATTGCTTTCTCCAGATATTATAGACCACCTTGGTTTCAACAACTTTTGGCAACTATTTTTGCTAAACTGATTCTTTTCGTACTTGTTAACTTTAGTGTCGTGTTTCATACCGCTTGTTAACTTTGTTTGCTAAATTTATTCTCTTTGAGCTAGTTTCCTTAAGCTACATGCTTTTTGTTATACTGAAATGGTTTTAATTCACTCTGAGCACGATTATGCTTAATAAGCCGACAACGTGTGGTGATATAAGCGCATTAAATGGCTTTTCTTTAAGAATAAACTAGGGCTGGGTAATTTAACGCATTAATTTCTTTGATTACTATAAAAAAATATATTTTTTTTACACAATTAATGCAGTATCCTTTTTTTTTATTTTATTTTTTTTTTTACTTCTGGAAACTTCACGCAATAGGAGAAATGTGTCCTGCGTTTTTCCTTGCAGGCTGCTCAGTCTTAAAGGCTCCAATTAGAGTGGGGGCGGGGTTAAGACATCTGCTGCCTGCCAGGAACAAACCAAGGCACTTTAGTACAATAGGCTAAACTTCACCAATGTTTTTCCCCACTTTCTGTGGCTAACATTGGCATATTTAAACTTTCAGGAGGTACCCGCTTGCCTCAACTGCACATTCTTGCATAGAAACTGATTGTGTGAAGCAATGCACGCTTATTCATTGCGAGCCTTGCATGCAACAGGCATAATAAACACGGGAGCAGATTCATTGTACAGAGAATTGAAACCACTCACTGACTTTCATATGAACCTGTTTCAAAAGCGAAAACGCACGAGAGAGACTCAGCCTGTGTGCAATAGAGAATGAAGGACCTGGACATTCAGCAAGCTGCAGACAAGGTATACTTGTAGAGACTGAACAGCAGCCAGAGAAAATAATAGTTTTGAGATTTTTAATTTCAGCATTCAATATGTTATATATCTGTATGTATAGTGTCTAATAATACAGTGGCAATGTACACTTAAGTTCCTCTTGCCAATACATATGTAAAATATCAGCATGTTGGTAAGCATGTAAATGGGCTCCCTATCTGCTAAATTAATTTTTTCGCACTTGCTTACGTTAGCCACATGCTTTTTGTTTTACTTTAAATTGTTTTCATTCACTTTGATTGCTAAATTGATTCTTTTCGTACTTACTTACTATAGCTACATGCTTTTTTTTTTATTTAAATTTGTCTTCATTCACTTCGTTCACTACATTGATTCTATTTGCATTTACCTACAGTACATTAGCATGCTTTTCACTGAACTTGAATTTGTTTTCATTTACTTTGTTCACTTAATTGATTCTATTCACACTTGCTTTAGCTAAATAATTTTCATTTTACTTTAATTTGTTTTCATTCAATTTGTTTACTAAATCGATTCTATTCTCATTTACTTACTTTAGCTACATGCTTTTCGGTTCACTTTAATTTGTTTTCATTCACTATGTTCGCTAATTGTTTCTGTTCGTAGTTAGTTTAGCTACACGCTTTTCATTTTATCTGAATTTTTTTCATTCCATTCCATTCTTTGTACAATTAAACCAACCAAAAGTCTCTGAACAACCAAAGAACTTCAATCAAAATATCCAGTTAAACGATTAAATTAGCAAATTTTCAACATAATGCTTCCACATGCAAGTTTGTAAGTCTTTACATAACAAATAAAACCCTTAAAATTGAGAGCGAGTACGTGTGAACAATGGTTTGCATATCTCTAACCTGTTTGTGTGATTGAGCTATTCATGGGAAACGTGCTCCTGTGGCTCAACAATACGGAGAAGACCACTTGCTGTGATCATTTGATGAAAATTCCATTGTCTGTTAACAGCTGCATGTGCATACACACATATATCCATGTGTACGCACACACAGTAGGCCAATCAATACTGAGCACAGAAGCACTGACTAACAGGAGTGATCCTGCTTCAATAATTGCAGGTTAGTCAAGGCCGATTCTCTGCACCTGTGGCGTGACGTGAAAACACAGCTTGGGTGGCCAATATATATTCAGACAAAAGACTAATTAATGGTGATGTAAAAAGCACAATTACATGGCAAATTGCAGTATGCATTGTGAAAGGGCTCAATTTCTCCTGTGCATCGATTCTGGTGTCTGAAATGTCAAACAAACAGGCTTGTTTTTACAGATCTCAATGCCTGCTGGACAGTTTTCAAGTATCATGAGCATACTGTTAGTCGATTGTCTCCAATTAACTACAGACACATCTCTGTAAGTGTGTCTGGGTATCTGAAAGTTAGCACTGAGGGTGACATGCACTGATCAGCCACAACATTAAAACCACCTGCCTAATATTGTGTAGGTCCCCCTCGTGCCGCCAAAACAGCGCCAACCCGCATCTCAGAATAGCATTCTGAGATGCTATTCTTCTCACCACAAATGTGCAGTGCGGTTATCTGAGTTACCATAGACTTTGTCAGTTCAAACCAGTCAGAATGGGGAAAAATGTGATCTCAGGGATTTGGACCGTGGCATGATTGTTGGTGCCAGATGGGCTGGTTTGAGTATTTCTGTAACTGCTGATCTCCTGGGATTTTCACGTACAACAGTCTCTAGAATTTACTCCGAATGGTGCCAAAAACAAAAAACAGCCAGTAACTCACCTTCATGTTGTTTTCTTTGCAATCTGCGGATGGAAACGCCTTGTTGATGAGAGAGGTCAACAGAGAATGGCCAGACTTCTTCGAACTGACAAAGTCTACGGTAACTCAGATAAACACTCTGTACAATTGTGGTGAGAAGAATAGCATCTCATTCTGAGATGTGGGTCGGTGCTGTTTTGGCAACACAAGAGGGACCTACACAATATTAGGAAGCCATGGATTTAATGGCTGATCGGTGTATGTTTGTAACATGTCAAGATTGCAAAGAAACAACATGAAGGTGAGTAAATGATGTAAGAAATGTCATATTTGGTGAACTATACCTTTAATTAAGTTGTTTTTCATTTAAGTGTCAACTGCGTGTGTTTGTACTTACTGTCAGCATGCGTCTGGATGAGTTGTGGTGTGCTAGGTGGTCCATCGCCAGGCGTGGTGAAACACAGCACTGCCGTCTCATACCAAGTGAACTTTTTTAAATTGCTAACGTAACCATAGTGACGTGACCCATGAAACTCGGGGGCAATGGTCACCATTGTAATGCATTCTGGACAGTTTTCGGGCCACACCAGCAGCTGTTAGATACAAGAATAGGACATATAGTAAACATTCTCAACTCAAATTAGAGCTTAAATTAAACCATTAAATCAAACCTGGTGCTTTGTGGCTTTTAGTCCATGTCTGTTAGCTTTGAAATAATTTATATGCTAGTGCACAAAATAAACTTTCAGTAGATATTTGCATTTAAAATGCATCTTTCTCTTTCAGGTCTCTCTCTATACTGTTACCTTGTATCCCTGGTTAATGCCGTTGATGAACTGTTGGGGTGGAGGCGTCCAGGTGAATTTGATGGTCGTGGAGTTAAGTGCAACAGCATCCACATCTTGAGGGGGCGCTGTGGGGACTGCACAGAGGGAGACAATTAGTCTTAAAAATATTTCAGTTAGGACAACTCTCAGAGTACTTTATAAAGGATTTTATTAATGTAAATGACATTGGAGTAGGTTTGGTCTTGGTGGACTAGATCTGTTTTATGCATGCTGCTGCTGCTTTATATTAGTCAATACGCTGCTGCTGTTAGACGAGAGAGAGAGATGCTGCTGCCTCTTGACATAAATAATTATTCTGCTGTTGTTGGAAACGTGCTGCATCTGAGACGGGAGACATGATACTGAACAAAATAACTTAATCCCCTCTACCTAAAGCTGATCTAGACAAGTCGTGCTGGAGAGGAGGAGGGTGAAAGCTATGCAAGGCTGTGCTACTGAACTTGAATAGAAGCCATTGAGGTGAGTACCGTTTTTATAAGTTTTGAGAGATCGCCGTAATTGCCTGATTGGTTTACATAGAGGTGTGTCGGGAATTGAACCTATTGGCCTGCGCCATGTAGTGTTTACTAATGGAACTTAACAGGAGATTCAAATAAATCAACAAACATAATTATGCAAAGTGTGCTGTTGCACTTAAAGCTAAATGTGAATATCTAGTGTAGTCTTAGCCTCAGAAGCCACGCCCATGCTCCGTCGGTTCACCGGCTGTCTGATGCATTTTACACACAAAATTAGTAGAGCTAATTAGCAGAGTTTAAAGGAATATTCCGGGTTCAATACAAGTTAAGTCAAAAATTATTGTTGTGGTAATCAATATTATGCCACAAATGCTGTCGATTGAGCTTAACTTGTGTTGAACCCGGGATATTCCTTTAACAGGGCTTCCAATCGTATTGGTTGGCTGCTACATACATTTTGGGAGTCAGGGTGCACAGCTAATTCAATCCACCAGGAAACAAAGTTGTGTTTAAAAGATACAGTGTTGACACTAAAAGCACTCCTGAGAAGAAACTACCCACAAACTAATCCAAAGTTTGCAAGTTTAGCACCTTTTAAAGAAGTTTTGATGGACTTAGTAGCAAGTAAACTACATACCTGCAGAAGTGTATTTTTTGCATCTTTCAACTGTGAAAAAGTCTGTATTTAGTACTTTTAAAAGTATTCTTATTAAAGTCTTTACACATTTCACACTAATTATTCCAGTGTCGACTGCTGTTCGCGAAGACAGACGTGCTATTTTTTTTTTTTTTTATTTTGCACTACTTATTGCACTGCGTTCTGTTACTGTGTATCTCTTTCAGATGAACCCACCCCTAAACAAGCAAACAACAAAAACAAATTGTGTTTGGTAAATTGAAAAGTCTGTTAGATGGTCTCTTCCTATCTAAGTGGGCAGGTCTTAGTCAGAATAAACTGCAAATTGGACCAGACTATATGAAGACATTGTTTGCCACATCTACATGTATACTGCAACACTACAGTACATCTATTGTTTATACACTGAAAAAAAATTTTTTGTTGATTTTATGTAATTCAATTGTAATTCCATACAAGTTCCATACAGTGAAAATGAGTTTCCTTAATATAAAATGTAAATGTAGGCTTTACTCAAATATTTTGTTGAATTGAGTAAACCTCACTTAAATTTGATTTGTCTAAATAACTCCAATGGACATTACAGCTTGCTACAAGCTAGCAACAATACATATCAGCATTTTATACATATCTTTTTTGCTTTAACAACAATAGTGCTGCTAAAGGTTTACACCGATCTTCAATCAGCCTTTATTGTGATGATCCCTCAATCTTTGCTTCATGACAAAAGCAAAACACATTGTTATTTTTAACATGGTAAACCACCTATCTAACCATTAGCTCCACACTTCTCCACAATGGTAACCTCCAAAAGAAAAAACACCAACACAGAAACTTCTTTAAATACCAACAAAACAGAACTTTAAACACTAACAAGCCTCTTATTTGTTTCATTTGATGTAGAAATACATTAAAATAACACTTAATTTCAAAATGTACTCTCCCAATCCAGTCCCATGCAAAGCATGCAGGGTAATGCAAATTCCCTGCCTGGTTTCAGCAATACTTTGATGCAACAAATATTATTCACATTGTTCCAACACAACTGGATTAAGTAAACATAGATGGATTGTACACAATGAAATTAAGTTAATACCAAATGATAAAGAAATGTGTTGGATTTACTCATTTTAATTAAGTCAACTGAGCAGCAGTAACAATTATGTTGAGTGACACTATCCGTTAGAAGTCTGAATCCATTTAATCATTTCATACCAATGTATTCATATCACTTTTTAATGACTGTGTTGAATTTTACTGGGACTTTACACAATATGATTATGTTCTCATCTCATACATAAATGTATTAAGTTGATTTTAAGTGTACTGGTTTAGTATTTTCAGTAGAGCTGCTTTCCATTGTTTTCAGTGTACCTGGTTTCTGAATGTAAATGTTTACTCAAAGCCTGCCCCTGTTTTCATACATTCACACAAAGTTATATACTGTACAGTACATACTACATTTAAAATGACCATTCACACAGGTACAGATAAAGATAAACACATGAACGAAATATGGTTAGTACCCAAAGTCTTCCTTTAGCCTATCAGTGTTATACAGCAGGCACAAGTGTGCGGTGGAAAGAAAGAGATCATATTTCCATAAAGACTCAATGCTGCTTACACTTAATGTGCTTAAGATGGCCTCTTTAAGGTCAGGCCTGGCGAGTTGAGTACAGATTAAATATTGCTCAATTGGATTGGACACTCTGATTTGTCCTGCTGCCCTATTCATTTTAAACACAATAACACATCGGCACAAGGTTACCTTAGTGTGTCTGTGTCCGTATAACTGAACTGGTGCAGGGACAAAAATGCACTGCTCTTGACCACACACACACACATACATACACACAAAGCACAAAAGCATGATGCTTTTTAGCTTTGAGGTCATCTACATGCTAATGTACTCCAACCAAATTAATTTTTAGCAGATATATGCAGTTAAAATGTACAGTCTTCACTTCTGGGAAAACTGACCAATATATTAATGCCTCATCTTGGACTACATATAAAATGCACTGTAGAATGAGAACGTCCTTCCACACAATATCACTTGCCTCCAACTAGTAGCAAATCATGGTTCATGGTTGTAGCGTAAACTAAAGGCTATTGGGTATTTAAAAAAAGGGACTACCTTCAGTATTTCCCTCCCAAATTAGAAATACACGGATAATCAATTTGACCAATATTGTTTTACCGATAATCAGTTTTTCTACTAAAAAGGTCATTGTATATTTAATATCGTGTCTAGCAATTAATTTAGCCATTTAATGGATTTCTGTTTTCTTTTGTGTGTGTTAACATTTAAACCTAGCAATGATTGTAAAAAAAAAAAAAAGAAAGAACAATAATTAAAAATAGGTTCTGAATATTTCTTTTCTGACTTAATCGTTAATCGGTTCTTTAATATAAGGTCTAGCCATAAATTGCTCCATTTAATGGATTTATATGTTTTATTGCTTATTGTGCAACATTTAGGCCAAGCAATTATAGTGTCAAAAAAGCAGAAAAAGAACACTAATTAAAAATCAGTTCTGCATATCAGTTATTGTTCACTTAAACATAAACGTTATTGGTATTTGTATCAGTCAAGGGTCAAAAACAAACTGTTTTACATTTTGGTTCATTCTGAACAGAAACAGTCATTTTTCGTTCCGGTTCCAGCATTCCACAGCCTCATTTCCAATTGGTAACCAGTTAGAACAAACTAAAGAATGGTCAATAATATTCTTTTTTAAATGACAGTACTCTGTGCTAAGGGTGGGTGATATACCAGTTGCAGTGTAGTCAGATCTTACAAGAGAAACAAGTCACCTGTTTTGGAAAAATCAAGCTCAAAATAAGGTACTCGCCTCATTTAAAATAAGCAAAAATAATCTATTAAATTTTTTCCCATGTGGGGGAATTATCAGGATGATATCATAACAAATTATAACAAGCACTGTATACAATATCCTTTATATAATACTGCATTTTCAATAAATGGGTTCTTAATATTAAATATATACCAAAAACATTTCACATATTTCAAATATTCATTTGGACACCTAAAATCAATAAAACATTGCAGGCTGAATGATTCTGAATGTTTTAACACTGGTTTTTAAACTTGTGGTTCCTTTCAGAATCAAGGTGCATGCTTATGTTCTACTACAGAAGCCTCAATTTTTCACAACAGAAAAATGTGTAATTCTGAAAATGTACTGGGATAAACCCTTTGGTCAGAACAATATTAACCATTTACCAGCATTTTAAAATAACATTTTCACTCTGGAGCAATTGAATAGGATTCCGTTTTTAGTCCCTAGTATCAGTCCTTATTAAACAATATTGGTCAGTCTTTAGCCCAAACGTCCTGTCTCAACAGGAAATACATAAACACATGAAAAAAAAAAAAACCTACTGTACCCTTGTTCAGCGATTTCATGGGGTCTTTAAAGTAAATAGCAGGAGTCTATTAGTCTCTGCGGGAGTATTATTACAATGGCTTAAAATAATATGTATAATCATAGCTCAAGCATCTCAGAACACTCTGCACGCACACACACACTCATACAGACAAATTCACACCCATGAAGCAAATTAGATAAATTAATGGGCTACGGTCACTGTTTGCCTGGAGTCCATAAATTTTTAGGAACAATCTTTCATATAGCCAATCTGTGCAGTAAAGCCAGCTAATGGATTTTATGGTTCCCATAGTTACTGTAGATCCTTTATGATATCGGTAACTCAATGAGAATTAAGGTTCTTTTGGACCCCTATAAACACGTGCCACTAAACATCAAAGGGTTTTAATCCCTGATAACCACCAGATTCAAAGAGCACTGTTTTGAACAATGTTCTGGCTAATAATGCAGTGCTTGTGTATTTGCATATGTGTGTGTGTGTGTGTGTGTGTGTGTGTGACTGTCTAACCCCCTTGCAGTGTGTACTCAGTGACAGACTGGCTGTACAATCCCAGGCCCGCTCCAGTGTAGGCAGCCACTTGGATCTCATACTGCGTCCAGATGATGAGCTCTCCAATCAGACAGTAATTCATCTCTGCACTGGTGATATTCTTCAGCTGAAACTCACCAGGCAGACCCGCCAATCTATACCTGAGTGGGAGGGGGAGAGAAAGGATTAGATGTTTTTTTGGGAGTTGATTTTCGACCTATAACACAAACATTCTCAAAAACACTTGCTAATTCATCTAAATTTTAAAATTCTTTCTAAAAAAACATGCAAGTGGTGTTACATCAGATTGCTCATAGTCTATTCACTGAGCATCTATATACAAAAATGGCAATAGTTGACTGAAATCACCAGTTCCAATCTGATTGGCTGGCTTTACGCAACTTCTGGGAGTGGAGTTCAATTGCTATGTGGAGCCTAAGGTGTTTTCAAGGATTTTTAGCATCTTAACATATGGTTGCTAGGGTGTTATGGGTGGTAGCTATGTCACTGATAGGTGGTTGCTTATGGGCCAAAGTCTAAAGAGCCCACCCCTATGATATTCTGGTCCATAGATATGGCTTGTGTCACTTCCTCTACATTTATTGGATTTTTTTATTTTATTTTAGTAATTTTTTTGCCAGTGTTCTTGTCTACCACACGAAGATCGTGTCTCTGATTGGCTTAGAAAAGAAATAGTCTCAGCTCAATGCACAATTGGAAGTATCATTCTTGTCCTTAACAAATTAAGCAAATGACGAATTATACAATGAAGTTTAATACTTGGGGTTAGGGGTGTTCAAAGGTCATTCCATATTATGGTGACATGGTTTGTTGCTGGTCGTTGGTGGTGTACCAGCTCTGTCCCACTTGACCCAAATGTCTAATAGTACGTTGACCTCAGCCACAACCAAAGGCTTTCAAACATCTTGACCAGCTTGGACAAGTCTGGACCAGTTAATGGCCAAAAATGACCAGGTCAGAACAGCTAGAAACAATGTGAAATGTTGCTACCATCAGAAGCTGGTTTTAGAGGAATATTCATTAAGTTATTTAAGATTTATTGATAAGGGCTAGAAGGTAATATCAAATCCATTCAGCTGTGTTGTTGATTTACAGCTAGAATCCAAAGCAAAAGACTTTATTACAGTACATTAAAATATGTGTGTATGAGAGAGCGTGAGAAAGTAGCTCTATACAGGGTTCCCACACCTTTTGAGTAATGAATTTCCACAACTTTTCCATGGTTTTACTAGACACTCTTGATAAGGATTTAAAAAATATAATCTTAGAGATATTGCACTCACAAAGAACAATTTAAAGCCAATGAAAGACTGCAGAGCTGAGCAACTAGAAAAATGAGTTTTCACGATAGAAATTTCCCTGACTTTTCCACAACTTTTAAGATTTTATGAATTTCAATGACATTTCCAGGTCTGGAAATCACACTTTTAACTGATATTTCCAAGTTTACCATGACCGTGGGAAACTTATATGTAGATATTCCAACATAGTCTCATGGCAACTTGTAATAATTTGTACGATATGGTGCAATCGTAATCCTACGACTTGGCTTGTACAGAAAAGTACAACGTTTATTCCCACAGAGACCAACAAATCAACAAACAGAATGAAATCGATACAATACAGGCAATTTTAGCAAACATTTGGTTACTCAATCCATATTTTATGCTAAACAAATGAATGATGTATCTCAATAACCTGTAATACACTTCCCTTGTCTAGGGAAGGGAAGCCTAATTCTAAAATAGTGAAATCATATATACTATCACAATCATGCAAAACATGTGCATTAACACACACTTACCTGAGCACATAGCCCCTGAGAACTCCATTGAGCTGTGGTTCTGGGGGCGGCTGCCATTGAACCATAATGCTCTGGTTGGTTCGACCACTTGCCACAATGTTTTTTGGAGGCGCACTGGGTGGTTCTTCTCGCAGCATCAGTCTGACAGATAAAATCAGAAAAACCTCATCATAAAAGAGAACTACGTCAACCCTGGAAACTTATCTCAGTGTTTCTCTCAGAGGCATCCATAGTTACTAAAAGTTTCCTTCTGGGCTTAGCCAGTATAGCTAGAGCGAGAGAAATTGATCTTTCTGACATGTCTGAAAAGTCTTTAAAAGAACAGGAATAACTTAGAACTGACCCTGCTGTGGTAAAAGGGTTCGCTGAAATAACCTCAATTTCACTTAGTTCTTTAAAATAATTGAAACCTGGAAAAAGAGCTTATTTCATTGGAAACAAAACCAAACTAAGGGGAATCAGACCAGGTGATTTTCACCTTCAGCGTTTTAAAGCCAGAAAAGCCTGTTTCTAACACAGACCCCAAGAAGTATGGACACTTAAATGGTATATATTAAACTGCATTAGATAACAAAATATCAAGTGGCATGCAAACAAATGATGCTAGACCTTTTCTGAGAACTAACTTTACTTTTCATAGCCATATTTACAATTGCTTTTAACCAACTGGTTCCAGGGTCATTTTAGTAGAAGTATAAAGCCAGTTTCTTTAAAGTTCACACAGATGTCCTATAGCGGAGTAACAGGTGTAGTTTGTTACATATATGATTCACTGATGTTTGCCTAAAAGTAGCCATATACAATTGTTTTACAGTTTAAAAATAATCCTTTTGTTAAATATTTTGTTTGAAAAGTGAATCTTTCTTTAAAATAAATGCCATATGACTTTCATTATTTTTTTAAATTTTTTTTTAATGTGGCTGAATTTACATATGTTCTCAGAAATGTGCTTTATGAAGCCTGAAAAAGCAATGTCTGGTTTTTAAATTTGGCAACAAAAATACAAAATAAATAAATAAATAAATACATTAATAAATAAAAAAGAGCCAAACAGGTGGCCTACCTTTGTTGCATTTTCAGTTGACAGAAATATTAACAATAACTTATGATTACTGAGAAACTTGCCATCAAGCTCTCTTGTTCCCTCTGATGTGAATAATTTTTCCAAATCAAACGAGAGCAAAATAAGCATTCAAATACAAATATATAACAAAATAATTTTTAAACAAAATAACGTTTCAGTATATGAACTGGCTTTAGAAAATTGTATGTTTCTAATATATACTACAGAAATTGACAGATCTCTTTTAGATTCACCCCATTAGAGTAATTCAGCGAACCCTTTAATTTCTTAATTTGATCAATAGCATGGGCTTTGAACTCAAAGTCTATCTGTAGGATTCAGGAAACTGTAGATTGCCAAAGCGGGCAATAAAAAATTATTTGCTCTAATCTGCAGTTTAAAGGTTGTTAGCTTGATTAAGTGGTCAAGCCCTAAAGTGTCTCAAGCGTGCAAACTTGCGGTAAAGTTAAGTCTGATTGATGTTTTGTCAAACAAACAATAAGCATTCTAAACCAATTTTAAAGGCTTAGAAATATTCATTTTAGTCCATCATTTTGTATCTTGGGCAATTCGGAACAGATGGCATTATTAATACCACCTATTATTTAATTTTTGTCATTAATGTGAATTCTGCTGTTAATACAATTGTATAACTTTAAAATTTACAATGTTTTGGCTATGTAATTTTGGGTGTATGTAGTTAAAATGGGAGTCTAAATTAAATACTTTTGGAAAGTTGACCAGTGATGTCCTGCGGTGTGACATGCTATGCTACTGTACATTTAAAACTATTTAAAAAAAGCATTTTACTAATTATCTTATCAGTATTATGCATGTAGCATTTATGATCTCATATTAATTGAGGGACAAGGAATATTTTTACTTTAAAAATATTTTTCCACACCACAGGACCATTTAAAGGCAAAAGGGTTACTAAACAAAAAAGTTTAAAAGAAACCTTAAAAGAAATGGTATCCAGTTACAGAACCTAAAATATTCCCTTGTACATTCATATAATTATTAATGTAGGCTCTTTAATGTATACATAATGACTATAGACCTTTCTCTGAAAAACAGCATTAAGTTGACCAATCCAGGTCAAGCTGTAAATATTATTAATAATAAATACGTAAAACAAAAGTTTGACATCAACATTGAAGTGTGCCGAATACATATGAAACACATTTGAATGACAAGACCTTGTACTTATCTACATATTCTATAAGTTGCACTCTTCCTTTGAAGGTACTTTGCCAAAAAAATGAATAAGAAGTATAAAAGAAATAGTTATTTTAATTTTTCATATAAATGATGAAGATCCAGGCATTAATTGGAAATGAGGTCAAAGCAGATAGGTGCTCAAATTTTAATTAGTGCCCTCGCCATCAATATTTGATTTTTTGTGTTTCTGTTCCTCTTCATCTTTTCTCTCTCTTTCCTCTCCATCTATTCCTCTTGTTACCACTGATCATTTCAAATGAAACATTCAGCTTGAAAGATAAGTGATTATACACACAGGTTTGGTGATTTGAATTATGTTTAGCCACATTTAGTCACTACTTTTTTATCAACTATAATGTGTAAAACTTACACTTGCAGCCAAAAGTTTGGACTAATATACAGATTTTGCTGTTTCGGAAGGATATTGGTACTTTAATTCACCAAAGTGGCATTCAACTGATCACAAAGTATAATCAGGACATTACTGATGTAAAAAACAGCACCATCACTATTTGAAAAATGTCATTTTTGATCAAACCATAAAATCAAACACCTTATCCTTGAGTAATCATGCTAAATTGCTAATTTGGTACTAGAAAATCACTTGTCATTATATCAAACACAGTTGAAACCTATTTGGTTTGTTAAATGAAGCTTAACATTGTCTTTGTGTTTGCAATAGACTGGCATGTCTTATGGTCAATATTAGGTCAAAAATGGCAAAAAAGAAACAGCTTTCTCTAGAAACTCATCGGTCAATCATTGTTTTGAGGAATGAAGGCTATACAATGCTTGAAAAGATTTCATACAAATGTGTACACTACAGTCTTCAAAGACAAAGGACAACTGGCTCTAACAAGGACAGAAAGAGATGTGGAAGGCCAGATATACAACTAAACAAGAGGATAGTACATCAGAGTCTCTAGTTTGAGAAATAGACACCTCACATGTCCTCAGCTGACAGCTTCATTGAATTCTACCCGCTCAACACCAGTTTCATGTACAACAGTAAATAGAGACACTTTTGAAACAGAAAAAGCACAAAGAAAAGGTTAGAGTGGGCAAAGAAACACAGACAATGGACAACAGATAATTGGAAATGAATGTTATGGATCTTAACCCCATTGAGCTTTTGTGGGATCAGCTAGACTGTAAGGTGTGTGAGAAGTGTCTGACAAGACAGCCACATATTTGGAATGCCAAGGATCTGCAAAGCTGTCATTGCTGCACGAGGAGGATTTTTTTGATGAGAACTCTTTGAAGTAGTTTAAGAAGTTCTAAAACATTTTTTCAAATTATAATAGTAATTTTTCACATTATTAATGTCCTGACTATACATTGTGATCAGTTGAATGCCACTTTGGTGAATAAAAGTACCAACATCTTTCCATAAGCGCAAAATCTGTACATTATTCCAAACTTTTGGCCACCAGTGTACATGTAATTGTATGTTTGTAAAATAATGATGAAGTATTTCCTGCAATTTCTTATTAACTAAAACATCAATTTGGAACCTTCTATCAGTCAATCAACGTATGAATATCAAAATGTAGCCACATTGAAAAACATACACAATAAAACATGAATAAAATATAATTATGATACATCTACAGTAGGTACGCACATAGGCAACAGAGAACATATGGGCTTTCAAAAAAGATTTAAAAGTCTCAATAGTAGCATAGGATCTAATGTGTAGAGGCAGACTATTCCACCGGCGAGGGGCAGCAACAGAGAAAGCACGATCAGAAAGCACAGTCAGAAAACAGTGAAAAGAACCTTAAATTGAATACTATGTTTAACTGGAAGCCAATAAAGAGAGGCCATCACAGGAGAAATACTGACATGCATCCTAGTTCCAGTCAGGAGTCTAAGTGCAGCATTTTATACTAACTGTAGACAATGAAGCTTTTGAAAGCCCCAAATACAATGAATTACAATAATCCAGTATGGATGAAATTAAAGTATGAATAACAGTCTCCAGATCCTTGAAAGATGGGAAGGGTTTCTATTTGGCAATGGCCCTGAGATGGAAAAAGCCACCTTTTACCACGGAATTTATTTGCTTATCAAATTTTAGACCAGATTGTTCCCAAATGAAATAGAAACCAGACATGGGTCCAAATCACAGTTCTGCATATCAGAGTTAAGTTTCAAGTTGAAACTAGTCTTGGGTCAGGCCTCAAGTCATGATGGAAAACAATTACTAATTCTACTGGATGGCTAATCTTTAAGAGTTCAAGTCTTTATAATATATTATAAATTACTGATTGATTGATTTCTTTGCAACTTCTTTAAAAATCCACTGTACTTGGACTCGTAATACACTTTGCATAAATTAATATTCAGCGGGGTCCAAAATTAAGGGACTGCATCGAAATTCAGGAATTCAAAATCTAATTTAAACCTGGAAATTAACCAAATCTAAGAAAATATGGGGAGAGAAAGAAAATGAAAATAAACACAATTAGTGCACTGTTTCTTGCTCACTAATCAAATAAGCAATTTGTGACATTGAACATTTTAACACCTTCTTACAAAAGATCAGATTTCCTAGCTTCTATCGAAGCATGCAAGATGCTCTTTAGAACATTCTCAGATTATTCTAGGATAACATGTATCATCAGATTTTGCACAAACTTGTGGAGTCCATGCCTGCTTTAGTGTATGCTGTCAATAAAGCAAAAAAGGGACATACCAAACACTATCAAATCCTGAAATTCATCTTTCAATTAACTTTTCACTTAAAATTGTTATGCTACAAAATTGTTATGCTTGTTATGCTGTATAGTACAATTTGTAATGAAAAATTCAAAGATGCATTGAAAAATTTTCAAAAGTGGTCTCAGACTTTTGGACCCCACAGTATATCTCACAATTCCTATACTGTACATTTAAAACTTGGCCTCAACTTTATGTTAAGCAATTCCTTTTGACTTGTTGCTCACCAAAGAGTAACATTAAGATGGTGAAACTGGCCATATTAAAATTAATTGAGTAATTACCAAATGGCACACATTATCTGTTCTTTTAATAACTATGGATTTATGTAGTCTGTTAAATATTTGCTTAATTTTCCACGAACGTTAGCTAGTGGATTACTTTTTCTTTTTTTTTTTGACCTAGTTTTGAGTTTAAAAAAGTTGTTGCAGAGATTTTGCCCCATTGATTTTGCATGTTACAAATGTCTTTCCAATGTTGCTAACATGCATGGTTGACTTACCTATTGGGACATTGCATACTGAGTTGTTGTCAGTGATATTACACACTTGTGTTCATCTGCAACAAATCACTGCACAAAGCACACAGTCATCATACTCTGAAAAAATATGCTCTGAAAAAATATGCTTCCTTTGGTAACATTTAAATTGATTGGCTTGATTCAAGTTAAAAAATATTAACATCACTGTATCAACCTGAATATATTAGGATAACCCAACAAATGTCATTTTAAGGGTTAGATCGAGTAGAAATAGCTCCTTGAGGTAACATTTGCAGGTTACCATTTATTACAACATTATATTTATAGCGGCAGTTCAGTGGGCGAAAATGGCTTGTAAATGACAGGAGAATGGCCAGACTGGTCCAAGCTGACAGGAAGATGACAGTAACCCAATCTCGATACACTCTAGAGACTGTTGCACGTGAAAATATCAGGAAATCAGCAGTTACAGAAATACACAAACCAGCCTGTCTGGCACCAACAATGATGCCATTTTTTCCCCATTTTGATGGTTGATGTAAACATTAACTGAAGCTCCTGACTCATATCTGCATGATTTTATACATCACACTGCTGCCACACGATTAGCTGATTAGATAATCGCATGGATTAGTAGATGTACAGGTGTACCTAATAAAGTGGTCAGTGAGTGTATATATATATATATATATATATATATATATATATATATATATATATATATATATATATATATACTGTATATACTCGCCTATTTTTAAAATGTACACATTGACATCCAATTGAACTGTTTTAATGCTTAACAAAATGTAATTAATATATCTTAAAAATTTCGTTTTTTTTATTTTTTTATTTTATTTTATTTTTTTATTTTATTGAAGATTACTCAATTCAATTTGATGGAATTTTGTTACAAAACTGAAATGCATAAATCTTAAAATTATTATTTTTGAGTGAATGTATAAAATAATGCATCCTTCCTAATATTTGTAGTAAGTCTACATGAATCTTACTGAAGTTCTCAAAAGGCAGTAACACCTGAAGTATAATATATTTATATACAGTACATATTTACGAAAAAAAAAAAAACCTTGTTTACATTGTACAGTAGTTATCCTATATTTTCATAAGAACAGTCACCAAAGATTAGTCAATAAAAAGAATCCAAAGAGTTTAGCTTTTCACATGATTATGACAGCAGGGAACACTTTAGCTGAACTGGCACTGTTTGAAATACACCACCAGTGTCAGTTAAAGGAGGATGGCTTCAAATAGAAGCTAAGATCTAGAGAACAGCATGGCAACCTTTTTCAACATGCCCTTGAAGATTGAGCAGACCTTCTGCCTGTCGTTTCGCAAAGTGTGTTTGGTATGTGCATTTGCTTTACACCTGTGGCTTGAAAAATAGCCATTTTAACTTTTTGGCCTTTAAAGTTCTTTAAGCAATTTGATTTAGAATGCATTCATTGTGATGTGTGCCAATTTATACAAGAGAAAAAACACATGCACAAAAAACAAAATAAAGAACAAACAACAAAAAGGCCTGTATGTTGAAGTGTCCTTCCCTAGAGGCAACTTTGTATATGACATTCTTTCCCCGTGATGAATAAGCTTTGAAAAAAGCAGTTTCTCACACCTTTATAGGATTTTTTTTTTTGAAGATTTTTAAGATTTTTTTTTTGCGTCTACATTGTCATAATGGCTCACAATCAGAGGCAGAGATGGGAGCACTCACGTAATTCAATTACAATCAACTGTTCTTTTGATAGGGTTCAAATCTTGCCCTTCCATTTCCTGTCTAACTAACTGACTAACTATGTGTGTGTCTGCCCATAGGAAAGAAAAATCACAACTGATATATCTTCAATGTGCCAACTGTTTCTCCTAGCCATCAATGAGATTAAATGAGGAGCAAATTGAGTCCTTTGCAAATGTTTCAGAAGAAATTCCAACAATAGCTCAAACTGTGCTCAGATTTGCCAAGATACTATCAAAAGTCAGATTTCAATATGAACTCAATATATTTCTATATTATCAAATACTTCCATTATCTGAGGTATGCTATTCACATTTGTGCCCACTTTTGTTTCTCCAACGTAATTTTAGGAGAAACATCTAAGACAAAGGTGATACTTCAAAGAAACATAGTTGAGAACGCCGTTAGTTCTCCTGAGATAAGAGCAACCTCGGAGCAATAAAAGTTTCTTCTGGGTTCTTACCTGTTCGTCTCTGCACTGTACTGTCCACGTCCCACCTGATTGACAGCGCACACTCTGAACTGGTATGTCCTTGCTGGTGTCAAACCACTGACTAACAAACTAGTTAGTGCAGGACTAACATCAGCCATGTACACCTTCCATGGAGAATCTGTAAAGCAGAACAATAAGGACAAAATCTTCTTCCATGTTCTTTTAAATTGATCTCACTTTACATTACAATGTTCATATTGTAAATAAAAACATTTGTGATTTAAGTTAAAAGACATTTGTCTAAAAGGATTTAAGTTAAAAGACATTGTGCAGTTGTGGTGGGGTTGAGCAGACTGATTAGACTGTGAATTCAGTGACAGGAGGTTGACAGTTCTGCTGCTGAAATTGGTCTGAGCTTACTAAAATTAGAATCACTGCCCCCAGTGACTGAAGCAGAAAGTGTTGTTAAGGTGAAATGGTGCCAAAAGCAAGTTGTATTTTTAGTTGTAAATGACATAATACAGTCAACAGGAATGCATATATTTTTTAACCTTTCTCCCAAAACCCAACCCTAAACCTAACCATTAGTGGAGTAAATATGTAAATTAAGCGCAAAAATACAGCCCCAGAGTCGCGGTCACCATTGGGTTTCTCCCATGGTCTCCGAGATAATTGTAACTACAATAACAAAAAAAAAATTATTCAACCTAAAACTCTATATATATATATTTATTTATTTTTCTGATTCGATCATATAATACAAATTTTGACTTGTGGGACAGTACACATTACCCCTATGGCCTTTTTTTATTTATTTGTATTTATTTCAAACCACTCATATTTTACTCAAAAAAAAAAAAAAAACATTGTTAAAAGAAAGTGCAAGAACATGTGCCTTTTCCATTGACAAGGCATTGACGATGAGGATATCTCAAAATGGCTAAATATTGGTCATCCCTAGCCAATAATTTTATATCTGTCACAGTCTCGGTGAGTACACTGGTTTGTTCCAGTTTGCATTTTTCCTCTGATGATTCAGGTGCTGCTGGCTCACGTAATCAGCATTGCCATGGGAACCCTGATTGTTTCCATGGGAACGCTGATCGCTCCAGCTTTCAGCAAGCGAGAGGCACCTGATCGCTATTAGTTCCCTGCCTATTTACCTCACTCTGTTTTGTGTTCGTTGCTCAAATGTTGTTGAGTGTTGTTACTTACCACTCTCTCTCTCTCTCTTTCTCTCTCTCTCTCTGCCCTAGTCAGTCCTGTATCTTGTTCTCTGTATTGGTTGCAAGTCTTCGCTGTTTGTGCCTGGATTGTGGTTACCTTTCAGCCTGTTGCTTCCCTTTCCTCTATGCTTCTCCTGAGTTTCCCTCAGCGGTTACCTCGCTGCACAGGATCTGCTTCTCACACTACCGCGACACACACAGACCTACGAACACACCACTCTCCATAGGATTCCTCGCGGATCTGCACTCTACACTTTTATGCCGCACATTCTTCACGCAGTGCTCACTCTGTTTCTTGCTGCGGCCCTCCACATACTCTATGGAGGCAATCAAGGTCCCTTTCGTTATCACGCTCCTGACCGGGAGGGCCAGCCAACGGGGAACTGCTATGTGGGAGAATCGCCACCCTTGCTGCTCGTCTTTCCAGGATTTCTCAGCTGAGCTGCTTCGAGTGTTCGAGGGATCTGCCCATGGTCGTGAAGCCACTAGGATTCTGTCCGGTTTGTATGCCATTGAGTTCTTGCTGCATCCGGCGACTGGAATGATGGAGCTCATTGGAGTTGGTTCCTGGATGGCTTGTCAGATACGATCCAGGATGAGATTTATGCTCTGAAATTGCCTCCCCGTTTTGACGACCTGGTCAATCTTGCCATTATAGTTGACCAGCGCCTCACGGTTTGACACTGCCGATGTCACTCTTCACTCCCTACGTCGGCTGACCGTTACCTTCCTCCTGCGACCGGGGCATCGGAACAGCAGTCCGAGGTGGAACCCATGCAGAACGGGAGGACATGCTTCTCACCTGAAGAGAGACAGCGTCGCATGTCCAAGGGACTTTGTCTCTATTGTGCTGGTCCTGGTCACATCATTGCCAACTGCCCAGTAAAAGCTCACACTCGTCACCGGTGGTACTTGGGCATCCATGGTTGGTAATGCACAATCCGCACTTTGACTGGTCAACCAACTCTGTTCTTAGCTTTTCACAAGGAAAGTCCTTATTATCTTTCCCATTTTCTTAACTCTGTTGTTTCCCCTGTCCAGTCTTGTGTGTCTTTTCAGGATGAACCAGCAGATTTATCCAGAGTACCTGAGGCATACATGATCTAAGGTGGTGTTCAGTCGGTCCTGCGCCGCGACCCTTCCTCCTCATCACCCGTACGATTGCGCAATCGATCTGCTCCCTGGCACTTCTCTTCCACAAGGTCGGTTATATTCACTATCTGCTCCCGAGAGGGAGGCCATGAATAAATACATGAATGATTCTCTGGCAGCCGGTCTCATCCGCTCTTCTTCTTCCCCTGCAGGGGCGTTTTTTTTTTTTTTTTGCCTAGACGATATACTGATCTTCTCCCAGAATATCAAGGACCATGTCCAGCATGTCAGGCAGGTGCTTCATTGACTGCTAGAGAACTGACTGTTCGTTAAGGTGGAGAAGTGTGCTTTTCATGTGCAATTGTTTCTGTTCCTGGGGTTCATCGTCTCGTCCGAGGGAGTGCGCATGGATCCGATTTAGGTCAGAGCAGTTTCCGATTGGCCAACCCCAAATTCCCGCAAGTCCTTGCAAAGGTTTCTGGGGTTCGCAAATTTCGTTATTTCATTAGCAAATGCCACTGGTTAGAGGATTTGGGGGTACCTTTCTTGGTCTGGACCGACCATAAGAACTTGGATTATATCCGACGAGCTAAGCGTCTAAAGTCCAGACAGGCTCGTTGGGCACTATTTTTTACTTGTTTTGAATTTGTTTTGTCTTACTGTCCGGGCTCTAAAAACACCAAGCCTGATGCCCTGTCCCGATGTTTTGAAGTCGGCACCTCCATTGCCCCTCCGGATACCATCCTTCCCATCTCTCGGGTGGTGGGCATGGTGTCCTGGGACATGGAGTCTAAAGTCCGTTCCGTGCTGCTTAACACCACCTTGCCCGCCGAATGCCCAACGGGTCTGTTATTCGCTCCTCGTTCAGTCCGGACACACATCTTCCGGTGGGGCCACTCATCCAACATTGCCTGCCATCCAGGGGCTGCTCGTACTCTGGCGCTAATTAGACAGCGATTCTGGTGGCCATCACTAGCGCAGGATGTTTGCCGATATGTGTCCGCTTGCCCTTTCTGTGCATCTAACAAGACTGCCTGTCAGCCTCCGGCTGGACTCCTCCAACCGCTGTCAGTTCCTTCGAGACCCTGGTCCCACATTGTCATGGATTTTGTCACTGGTCTTCCCCCATCCCATGGCAACACGGTCATCATGACCATGGTGGACTGTTTCTGGAAGGCAGCTAATTTTATCCCCCTCCCCATATTACCTTCAGCGAGGGAGATAGCGGTTGAAGTCACTAACCACATCTTCTGCATTCATGGCCTCCCGGTCGATGTGGTTTCTGACAGGGGACCACAGTTCATGTCATAGTTTTGGGCAGAATTCTGCCGACAGCTGAGGGCTACTGTAAGTCTGTCCTCTGGGTTCCATCCCCAGACTAATGGGCAGGTGGAGCGGGCGAATCAAGAGCTTGAAAAGACCCTGCATTGCATCACTTTCCATAATCTGTCTTCTTGGATCTCTCATTTAGCCTGGGTTGAGTGTGCCCACAATTCCTTTCCGTCATCATCTATGGGGCTATCACCTTTCCAGTGTTGCCTAGGTTACCATCCCCCTCTGTTCCCTGCACCAAGAACCCGACATCCAGGTCCCTTCTGTGCATGCCTTTATTCAACGATGCCGTTGCACCTGGCGGATAGCCAGAAAAGCCCTCCACCGGACTGGTACACATGTCAAGAAGTCAGCAGACCACCACCGGTCTAAACCTCCAGCTTACGCCTGCGGGCAGAAGGTCTGGTTGTCTGCTAAAGACATTCATCTCCGACTCCCCTCTCGTAAGCTGGGGCCCAAATTCTGTCACAGTCACAGTCACTGTCACAGTCTTAGTGAGTCCGCTGGTTTGTTCCAGTTAAGGTGAAATGGTGCCAAAAGCAAGTTGTATTTTTAGTTGTAAATGACATAATACAGTCAACAGGAATGCATATATTTTTTAACCTTTCTCCCAAACCCCACACAGGGGTTTGGGAGAAAGTGTTTACATTTTTACATTGTGTTTACAGGTGCCCCTGGCTCGTGTAATCAGTGTTGTCATGGGAACCCTGATTGTTTCCATGGGAAAGCTGATCGATACAGCTTTCAGCGAGCGAGTGGCACCTGATCGCTATTAGATCCCTGCCTACATTTACCTCACTCTGTTTTGTGTTTGTTGCTCGATTGTTGTTGAGTATTGTTATTTACCACTCTCTCTCTCTCTGCCATAGTCCTGTATCATGTTCTCTGTATTGGTTGCCAGTCTTCACTGTTTGTGTCTGGATTGTGGTTACCTTCCAGCCTGTTGCCTCGACGCTTCTCCTGAGTTTCCCTCAGCGGTTACCTCTCTGCACTGGATCTGCTTCTCGCACTACCAAGACACACACAAACCTACGAACACACCACTCTCCAGAGGATTCCTCGCTGATCTGCACTCTACACTTCTACTACGCGTACAAGCCTACGAACACACTCTACTCCTCCACGCTGCAGCCGGTGCCGGGTACCCATGATGCTTCACCAGCTCTTGCTGTGTTTAATAAATAAACTGTTCCTTGCCTCTGCACTTGGATCTTTTGTCTCATCCTTTCTAACAATATCGGCCTAACACAACAATGAATACTAATGAGATCACTTTCAACATAGACATTTTAATGTAAAGTGTTACCTTTAAATGTAATGAAAAACATTGCAGACAACACCAGACTTATTTGTCTCATACTAGACTTTTTCTTGCTGCATCAAAGTATATATTTCTTGAATAAACTGCTATTTTTATTTTCCTTGTTTTATTTGATTTATGGTCAGTTATTTGAATTATCTCTTTCTACACAGAGGTTTAACAAATGATGAAATTGACTGGGCTGTTGTTTATTCGGGAGGTGTTACTACGCACAACACTCAGTGTGTGTGTGTGTGTGTGTGTGTAGTACATTAAAAATTATGGGAAGCAGATCAATGAACAATATTACTTGTGAAATCACTCAAGCAGACCCAAGAGAACTGTAGGAATAATTAATATAAAGTACAACGAGAACAGCAAGTAGTCAGCCACAAGATGCATATGAATGCCAATAAAGAGAAAAATATACACGCACAATACCACATAATGTCAAATAGTTGCCTATAGTTTCTTTTTCTTTCAAGCTTCAAAAAGGAAGCAAAAACACCATAATATCATAAAAGTGGTCCATACAACTTGTGCGCTATATGCCAAGTCTTCTGAAGATATACGATAGCTTTGAGTAAGAAACAGACTGAAATCTGTTTCCAAGATTTTAGTCTGTCCCAAGTCATTATATACTGATGCTGAACTGAATTTGTGAACTGAATTGTGAACTGAATCAATGGATTCATTGAAAAGATCAGACTCGTTCACATTCGT
Organism: Myxocyprinus asiaticus; assembly: GCF_019703515.2. Classification (NCBI taxonomy): domain Eukaryota; kingdom Metazoa; phylum Chordata; class Actinopteri; order Cypriniformes; family Catostomidae; genus Myxocyprinus; species Myxocyprinus asiaticus. Next base: position 12,718,930 of record NC_059351.1, on the reverse strand, counting down.
TCACAAATCGAACATTGCTACTGAATTCTCATGAGCGCGCCAAGGAAAACTAAGGCAGCTGTTAAGATTTTCAGTGAATAATGACTTACATTTACATCTATTCCTCACACAAAGATATTGTATGGCATTTGAAGACTTAGAATACAGTGCACAAGTTGTATAGACCACTTTAATGATACATTTATTGTCCTTTCACATCCTTTTTGAAGCTTGGAAGCTTTAGTCCCCATTCATTGTAACTGCAGGTGAAAAAAGCGACAAGCATGGTCTTCAGAATTTCTCCTTTTGTGTTCCATGGAACGAAGAAATTCATATGAAACAACATGATGGTGAGTAAATGATTACAGAATTTTTATTTTGGGGTAAACTATTCCTTTCAAATGTGTGCGTGAGGGAGAGAGAGAGAGATCTTGGTGTTTATTACAAACATTCAGCACCTCTGCCCAACCACATTTTTCAATGTCTTTCATTGACAATACACAAATCAATCTCTCTCTCTCATTGTTTCCCATCACTATCTCTTCTTACATTCATCTTCATGTAACAGTGTCTTGGCTCAATACAGCGAAAACAAACCTTCTCCCACAACCCTCGATTACAATACACTTCCATTTCTCTTCTGTTTTCACTCATTTTAATGTCTCTTGTCTGTTTTTAGAGCTCAGGAAGGAATAGAGTGAGAGGAAAATGGGAAAGGCCTTAGAATTAGTTGAACAGATTGGCTGCAAAACAGCTTAATTGAAAGCTGCATCTAAGGCACATTAACTTTAATAAACCATATGCCAAAGCTCACATAAAAGCACACGCACACACACTTACTGTTCTCAGAGAGCTCAATGATGTAATGCAGAAGAGGGCTATTCCCATCAAATGGACGAACCCATGACAGAAGAACCGTCCTGCTGTCTGTCTCATTCAGAGCCACCTGCAAGTTACGCGGTGAGTGAGGAAGCTCTCTAAAAAGAGAAAGAGAAATAATCAGAACAATCTAATCTATCTGATTGTAAATCTAAACACTTTGAAACACTTTAATCTCTCCTCATTAGTCATTTCCGTAGCACAACTGGATCCATGAATACTTATGGATAGGGGCTTGTTTAAACACCTAACCGTAAGTATAAGTTATAGTAATAGCAAGCACCACTAATAAATAACAATCTTTAGTTCTATATGATCACATTCATGTGGAGTTGCTTTGTAGACATGTGACTTTGTTGCAGTGTGCACTCTTAAAACGGTGCTTTAGGGGTTTTGTGGATGACAAATGATTGGTAGATAGAAGCAGTATCCCTCTAAAATCCTTTGGAGGGTTCTTTATAGCTCCAAGGAGTATTTGGTATCTCAAAACGGTCCTTAGCACCTTCTAAAGCTTCTTGGTTACAAAATGATTCTTTGACAAAAAGTATGTGGAAGTGTTTTTGAGTTACCAGTTTCAATATGTAACTGTTCAATATGCAATCCTTGTGTTTGAGCTAAAACATTTTTAAGTGTCATGTAAAACAATAAGAAAAGCTGTCCTTCTGTTAACCTTTTTTAACAACAAAATTTAAACAGGCATTACATTCAATAATGAAAATATAACTTTTAAGAAACAGTTTACCGAAACTGACAATTCTGCACTGAAGAAAAATGATTTTGAGGTGAAGTAATATAACAAAAAAGATGAAGTACTTTCTACTGTAATGACACACCAACACAGGAATGGGAGGTTATTGAACAGAACACAAAGGAAACAGGTAAGTACCATGAGGTGAGTATTCAGGCAAGTAAACAGTCTTATTAGCACAGCTTTTGTAAAACCAGAGAACATAGGCAGAAGGCGATCAACTGAGCTAATTTCTTTTTACATTTGGTAACTTCTTGTTTTGTGCAGTCTTACACCCTTTCTATTCCAGACACGAGTGGCGTGGTATGACGCAACAAAAGCAAATCACTCCCAGTATAATCAATGATACTGTCTACACTGGATGTGTAAGTTGCTTTGTGCCAACAGTAAACAACCATGTTTTGCTGAACGCACTGGTGCTACTGCTAACAAGACAAATAAATAGTTTAGAACGTTTGTTTCGAAGCGTCCAGTGTAGTCAGCCTCAAGCTGATGCGTCGTGACGAGACATCACTTGCGTCTACTGTAGACAGGGTGTATAGTTCATTTTCTACTCAAAATGACATTCATGATCAAAATAATTATCTGTTGATTGTCACCGTCATGGTGTTTTGTGCACCAACTCTATATCTTGTTTCATTCGCCAGTGATGCAAAAAAAAAAAAAAAAAAAAAAAGTCAGTGGGAGGCATCCGTATGTTATGTAGTACATGATAACACATGTGTTTGTAAGGAAATTTCAAAATGTGATATTATTCTAATAGTTCATTTAAGTACCATGTACATCATATTTGCAAGTAAAAGTTACTGTATTTACTAAAATGTTTAAGCTTAATCTCTTTAATCAATATTATGTCATGAAGTAGATTTTACTTAATTTTATACTGTTAAGATTTACTTATTTTCAGTGTGTCATCACTTACTTACTGTCATGTTGTTCCATACTTGCATGACTTTCTTTCTTTTAAGGAACACAAGCAGAGAAATTTAGAAAAATATTTGATCAACTGTTTTCCATAAAATGAAATTAAACGTCATGGTTACTTGTGTAACCTCCGTTCCCTGATGGAGGGAACGAGACGTTGTGTCGATGTAGTGACACTAGGGGTCACTCTTGGGAGCCCGAGACACCTCTGGTCTTTGATAAATGGCCAATGAAAATTGGCAAGTGGTATTTGCATGCCACTCCCCCGGACATACGGGTATAAAAGGAGCTGGTATGCAACCACTCATTCAGGTTTTATGCTGAGGAGCTGATATATGGTCCGGCCATTTCAGCGGGTAGTTCAGCGTTGTGGCAGGAGGGACACAACGTCTCATTCCTTCCATCAGGGAACGGAGGTTACACAAGTAACCATGACATTCCCTATCTGTCACTCACTCGATGTTGTGTTGATGTAGTGACACTAGGGGTCCCTATACGAAACGCCACAATTGGCTGAACTGTGTTACGTGAACTGGCAGTGTGTGGTGGGCAGACTACTGTGTGCCTCATAGCCAGCACACCAGGTCGACACGTAACCTCCCCCAACATATTTATGAGTGTCGAACGGCCCTTTTTGGGGACAAGTCGACTACCCAAAAGATAGAGACAGGCTTAACCCAGTCGTGGCCTCTTTTCCCCTTCTTTTTTTCCACTCCCTAAAAAAGAAGGGGGATTATCTGACTGGGCCGCCAGGTCTAGTCGGGGGGTGTCCCTCCCAAGAGGAAGACACCGCAGAGACCACACCTCGCCCAAAGAGAGGGGCGGGGGATATTTAAGTGGAAAAATACATCATATGGTCTTTCCAACCATGTGGGGAGTCTTCAAGGTAGATCCTGCCCAATGGGGGAGGAGTTACTACAAACATGGAGACTGGGGCAGAGGGGCTCTGCCCAAGGAAGATGCAGTTTGCCAACAGGGAAACGAATTAGCAGAAGATATATAAATTGCATGGGGTTAGCCTTACAGGGAACCGCCACATGCGGAGCACCTACCCCAGAACAGGGCTCTTAGTTAGCGCGTGTACTGGGCCGGCAGCAAGTCTCTCCGAAAACTCGACTGCCACAGGGCTCGGAGGAAGTCAACCAGGGAACAAAGTTTGTGAACACTACTGGGAATTAATGGCGCACATCTTCAGCTCCAAGGGAGGTGGAAAGCGCTATGTGCAAGCGATACACCCGGCCAGCTATCCCGGGCTTATCTGCTTGTGTTGCATGCCACTACCTGGGAAGAAACCGGTTCCACCCGGAGGTTGTAGACCCTTGCACAGGTGTTGGGTTTTGCCCAGCCCGCTGCTCTGCAAATGTCTGTTAGAGAGGCACCCCTGGCCAGGGCCCAGGGAGCCGCTACACCCGTGGTAGAATGGGCTTGTAGCCCTACCAGGGGCGGCATGTCCTAGGCGACATATGCCATAGTTATGGCGTCAATGAGCCAGTGGGCGATCCTCTGCTTGGAGACAGCGCTTCCTTTCCGCTGTGCACCAAAGCAGACAAAGAGCTGCTCAGAGATTCTAAAGCTCTGATTGCGATCCAAATAGATGCGTAAAGCGCGCACCGGACACAGCGACGACAGGGCTGGGTCTGCCTCCTCCTGGGGCAGCGCTTGCAGGTTCACCACCTGGTCCCTAAAGGGGTGGTGGGAACCTTGGGCACATAGCTCGGTCAGGGTCTCAGGATCACGTGAGAGTAACCTGGACTGAACTCCAGGCACGTTTCACTGACAGAGAACGCTTGCAGGTCACCTACCCTCTTGATAGAAGTGAGCGCAGTCAGGAGGGCAGTCTTCAAGGAGAGTGCCTTAAGCTTGGATGACTGCAAAGGCTCAAAGGGGGCTCTCTGTAGACCCTGAAGAACTACAGAGATGTCCGATGAGGGAACACGGTGCAGTCTGGAGGGATTCAGCCTCTTGGCGCCTCTTAGGAACCTGATGATCAGGTCATGCTTCCCTAAGGACTTACCATCGACTGCGTCATGGTGTGCTGCTATGGCGGCAACGTACACCTTCAAGGTGGAAGGGGACAGCCTCCCTTCCAACCTCTCCTGCAGGAAGGAAAGCACTGATCTGACTGCGCATCTCTGGGGGTGTTCCCGATGGGAAGAACACCACTTAGCGAACAGACGCCACTTAAAGGCATACAGGCACCTCGTAGAGGGGGCCCTAGCCTGAGTGATCGTGTCTACCACCGCAGGTGCTAAACTGCTTAGGTCTTCCGCGTCCCGTCCAGGGGCCAGACATGGAGATTCCAGAGGTCTGGGCGCGGGTGCCAGATGGTGCCCCGTCCCTGAGAAAGAAGGTGCTTCCTCAGGGGAATTCGCCAGGGGGGAGCTGTCACGAGAAGCGTGAGGTCCGAGCACTATATCTGGGTGGGCCAGTAGGGTGCTACCGGGACGACCTGCTCCTCGTCCACCCTGACCTTGCACAGGGTCTGTGCAAGCAGGCTCACTGGGGGAAACACATATTTGCGCATGCCAGGGGGCCAGCTGCAGCATGTGGGGCAACCAGGAATAACGCACAATCGGAGAAAGATGCGTCTTTAAAAAGACGTTCCGTATGTGCCGCTCTTTTAGAGAAATATACTCTTTTAGAGAAATATACTCTTTTATTTCTGCTGAAGCGCTCAGGGGCATTCTCTGCAGTGCACCAGAGCAGAAGGGGGAGAAGCCGCTGAAATGCGCCGTCAGATCCAGCAGAGGTGAATAAACAGTACTATTCAGCTCAGTGAGCGTGACCGTTCGGCTCCGAAGAGAAAATCTGAATGAGTGGTTGCATACCAGCTCCTTTTATACCCGTATGTCCGGGGGAGTGGTATGCAAATACCACTCGCCAATTTTCATTGGCCTTTTATCAAAGACCAGAGTTGTCTCAGGCTCCCAAGAGTGACCCCTAGTGTCACTACATCGACACAACGTCGAGTGAGTGACAGATAGGGAACTGTGATTTACAGTGTCGTGCTCCATAAACACCATGGTTATGAAACCATTAAATAGTGTGAGAAACAGACTGAAATATAGTGCACAAGTCCTATGGATGACTTGTGAAGCCTGACAGCCCCAGGTCACTGTCTGCTTTCATTGTATTGAAAAGAGTAGAGTGAACATTTTGCTTTTATATAGTATTTTATTAAAATATACACGAAGAGTATAATATACAAAACATAAAAAATATGTAATGATCAGTGACGATAGTGATGTGTAAAGAAACTTCGGTAACACTTTACAATAAAGTGCCATTTGTTCACATTAGTTAACAGCATTAGTTAACATGAACTAACAATGAACAACAATATTACAGCATTTATTAATGTTTGTTAATGTTAATTACAACATTAACTAATACATTTTTTAAATCTAATGTTGTATTTGTTAACATTAGTTAATGCAATAAGAACTAACATTAACTAACAATGAACAATTGGAATTTTATTAGCTAACAGTAACAAAGCTTAATAAATGCTGTAAAAAATATACTGTTCATTTTTAGTTAATGATACCTAATGCATTAACTAATGTTAACAAATGCCACTTTTTTGTAAAGTGTTACCAAAACTTCTATATGAAGCTGCCTTTGTGGCTATCTCTGACTATAGATCATTCTGATATACTGTAGATTGTAACAAAGCAATTCACACTATCACACACACAGTGTATTGAAAGCCTTCTGGTTGAACAGGGAGCAGTTGAATGAGTGCTGATGCCAAATATCATATGGTAATCAAAGCTGAGCTAGTTTGAATCTCATGTGAGGTCCAAGAATGGGAACATGTCAATCCAAGTATACCACCAACATCCTATTTACATGATATAAGGTAATCAACTGTATTGGATTTAGAAACATATGGAACCATATGTAATTTGCCAAAGGTTTAATTGGGTCTCTTTGCACTTTGAACTCAATTTGTAACCTAGATTTCATACAGTATGTTAGCATTAATTCGGTATTTAATTACATCAAGATTTGACACTGATTCAGCCATTTTATTTTTTATATTACTTTTTCCTATTAACATTTTTATATATATAATACAATTATGTCCTTTGAAAACTCTGTTTGTGTTGAAAGTATGTATCTGAGTTTGTCCCTCTGTCAGAAAAGCCTAAAAAATACAATATTCCATACATATATAAATGGCAAAGGCTATTGTGGCGAGTGGGGCAGGGAAGGAGGAGGGATGCGCTGTCATGGAGTCCTCGCTGCTGCTGTCCGCCAGGAAGCGGAGGAGCCATTGTCGTCCGCCAGGGGATGGACGACTCGCTGCCATCCGCCAGAGGAACCACTGCCGTCTGCCAGGGGATGGAGGAGCGGCTGTCATCCGTCAGGGGGCGGAGGAGTGGCTGAGGACCAGTCAACAGCGTGTCCAGGGCCAGCAAGCCCATCTCCCTCTCTCCTCTCTTGCTTTCCTCTCTCTATTCTCTCCCCTCCCCCCTCATTATGTTCCCACTCCCAGGCACGTGCGGATCAGACCCGGAGACCATCCTGACGCGCCGACATTCATTCTCTCGAAATGGCGGGGGGAGGCGGGGGGTGGGGGTGGGGGGGGAGTAGGTTACAGCTCGGAGAATTCACTGGTCTGAGTTTGGCGATGGGGGTATGTGGCGAGCAGGGCGGGGCAAAGCGGCGTCTGGGCAGAGCGAGGCCGGGAAGATAAGTGGTGAATGAGTTTCACCTGTGTGCCACACCGGTTTCGCATTCCAGTGAGGGGCAGGAGTATTTAAAGAGAGGAGACAGCAGCAGACAGAGAGAGAGAGAGAGAGAGAGAGATGAATGAAGCTGTGTGTGTGTGTTCGGCATGTCTGCGGGGAAGCAGCACGTGAAGTTGTTTTGTGAAGTTCGATCCCAGATTGTCAGCATGACAAAGCATTTTCACACCATTGTAAAACTCTGAGCTACTAAAGTGACATGTGGGGACACAATTTGTCATAAACTCGTGTGTTTCCATCAGACTACTGGAGTACAAATAGTCACTCCGTTCTCCGTTCTCTTAACCCACTAAACGTCTAACACGTTAACCAGTTCAATGTCTCTGCCCCATCATGAAAAATTCAAATATGCCCGCCTTCATTTGACCAGCATTTGACCCCTAAGAATTTTGTCGTGGTTGTCTTGAGCTTGGTCTCAGCAATGGTGAGCGGAGCTAGTGTAAATAGCCTTTGCCAACAAGATGGGCCATTTGCACTTAGTGTAAATAGACACTCCATTTATAAATACATATTACTTGTCTACTGCATGATATTAATTTGCAAGTCCGTGAACTCACATGTACAATAATGTGTAATATACTGTATACATAATATATAACCTGTCAACTACATGAGATTAATTGAATCATATTAGCATGTGAAGTACTGCCTTCTATAAAAAATTCTTGGAGGAGTGCTCTGTTATTTTAATGCCACTGTCAAAAGTATTGTTATTATTATTCAAATTGCATATATTTTCTGTTTATATCTCATAATTTAACTGTCAGTTACTAGGAGTCTTTCTAAAGTTTAGCCTAAAAAACAACTTTTTCGCTTTACAAATTACACCATATTTACACTGAATATTGGTTTGTTCTCTGTAAGTAGCCTACTGCTAAAGGAATTAAATTAGAAGAAATGTAGATCCACACAGCAAGCACCTTGTTCACAGGGAGCTGTACTTGGAGGATTTGGGAATTTGTTCATTATAACTACATTTGCAGAACATAAAATTTATTGTTATTAATGTTATGATATGTATGAATTATAATATTTCTCAACTTACAAGGCATCCAGTAAGATGCTAGTCTTAGCTAGTTTAAGCTGGTCTCCCAGCCTGTGCTGAAAAATGCCCAAACCCCTCAAAAACCAGCCATCAGACCAGGCTGATGTTTACTTCATCAGGGTAAAACCTAAACTGTCCTAAAACTTTAACACTATTCTTGTGTTGCCTTGCAAGCTCTGGTGTTTTCTTTTGGAAACGCAAATCTAGTTTAAAATGCATCCAATTAAACAAGACCTACAGTACATCATGTCCATCATCTGTGTTCCTCTTTATCTCTCATCTACTTCAAAGATCACTGAGATTTCTTCAGCATCCATGCATTTGACAATATGTGGGAGCCCAACACTCAGCCGTCTCGAAATAATTAATATCTAAGTGTATGTATGAGTGTGTGTGTGTGTGTGTGTGTGTGTGTTTAATTAGTTACTGATGCCACAGAAGTCTAGAAACTTGGCTAGTCGTCAAAGAAGATGATCTTAGCCTTGGGCATCAGGCCTATCTTAAGCCTGATTTATACTTTGGAAGAAGCCAAACTTTTTTCTCTTGGGCGAACAAATGCACCCTCGGTGAACAAAGCCTGTGTTTATACTTGAGGCTAATTTATACTTACGGGGCGAACAGACTTCGCTAAGTTCACCTACAAATAATGCCGAAATGCAGTGACGTTTATGTTCGGCCAATGTGTTCGTTTGGTGAGATTTCACATGTTCGCGCACATCTCTGAAATTCTTGATCTAGGAGAACTTGGCTGGTCAAAGAATGTTGATGATTGGTTAAAACGAATTGTAGGTGTGGTTTGGAGGTGACATTTTTATTTACAATCGTGCATGCCAGCTGAGGAGTTGTTACCTTGGTTACTGTCATTAAAATGGATAACTTTGAAGTCTGTCTCTTAGAGATTGTGCGGAAGTATACTTTTTTACACGATTTGCAACACAAACTCTACAATTGCCACGACAATTAAGTAGAGAGAGATTGGCGTTTTTAAATGTGGGCTGTGATAAGTTTAATAAAGCAAAGAAGCAACACAGTACTAAAAGCGGCAGTCCACGGAGAGATAAACCTGCACTGTTTGCTTTACTTGTGGCTAGAACAGTACGTTAAACACCATGACATCACCCTAAATTTAAAACGACGCTACGCTTAAGTATAAATGCCAGGTTCGTTCGCCGAGGGTGCGTTTGTTCGCCCAAGAGAAAAAAGTCTGGCTTCTTCCAAAGTATAAACCTGTCTCCCTGTGGTGATTGGGCCATGGCCGAGCGATGTCTGTGGAAAGCGAGGCAGAGAGAGTGAGTGCGGTGAGGACTGACACCTGTGGGAAATCACCTCTAACAGCAGTTTTGTGTTTGCAGTGAGAGCAGAGAGGGATTTAAAGGGCAATCCAGACCACCGGAGGGAGAGAGAGAGCCAGGCCTGAACTTGTGTGTGTGTGCATTTTTGCGTGGGCTGAAAAGCATTGTAAAAATAAAGAATTACGAGAACTGTTCACCTGGCCCCCGTTTCCTCCCTTGAGAGAGTATAAGAACCTTGCCACACTGGTGCCGAAACCACAGAGTTGGCCGTCAGAGAGCCCTCGCTGCTAACAGAGGATCACAACACCGAGGGAGTGCTAGATCTGGTGCCGCTGGAGCAGTGCATCAGCCAGCAGCCAAAAGGGACAGCTGAGGGGTCCAGTGTCATCGCCCGGCATTGTTGAGGACCGCTTTGCAGCTGGCTAAGGACCGACTGGCGGCGTGATCGGGGACCGGCCTGTTTTTTCCTTCTCTCTCTCTCTCTCTCTCTCTCTCTCTCCCCTCATCCTGCTCATGTTCACAGGAGGCGGGGAAAACCATCCAGCAGCGGGATGGCCAGAAGGGCTACATCTCCCCTCCGGATGGCTCCCCGGCCTGAATCGATGGGGTCGATGAGGGTATGTGATGTGTGGCCGGGCCATAAGGATGGACGCCTGGTGCTGAATTACCCCAATCAGCCGGGAGAGGGATAAAGAGAAGCCGGAGACACCAATTCGGGAGAGAGAGAGAGATGTACGCAGCAGACGAACGTGTGCATTCTGCGTTGGGCCGGGAAGGCCAACAGTGTGAGCGACACACAGCGAGTGTGTCCTGAAAAGCAGTTTTATGTTGTGTCCAAGTGAAAATGTATCTAGTATAAGTCTTCCGTGAACTGTTCACCTGGCTCCTGCTTCGTCTTTCATAGGGAAGGCAGAAATCTGCCACACTCTCTCCACTCATCTGTCGTGGCCGCTCTGTCTTTGTAGAGTTTGTGTTGCAAATCATGTAAAAAAGTATACTTCCACACAATCTCTGAGAGACGGGCTTCAAAGTTATCCATTTTATTGACATTAACCTAGGTAACAACTCCTCAGCTGGCACGTGCGATTGTATATAAAAAAACGTCACGTTCAAACCACACCCACGATTAGTTTTAACCAATCATCAACGCTCTTCGACCAGCCGAGTTCTCCTAGATCAAGAGTTTCAGAGATGTGCGTGAACATGAGAAATCTCACCAAACAAACACACTGGTAGAACATAAACTGGTAGATTTCGTCATCATTTGTTGGCAAGCTAAGCGAAGCCTGTTCACCCAATAAGTATAAATTAGACTTTATTCTACTCTCACTGAATCTTGATCTCTCCACACACACACACTTGCACAGCTGCTCCATCCTCTGTCCTATCACTACAGCCCATTTTTGGATAGCTCTCTTGGCTCCAGAGTTGCTAAAGGGATCCAAGCATCTTCCTCCTACAACAGCACTCCAAAAAGACACTTTTGCACCGAGTCCGTGTGTACAAGCGTAGTCGATGCTGAATGTTTTGTTTTGAGTGTGCATACTGGTACAGGTGCATGTATCTTTGTGTATGTAAGGTCCAAATGTTACCTTTTGCCATATCTGCCGACTGCAAGTGAATTGAGAAGAATAGATGCTTTTAATATTTCTTACCAGCCATAAAAATGTATTTGGCATGATTTTTTTTTTAAATGACAAAATAAATTTGCACCTGCTTTTACAGATACAAGTTGATCAGTCTTCATCTCTCAGTCAAAGTGCAGATTTCACTAAAAGTTGGGTCTGCTCCTCAAACAAAGCTATTGTATATCTTCAGAAGACTTGGAATATGCACTTATATGTGATATGTGATACTTTTATGAGGCTTTCTTTGGCATAATAGCTCCAGTCACCATTCACTTTCATTAAAAGGAGAAGAGTGGCCAGGTTATTTTATAATGTGTGTTCCATGGAAGAAAGCAAGTCATATGGGTTTGGAACATCATTAGGGGGCAAGTAAATGATGACATAATTTAAATTTTTGGGTGAACTATCCTTTTAATTCTGGACTCTATGTGTATGTGTCTATTCCTGCTTACATAACTTCCAGGCGGGCGGTTTTCGAGTCATTTCCAGCTGGCGAAATGACCCTGCAGGTGTAGTCTCCAATGTCTCCCGACCATGTCTGGCTGATGTGGAGCGAACCTTCCTTCATCGACACTCGCCCACCAGTCGACAGGCTCAGTGGCCGGGTTCCTCTCTTCCATGAATATCTGAAAAGAATAAGACTCTTTATGATGCCTCATATTCCACCAAAAATATCACACTCCAAAGACCTGCAAAAAAATACACGGCATCCTGAAATAGAACTACAAAGATCGATCCATATGACAGCTTTCCTTCCTTGTGTACTACTTAATGACCTACAGTAATGATGATGGGTAAAGACTAAAAAATATTAAATGCTCAAAATTTTAAGATTTACACATTTCAATTTCATAACAAGATTCCATTAAATAAAATTTGAGCAATATTTAATAAAATAAATAATATAAGTATTTTAAGTGTAATTATTTTAATTTAGTTAAACATTACACAATTCAATTTGATGGAATTTTGTTATGAAATGGAAATGCGAAAATCTTAAATTTAGGCTTAAATATTTTTTGTGCATATCATAAAACAGGATAAAATCAACTGTCTTTAACCACATTAAATAATTAAACATTTAAATAAATGCGTTTCATCCAAAATGACCTATTTTAAATTAAATATCAAATTTTTCAGGGTGATCTCATTTGCTTAGGTATAGTATTTGTATGTAAATTGTACACATTGTGTACATTGTTGAATGTTTGGAGTGGACATATACCAAAAGGTACAATATCAGTATTTTGGCAGCATCTAAATGTAAACTTTTTTACACATGTACATCTTTAGAGATCTTTATGATTCCTCTAAAAATGTGTTTGAGATGGACCTGTTTAATGGCAAATTTATTTTCAAATTAAATCCAGATGGGACGGATAAAAATACAGTCATTTAATATAAATGCAAATCAAACTATGTATTAACTGTATTATTTAAATATTTTATCCACCTTAAAGGAAACATTTGTACTCTAAAATTGTTCATATGAGTCTCTATGATATCCTGGTCCCTAGATATGCCTCGGGTCCCTCCTTCAATGTACTGTAAGTCTATAGCATTTCATCAGCCTGATCTCGTGAAATTTACGTGAACATAACAACATTTTTGCAATTCAAAACTGACGTGCTGTATAACACGTTTGGTTGCAGTTTTCCAGTGGAATGTCCAGTTGGGGGCGCCAAAAGCGAGTAAAATGGTGTCGTATTCAGACGAGGTTTTAAGGTGAATTTTATATGGCTGTTTTTAAAACATACCTCCCTAGCCTAAAGCTTTTGCCTGAACCTAACCATCAGTGTTTTAAAATATAAATGAGACCAAATCAACGCCTAAACCTAACCATTAGTGTTTTAAAATGCAGAAGTGAAATGAAAAAGCACTTATTCTGAAGCAACCACATCATTTCGTGCTGCTTCTATGAATCCGTCATGTCATATGTCAGCTTGAGTTTGTGGCTGGACTTGAACTGCAGTCCAACACTTTATCAGGTGAGCTACTAAGATGCTTTAGAGTAAATGTGTGATGATATTATAAAATGGCAGGGTCTGAGTAATAGAGAGAAAAATAAGTATTTATAAAGTCATAATCAGCCATTAAAGTCATGATTTGAGTGAAAGTGAATAGAACACACAGTTGTTGTAGCACCTCTAGTGTTCTTTTAACCTGGGAGCTGCAGGGAATTGTACCTGGAGACACGTATAACAAGTTTTACAAAAATGTATATAAAGTCACGTTTTCACTATGAGACCAGATTGCATTTAATACTCATTAGGGGTTTTAAAAAAAAAAAAAATAAATTAGCCAAATTCATTACACACATATAAAACAGAGCAAATAAAGACCATTTCATTTAGTTCATGCATGTTTAAATAACAAAAAAAGAAAGAAATGCTCAGCTGAAGTTCTGACCTGACGGTGACTCTGGGGTCTTGAGTTGCAGCACAGTTCAACACAGCAGTCGTGCCCTTGATGACACGCTGGTCCTCAGGGGGTGTTGAAATGAAGGTTCGACCTGATTAATAAAATGAAGTTTAGGACAAAATCACAGCACAGTTTAATCATTACCAGCATCATTATGCACAGTTCTTTATTACAATATTAAGTAATTCTCACAGACAACTTTATTAACAAACAAAATAACATTTACAAAGCATGACATTTCTAAGATTCAAACGTCCCCATAACTCAAAACATACAGAAATATTGAAGGCATCATGTCCCGTATTGAAGCACCAAAATGCTCCAGTCAAACCTATGGACAGGGTAAGTGTGTTTTATTTTTTTTGATTTTGTTTTTTTTTCATTATTTAGGCTAGATGTCAAAAATGTGTATTGTAAACCTACTTTAATATTAAGCATGCACAGCAAGTTGAAATTAGATAAACGCAGGCCTTGGGTTTAAAAGATGACATAAATTCATTAATATTGTTCTCTCCTCCACTTTATAATCAGCCAGGCTAATGAATGCAGTTATTAAGCAAACAATGCCTGCTGATAAAAGGCATGTTTTGAGATGCCTGTACTCCTGTCACTAGTTTCAACAGTGTTCACGCTGAATTTTAAGCATGTTGTTGAATTTATTTATTTGTATTTCAATGTTTAAGTCATTAAGGATAAAATATTCAAAACATTATGCCTCCATACTCAAGACTGTCAGGGCTGCAGTGGCATTGACCAATCCCCCAGAGTTAGAAGCTGAACATGTAAAGTTCCCTGCATCACTCAGCATTATGGGCAGAATCTGTAAGCCTCCGGATTCCAGTAGAGTGAAACGAGGCATCTGAACTGATCCGCTCGCTAACACCTGAGAACCTGTGAAATCCAGATGATTGAGTCAGTTTTATGCTTGTCTCAATGTGAGAAAGAACTTCAAATCAAATGTTTATATTTGAAAATAATGTTCATATGAATGTGTATCTTATGTACCTTTCCTCCAAACAATGGCAGGTTTGGGGGCACCAGATGTTTCACAGCTAAAGACAGCGGACGTTCCATCAGTAACTGTGATGTCAGAAGGAGGAGTGGTGAAGGATGGTGACACGCCTACAATGGAACGCAAACAATTAAATCAGAAAACTGAAAACGATAAGTAACATACAACATGAACTGGCATTCACGACCCATTTTACTTCCATTTCAAAGTGAAACAGGATATTCAATGAGATTTTGGGGGTTAAAAGAGTATCCAGGTTTCAATACAAGTTAAGCTCAATTGACAGCATCTGTGGCATAATGTTGATTACCACAAAAATTTATTTCGACTCGTCCATCCTTTTCTTTAAAAAAAGCAAAAATGGAGGTTACAGTGAGACACTTACAATGAAAGTGAATGTGGCTACATTTTTGAGGGTTTAAAGGCAGAAATGTAAAGTTGTTTAAGTTGTCATTTTTACAGTCATTTTAGGGTTTGTTGACATTCAGGGTTTGTTGTCATGGCAACAAAGTTGTCAAATTAGCTATAACTTTACACAGAAAAGGTTAGTAAGTGATTTTATCACACTAAAATCATGTTACCACAGATATTGTTTACGTCTTGTGGCTAGACTTTTGAAACACTGAGCATTTTAACATTTATGGATTGGCCCCATTCACTTTTCACCATTGTGACGAGGAGGAGGGATAGGTGCAGCGAGATGTGGCAGTTCGAGAGAGAGAGCCACACGCAGCTGCCATGTGTGCGTTTGTGTTGTGTGTCTTTTTGTTTCATTAAATATTATTTTTGACAATATTATTCGTTCAGCCGGTTCCCGCTTCCTCCTTTCCCATTTTAACCTTGTTACAACCATATATATATATATATATATATATATATATATATATATATATATATGCAGGGTTGGGAGGGTTATTTTTTAAATGGATTCCACTACAGATTACAGAATACATGCTGTAAAATGTAATTTGTAATGTATTTCGTTAGATTACTCAAGGTCAGTAACGTATTCTAAATACTTTGGATTACTTCTTCAGCACTGGTAGATTTTTTCACTTTTTTGACTATAAAAATTCTGCCAGTACAGTAAGACAAAATACACATGTTAAAAATACATTCTCTGAAAAACTTAAATATCTTATGCAGTGTTGTTTCTAAAACAAGATAAATCAAATTGATCTTATTTTAAGGATTTTTAGATATTTTTACAGGAAAACGATACAAAAATTATTATCAAGAATATGATTTTTGCCCTAATATCAAAGGTCTTACTAGAAAAAAGAAATTATGATCTAATGTGAATTTTCTTGATAAAAAAATATGATCGTGGCTGGTAACATGTGCATGTAAAATGGTTAGAAATAGCATTGTAGCTTAGCGTAAAGCTGACAATTTACACAAGGATTATTTTTATTTCTTCTGCTCCAAACTTACTTCAAACGTACTTCTCTGTCTGCTCGTATGAATGTAACACATCATAAGAAAGTGTTTCACCGCTGTTCAAATGCACTTTGGATCACATCATTTATATGTATAAATGTTTTCCATCTGAAAGGACTAAATATTAAATGAAACAAATGACAATAAAATGCAAAGTAATCTCTTCGGTAATCAAAATACTTTTTGAATGTAACTGTATTCTAATTACCAATGATTTCAATTGTAACTGTAGTGGAATACAGTTACTTATATTTTGTATTTTAAATACGTAATCCCGTTACATTTATTCCGTTACTCCCCAACCCTGTGTGTGTGAATATATATATATATATATATATATATATATATATATATATATATATATATATATATATATATATATATATATATATTACTGGCTGTCAAATGTTAGTGGAACATGTCCATAGTTAATGTACTGAACTACACCTTTAGTTACTATGCAAGGACACTTGTGTGAACTTGAGGGGAACTGACAATATACTTGGGGACCAATTCTTAAAAAGTAATATAGAACATTTATATCTGAGAAAAGGTATCATTTCTAGTATTGTTTGCTTGCAGATGCCAATTGGTTTGACATTTTGTTATCTAATTAAATGAAATTCGTATATTTTTAAGTGTGGCTTAACTGTCCAAATACTTTTTGGGGGGCACTGTACAGTATATACGTACAAGCAGTATTAAGACAAAGGAAACTGCTGCTCTAAATAGCAAACTCTATTATAACTTTCATTTACATTATTCAAACTATTCCCTTCTTAATTAATTACATCAATATGTTGAATTTGCCTAATTGTAAAACCCTTAAACTTGAAAAAATGGTGTGAAATCAAACTTGAGAGAGCAAAAGAGAGATGAAGATGACTAAGCAAGAGAGAGGAGAGCTGGATGTGTTGATTAAGTGGTGAGTGAGGGTGTGTGAGCGTGTGTGTGTTAATGGTTGATCTCACAGCAGACACTGATTAATTACACAGATCAGTGAGGGGTCTCTGAACTCCCTGATCAATTCACAACCTTAGAGAAAGAGAGAGACCGAAAACGAGATCACAGACTTTAAGATGCGTGATTGTATTTGTGAATCTTTTTTCACATTAACTTGAAGGTACAGTTCAGCCAAAAATGAAAATTAAAAAATCTTTTAATCACCCTTATCTTGTTCCAAACCTGTTTGAATTAATTTTTTTCTTTTCTTCTGTGGAACACAAAATAAATTTTTTTAAAGAATATTTAGGCTGATCTTTTACATACAATGAACGTATATGGTGGCCAAGAGCTATCAAGCTCCAAAAAGTACAAAAATACATAAATGTATACATAAATGTACTTTAAAAGTATGTTTAAAAAAAAAAAAAAAAAAAATATTTGATACATTAGGCTTTGAAGGTCGTTATCCTCTTGAGGTCCAGCAATTCATTTTTGTATAGGACATTTGTTATTTAAGTTTTTCTTGGCCCAAACATGCTACAGTGGTAAATCTTGGGGTATTTTCAGAGGACTACCTGGGCTTTTCAGAGATACCAAATGTTTGAGAGTTTGGCCATGACAACTTCCTCTCCTTGGTCTATAAATATGGATTGAAATGTATCACAGTTCAATTCAGCACATCAAATATAATATGAATAAAAACATTTTTTTTTTCAATAAAATTTTTTATCATATGTATTTTATGCACCAAACACTATACTGACGTTTAAAAAAAGGGAAATTGTAAACCTTTTTTTCGCTGGGTCTCAAGACGTATATGGTAAGATGACATCATAAAAGTGTAATGTAAAATAATGAGATCTTTATAATGACAGAGCAGGCTGAATATGTGAAAATACACAGAAATATTAGTTCATACTTTAAATAAATCTTATAAAAAGTATATGTCAGATTTTTCAAAGCTTTTATATATATATATATATATATATATTTTTTTTTTTTTTTTATATATTATTATTTATTTATTTATTATTATTTTTTTTTTTATAGTGGGCATGAATGGAATGTAATGGTGATTGAGAGATATACCTCAAAACCCTATTGTATCATATTTGATACATGTAAATTCAACATGCTTTTTCAATTAAATAATATACAAAATTTTAACCAAACCAAACCAAGTTGCTTATATTCAGCAAATACTCATTTTAAAATATCAGTAACAATATAATCATTACTGTCATTTTCACTTTATTGAAATAAGTTGTCATTTATCCCAACATAAGATTCATTTTTCACACAAGTTAAATGGATCGATATAAACATCGAAACCCCTTTTTTCACAAATAACCACTAGATGGTGACATAAACATGTGAAACTTACATACCATACACTAGATGGTGACATAAACATGTGAAACTTACATACCATACATTTGTTTTTACCTTTCAGCTTGAACAGAGAGTGAGACACGATCCATCAAACATTGTGTACCATATTTGATACGACGTTATAGGGTTAAGGTTAGGAAAACTTCACCTTAGGTTAAGAGTTTCAAGGTTTCTAAAAATGAAGAAATAGCTAAGTTTATACAACCAATTGAAGAGTATAGTGTGCCGAGGCAAATTTTTTCGCGATAGGGAGAACCCAGTTTAGACCATTTTTAGCAATGAAAAACTGTTGCAGCAGTACAAATTTGATGGTCACGCAAATACAAATTTAAATAGAAATTGCTAACTGGAGGGCAATCTAATAGGAGCACACACAAACCAGAAGTGTGCCTAGTATTATCTGCTCTCTAAATCTTTATAAACTGTACAAATGGATGAATTAAAATCATACCGCAAGTTCATTTGACATATATCGCAAATTTTTATATACTGTATATCCTACACCCTTACTGACCACCACTAATATTCTTAATTTAGGATGGCAATCAGTTCTCTGCACAGTTTTACAAGAATCTTAATGTCTTGCACCTCTAATCCACCCCTACCTGGCACAGTCTTTCAAAGGTGCCTTTCTCAAAAAAGGGCACTTGCCGGCCGGCTGGAAAAGCAGAATCCTTTAATAATGGGTCTGCATGCGAAAATGTGTAGACAAAAAAGTCTTTGAGTCAATTCAATTAGAGGAATATGCAGTGGGAGACATACCAGATCATTCTGACATTCTCTCGCTCCCCTGTCACATGGAGATCAGCGAAATAACAACAGGAGTGCTGCGTGAACATAAACAATTGTACAGACTGAATAAGGAAGTGATTCATAACGTAACTTTGCCCTGCATATGTGTGTGATTGGGGCTTGCCGTAGAAAACGTTACGGAGCTTATGTGAGAAAATGAGTTGCATTCAATAAACAGACTGTTCCGTCTTTAATTGCTCTGTTTTCTACATTTTATTATCAATTATCCTCATTTTAGTGTATTAATATCGCAGTGTGGTGCCGCGCCAGGTGTGGACAGACAGATTGCTTGTCACTGGAATCTTATGGCGTCGCGTCTGGTTAGGACAAGCCAAGGTGTTACAGTATATGCAACACCCTCAGGTCATTCCCTCAGGTAAGGGGAAATCACGCTTTAAGTGTTATACTTAAGGGAAAAACTTAAGGTGTTTTATGCAACCGAGCACAGACCCCAAAATTAAGTTAATTGAAAATCTTCCCCTCTGCTATAGCTCTCAAATTTTATTTGTGCATGTGCTTATTCAAAGTTGGCAAGTTTGGTCATGTCATTAGGATTCAGTTACATCAAACCTGGTGCTATGGACTACTTTTATGGTACTTATGGTGCTTTTTGTCCATTTTTGTAGCTGGAAAGCCCCTGTCACTATATGCTTGTATTGTATGGAAAAGAGAAACTTGGAGTCCAAAATATCTTGTGTTCACCAGAAGAAAGTAAGTTATATAGGTTTAGATTGCCATGTGAGTGAGCAAATGACTGAATTTCCAGTGAACTATTTATTTGATTAGCTCCATTTAATCAACCAAACTATGTGTTTTACACTGATATCAACCTGTTTGGTCATTTTATGTTTGTGTTTTTGTGTGTCTGGCAGTTTGAAGGTCATCTTACTTGTGACAACCAAGTTGGTATATGCCTGGATTTCTCCTGCCATGTTTTGGGCAAAGCACTGGAATATTCCGGAATCGTCTGGCTGAATTCTCCGCACTTGCAGAACCATTGAGGAAGAGATGAGCTTGTATCGCGGGTTATTCAGCGTGGAGAGGGGGACGGCATCCTTATACCACTCCAGCTTTGGTGTGGGAACCCCTAAATAATACACACACCATGACTAGTTGTTTTAGCAGATTATCATGTTCACTACCAGTAAATTATTACTATTTTTCACATAGTAAAGTCAACAAAACTTTGTAATAACACAAATTGAAGTATGGGAAATAGGTAGTGAATTACCCTTTGCCTAGGTGGGCATTCTTTCAACCAACTTCATGAGTTAGTTGAGTAAATAAAGAAATAAAAAAATAAAAAAATAAAAAAAGCATGTTTGTTCGTTTGTTTGATTTTTTATGTAAAGAAATGTATATAAAGGCGCAATTTATATTGTAATTACTAAAGTTATTACTAAGAAGCCTTTAGACTAAAAAGTAAAAAGGGACATTCTGGGTGCAATCCAAGTTAAGATCAATCAAAGGCATTTGTGGCAAAATGTTGATTACCACAAAATAATTATGCTGATTTGTCTTAAAAAAGCCTTAATCTGGGTTACAGTGAGACACTTACAATGGAAGTGAATGGGGCCAATCCGTAAACATAAAAAAACTCACTGTTTCAAATGTATAGCCACAAGATGTAAACTACATGTGCATTAACATGATTTTAGTGTGATGAAAGTTATAGCCAATTTTGCAACTTTGTTGCCATGATGATGTAACACCATATTAACATCTTTACAGCTCAAATAATACACACATTTTTACAGAATATTTAATGTAAGTGCTTTTATAAAATTATAAGCTTCACATTTCTGTCTTGAAACCCTCCAAAAATTCCATTCACTTCCATTGTATGTGCCTCACTGTAACTTTTTTATTTTTGAGTCAAAATTTATTTTTGTGCTAATCAACATTATGCCACAAATGCTGTTGATTGAGCTTAACTTATATTGAACCCGGAATATTTCTGGCAACATAATAAGCAACATAATTCAGTCAAGTGCGTCCAGACTTGTGTACATATTGAAAAATAAATATCAGTTTTCCAAACAACTTTTATCATGTACTCCAAATGTTTAAGCAGTCAATTTACATACAGTATATACACAAACTCCCTGTGGGATTTGGTAAGAAAGATTATTAAAAAAGTAGGCAAATACCCACACAAACAGCCTGATTTATCATGAAGTTAACATTTCCATCAACAGACCTTCATCAGAGCACACTTTGGTTTAATTAATGGAAATTTAATCTAATAAATTGGTTTTGATTGATGAAACTTCCAATAAAATTTTGACATGCTTCACTGAGAAAAGGAGAAGATTTGAACAGGAGGATAAATGAGAGAGTAACTGAGAGAGAGGGAGAAATCGAAAAGGCAGAAAAATAGTGAGTGAGTGAGAGAATGAATAAAACGGCAATTATAATTATAAGCAATAATTGTAAATTGAGTTCAACTGAAAGAGCTCATGATATGCTCATCATGATATGCAAATCAGAAACACATTTAAGAACATAATTTATAAATCCTGCAGCTCAACTTTTTAAAAAGTCACATAACGTGCCTCCATTCTGTGCTGCTTCCTATGGAGGAGTTTCGGCATCGATAGTCTTGTCACACCCATGGGAGGATGCAAGGCAAGGATGTTAAAATAAGACTGTCAAAAACAGCCTTGCTGTAATTAAATTTCTGACAGTTTATGAAAAAGTGCGTGCAAACTCAGCTTCACACTCTTACGAAAGTGCAAAGAGAACAAGCCGAGATTCACAGCAAGTGTAAATTGCAGAGGTACAATCTCTGCAGCAAAAAAAAAAAAAAAACAGAAGAAGAAAAAAAAAAGAAAAAGAAGTGTCTTAGTAGTTTTCAAAAGTTTCTTGACTAGGAAACTGTCCAAATTTACGTAAAAAAAAAAAAAAAAAAAGATAAAGAAAAAAAATACGTAAGAATGAAGGAAAGAAAGAATAAATAACTGCTTGAGGTTTCTCTTTTCAAATATTCCTAGTTAGAAGTCAAGAAAAGTTAAACTTTTAGACACTTGGCACTTTGTTGCTGAAATGTAGGTCAGATTTACGCAGCTTGTTAAAAGGATTTTCTTGGATCCCACAATTGCATTGCTCTGAGCAGCCAAAGATATACCTAATGTCTTTTAACTAGATCCTAACGTAGGAAGAACACTGAGGCCAATTAGCGACTAATAACATTAGCACATGACTCACCATTTCTAATGTACTTGACCACCCATTTCATATCACACATTTTGTCAATTAAGTAAAAATGAATTAAAATAAGGACACGTAGCGCAAAGACGAGTGGGAGTCGTTGTGATGTGCTTGGAGAAAAGGTCAATTTTCTGAGGCAACAAGTGAGACTAAAGAAAAATTTAAATGATAAAAGCATCACATATTATGGTTGACTCAGCACATAAACTGACATTCTTGCAGTAGATTGCAGTCTAAAAGCAAACTGGTCACAGTAAAGCGAGCATAAGCATTATGCGCATTATGGAGAAATTGGTTCATTGTGCTATGACTGTGAGGGCTGCTTTTAAAAGGTATTGCACTGGAAGTGACTTTTTAAAGAAAGTGCTGGTACCTTTATATTCCTGACATTATAAAGATTATAGTTTCCTGGAGTCTTGCAGCAGAATGATTGTACAACAAGCAGAATAAAAATTATATTACTCAAACTCAGATGAGGTGCAAAAATTTGATAGGCACAACACAGCTGCCTTTGTCTAAAAAAGTGTTCACACTAAAGTGATTATATTGGTCAACAACTTGCTGCACAGTTGGTTGCTAGAAGGCATTTCGACTTGACTGCAGCATCCAGCTCGCCCCACATCTGCAGTTCTTATTGAAAATAAGTGACTTCCATTGCTTTGTTGCAGCAAATTGCTGTCCGTGCGAACGCCCCTCAAGAGGGGGAAATGTGTACAGCAGTAGGCGGGGCTTACCTTTGGCCTGACATTGAAGTTCCACGGTCTTCTCAACTTCAGCTATGACTGTCCTTTTTGGATTTGATGTAAAGTATGGGGAATCTGTGATGATACAAACAACCAATACATATAAGTACAAATAAAAGGCAGTCAATTTTGTGCAGCAATTTTGTACATTATATTGTGACTAGAACATCTACTATATCTTCAGAAATTCGAATGGTTTTAATGTATAGGAATTGTATTGGTTTTAGTGGAAACAACAATGGTCCCTGTGGGTCTCTACTGGTAATGTGTTTGCTTCTATTGGTGGCATGTTATGTTAAGTGGATACCATTAGAGACCAATACATATCTGTTATGGAAACCAATACAAACCATTAAATCCTAATGGAATATGGCCAAAAACAAACTACACTTGTAAAGGTATTAAATATTTTTTTGTTGTTTAAATTGATTTATTTAAGCAGGGATCTTAGCTACATACATACATTAAGCACTTTATTAGGAAGACCTGTACACCTACTTATTCATGCGATTATCTAATCAGCCAATCGTGTGGCAGCAGTGTAATGCATAAAATCATGCATATATGGGTCAGGAGCTTCAGTTAATGTTCACATCAACCATCAGAATGGGGAAAAAATGTGATCTCAGTGATTTCAACCATGGCAAGATTGTTGGTGCCAGACGGGCTGGTTTGAGTATTTCTGTAACTGCCGATCTCCTAGGATTTTCACGTACAACAGTCTCCAGAGCATGTTAGCATGTTGCTAAAGGAATGATATGATACTCTAATAAGCAGAAATATACATAGTGCACTAAAATACTGGGTAAAATAGAGTTTTTAACCGCTTACTCCGGTTTATATTTATTTTTTCTTGTCTACCTTATGAGCAAAGAATGCACATGCACATGCTGCCTTAGAAATGACATAAAACGAGGTATCTTAGTAGGCACCATACTGTATTTACGCTACCTACTTTTGGAACAGTCTTCACGTCAGTAGCTTGCACTATGACTCCTTAAAGTGCTGTTTATAGAGGCAGCTCAATAGGTTTTGGATCCTAAAAGTGAGCATGCTTGAATGAAGTATGCTAGTATGTGTGCAAGAGTTGGTGCTTGCTGGTGTAAAAGTCGGATATTCAAGGAGTGTGTTTTGATATCATGATAAAAGAGTGAAAACATGGATGTGTACTTCACTAAACTACATGTAAAAGCAGGAAGTGAGCCCACATGTTTCACAGCTGTCTCTGCTGCTGCACTTAGCTCATCATACTGGTAAAAAATAGAGTAAAGAAAACTTTTTATGAAGACCCTTTCATCCACTGCACTTTAATTCTCGCCTTTATTTTTGGATTTTGTGAGAGGAATATCACGACTCCTGTTACCTTTTTATGCACCTGGCCATTTTTTTTCCTCCCTTGCCTTGTCTATCTCAAGAACGGAGACAAAAGATGTGTAAAGCGGGATGCAGATAACAGCTTTTCATTTCCGAAAAATAATGACAAAAAAGATTGGGGATGGGGGAAAAACAAATAACAGCAAAAAACCTAACTGTGTAACAATGTCACGATTTCTTTAATTCATTTTCTGTCTTTCTTCTTTTGTTCCTCTCCTCCTTTTCTTTATTCCCTAACAAATCAGCGCTTATTCATTCTCATTGTATGTTTATGCAGATCAGGATATACATATTCAGATTGGGGCCTGGATTAGATTCAACAGCAGAAACAATACATACCTCCATGGTCTCGTCTTTCCCACTGCTGGTTGTTCTGACATGTTCACTTTATCTTTCTATAAAAGTCCTACTTAGCCTCCAACAGCCCCAATTTATTCATCACTCCATTGGCTGCCTCATGCATATGCATGGCTCCCTTTCACCCAATCATGTTAGGCGCACACCTGTCAGATAAGCTCATTGAATGAATATTCGTTGCTCTGTCTAATAAGAGTGCGAGTCATGGTAAAATTTTCACAGCTCATCTTTGGTAAAAGATCTTGGGGCAGAGAGTAATATTTGTGTTTTTGGATCAAAGAGCTGCAAGGACGGATGTAAGGAGGATATTTAAACCCGCTGACCTTTTGAAAACATTGCAAGCCGAGAGCTATGACACTGGATGATGAGAGCAAGGGGCAGGGGCGTTGTTAGACTTCAGTGTCATCCAGGGCTTAGCCCACAGGCCATATTATAATATAAAAATAAGAAGAATCCTTCCTTCCATGACTTAAAAAATGACCACCCAACCTGTCAAATAATAATTATATGACACGTAACACTGACACCAGTTCAGAACTTTATATAAGCAAACGTCGGGCACGCAATAAACAGATCAAACACGTTTTAATTTAAATTGCGGAGGATCAAAGCGAGAATTACAACTTGTCAGCTCATTGTTCATTGTGCAGAAATGAATGCTAACAATAAAATCAAAGTAATTTAACTATTTAATTTTGCAATTGTTATGTAGCATTGAGAATAAAGTAAAAATTACGAGAATAATGTCGAAGCATTATGAGTTTAAAGTGGTGATATTTCGAGAACAAATCGATATGAAAGTAACATCAAAGTGATGTGGTGGACAACAGCAAAATGGAGCGTCTGGGTCTTTACATACAACATCACTAACCAGGGAGATAACTTGGCTATGCAACCGTGCTGAATTTGTGGGAAGTATTTGCGAGCTCTCTGTTCATGAATGAGGTGTGCATTAGTACAGGAGTTTTCAATCTGTGGGCGCCTGTTAAGGGAGGCACGAGATATAATAATTGGAACTGCTGTGAATTATATAAGTCCATATCAAGATATTGTATGTGGTAACATCCCCTCAGTTACAGTACTGTTTAGAGAGGAAAACCCAATGGGAACTGCTCGAATCTGTCTGGTTCTTTCTCCTGAATAAATAACATTTCCTACATAACCGCTGAAGAGTCCGGATAATAATATCTGTGCTGATGCGCCAAAAGACCAAGGATTTCTTTATTGCAAATTCCTATCCTAAAGTGTGATTTAACTACGTCCTCCACATCCGTCTCTTGCATTAATGAAGCTGCTGGCTTTGCGTCCGTTCTATCGTTGTGATAATGACGCTCTGTTTAGTCTAATATTGAGGGTTTTTTCTCTAATATTTCTACTTAATTCACACAGTATACTACTTTATTCTCACAATGCTAATACTTTATTCTAATAATTTTTACATTATTCTCAAAATATTATGACTATAATATCAAAATGCTACGACTTTATTCTAATATTTTTGACTATTTTCTCATACGAAATTTAATATCATAATTCTACGACTTTATTCTCAAACTACTAGGATGTTAATTTCATAATGCTACAACTTTATTCTCGTCATTTTTAATTTATTCGCAAAATATTACAACTTTACTATCAAAATCATAATTATTTTTTATTTTTTTATTTAATGTGGCAATAAAACGCCTTCGTGGGATCATCATAACTTTCATTTTATAAACGCATCTCGAAACACCTATTGGGTTTCATGACTGTTATTAAACATGATTCCAGGTTGTTTTTAACAAAGCAAAGTTTCAACGCTTGATAAACAGTAAAGAGTGTTTTTTTCCTCCTGGTGTGCAGACTTAAGTAAAATAATTTGACAAGTTCAATGTCATTTGATTTTAAACCATTTAAAAATCAAGGGACCACAAAGAGGCTATTTAAATGCAGCAGTGTAACTATTGTGCTATTTAGGCTGATAGCTCACTGTGCTGCTATTTTGAATTGCATTTGAGGAAATTCCACTGCAATAAACATTCTTTATTCCCGCGTACCGACTCCCAACTAAACCCGAATAACCAATCAAGATGACTGCCGCATGCATTAAAATCTACTTGGTGTGTGGACTGTTAAAAACAAATGAAGATTAGAAATTAGGTTTATAGATTATATATTTAGAAATTTAGAAAGGCTTGCATAATAAAACCTCAGTGCCTCTGATACAGAAAAGCTGCATCCCTGTGAGAGAAAATAGTAAGCTCCCACACGAGGCTTTCGTTACATGTCTGATGAACTTGAGCACGAAAAGCAGGTAAAAGTCAAAGTGCGAACTGTCAATTAATGCAAGTTGGGCTCACTGATCAGTATTTTGTACCCTGATGTAATGGACATTAAACCTTAATTTTTTTCTTCTCATCACTCATTCAGGGCTATTAACAAAAGATCTGGGGCTTCAGCCCTATCAGCCAGGGTCTTGCTACGCTGCTGGCAAGGGGTGCTGGTTGTGGCAGCATCACCGGCCTTTCACACTGAACATGTTTTGGCATACTTCCGTACAGCTTTTAAATTGTAAACCTATTTAAACATGCGCTAGGTGGACGTATTTGACCGCATTTGAGTTTCGATGTTTTATATCAGCATCTTTTTTTATACGTCGTGTCAAGGTAAATATAACTTTAACTGATAAAAACACATCTCAAGACACCTGCGTTCTACTCTAATCATGGTGCTGCATCTAGCTTTTTTTAGCGTAAGGACACGTTTGGTGTGAATGGCCCCTAAAAACTATGTGTCTGCAATTCAAGTAAGGCCTGAAACATACCTACACAACATGAACGCAAATGCTTCTAGTAATGCAAGGTCAGTTTCACATGTCGTTGCATTCCGAAATGTGTCAGAATGCAATTCATAATGCAACGCAAATACACACTGCATTCTCAAGCACTGTTTAGCACAAGACGGAGCACTTGTATTAAAATACATGTGAGAATTTGGAATGCCCAATATGGCGATGTAGAAAAGCAAGTCCCGCCTTACAGGTAAAATTGCCAATCAACTTTTAGATACAGACACCGCTTGTCAATTAGTTTGAGAAACCGCATGCGCATCACTGGACCAGCCTGAAAACTGTTTTTTTTGTGTGTGATCTGAGCTAAAGAACCAAAATTTATGATACCACTGTTGTCAGATTTCACTGCTGATTTGAAATATTTTCTTTGATCGTAATATTGACCAACCATTTTGGAGGTTTCAGTCTTTTCCCATTCAAGTAGATAGGAGCTGCACTTTTATGGCGCTTGTGTACACAGAAAATAGCTTCTTGACTTGCCTTGAAGGGACTTTGGGTTCATTGTATATTCGCATTCAAAGTATGTGAGTCAAACTACTGCTGTTTAAGCCATTTCAGTAACATAATACTAAAACCCTGTTGGTGACTCCTTTTTATGAGGTGTTACAGAGGAACACTGGTCTTCTTACCAAGGACGGAGAGATACGCTTTGGCCTCTGTGCTCTTCTGGCTGCTGTTCCTGAGCGCCGCCTCACACACGTACAGACCCACGTCAGCTGAGGTGGGGTTACTGATGACCAGTCTGCGACCAAACGAGTCCACTCCTGTTGTTAGTCTCACCCCATTACGCTTCCAGAACACCTGCAGCCTGTCAAGAGATCTGCTCCGCACACACATTCAAACAGAGCAAATGAACTGCCATGCTAAAATAAATTAAACGACCAGAGCAATTATGCTTTAAATATGCAAGAAAAAATACACAGGGGAGACTGGAGCTAGTTGTCACAGGGGGGTGTTGTCACAAGAGCTACATCTCAAGTCCAACTGTGCAAATGTGTGTTTTCCTTGCATTGGTTTTATAGGTTGGTTTCAAACACCTAGTTCAAAATCACTGAAAATTCAGAATCATTTTCATGAATTCTATCTTCCAAACAAAAATTTCACTACACCATAAAAAAAAATAAACGTGTGCTAAAATTGTACCTTTAGAAGTACAACTTTCTTTACATCTTAAGGTACTAATATGTACCCTTCATAGACAGATAAGGTACAGATACATTCCAATTGACATGTAAAGGGTACAGTGGGTGTACCTTTGAGGGTACAGCATGAGTGACAAGCTGTTGCACCCCTAAAACACCTTTTTTGCATTTTCTGACAGTGCATCATCATATTTTTTGCTATAGCCACTGAGTAACCAAGGGAACACAATAAAACCACACTAGCATACATTTAGGCAAAGGTCCTCAGGACAAGGGTATTTTGCATAAATGTCAGGTTAGGGCAGGTTGTCACATGTTTTTTAAATCTTATAAATGTTTCAATTTTATTAATTACAATGTGTGTTGGCCAAAACAATGATTTGATATTGGTGTATGTTACTGTTACAAAAATGTCATGAACTGTTTTGTGTTTCATAATTGTTTTACAGTTTGAACTTTGCTGAAAAGATAATAATAGGCTATTTAATGGCAGGTTTCATTGTGAAACTTATCCCATTTAAAGGAATATTCTGGGTTCAATACAAGTTAAGCTCAATAGACAGCATTTGTGGAATAATGTAAATTACCACAAATATTAATTATGACTTGTTCCATACAAAAGCAATAATCGAGGTTACAGTGAGACACTTACAATGAAAGTGAATGGGGACAATTTATGGAGGGTGTGAATGTGAAATGTGAAGTTTATAATTGTATAAAAGCACTTACATTAGTTCTTCTGTTAAAACACATTTCAGCTGTAAATTTGTTTAAATCGTAATTTTTAATTAATTTTGGGGTTTAGGTTTTGTTGACATTACAACATCATGGCAACGAGGTTGTAAAGTTTGCTAAAACTTTCAACAGAAAAGGTTAATAGCGATTTTGTCACACTAAAATCATGTTGACACACATTTTGTTTATGTCATGTGGCTACACTTTTGAAACAGTGGGTATTTTAATGTTTACAAATTGGACCCCATTCACATCCATTGTAAGTGTCAAACTGGAAATAAAATGTTTGCTTTTTTTTTTTTAAAGAAAAGGAGGGATGAGCCACAAGTAATTTTTGTGCCAATCAACATTATGCCATTAATTAAGATGATTAAGAAATTAATCAAAAACAGTTTGACTTCATTAAAATCAAGACAACAGATTCGAAGATGTCAAGTTTTACTTCATGCACAGTAATTTGAAGTGACAGATAATATAACGGTTTCTGTTTCTGACTAATGCTTACAACATCACATAATTTCAACAATGTAATGATGGAAACCATCTTTGAAATGATAAAGGAAGTGCGAGAAGCCTTTGCTAACGAACTCTGGTGGTGAGTCACCGCTGTCGGGGGCAACCCACCTCGCATTAGCGACGCACTCAAGAGTAGCCTCACTCGCCCTGGCAACCACTGATGTGTTCTTAGGTGCAATCACTATCACCGGGGCAACCAATTCAGCAGGGGCAATAACATCTGAGATAGAGAAAGGGAGAGAGTGGTGAGAAAAATACTGTCTGATTATTGGCACAATCAATCAGGTTAATAGACTGAGCATCATGAGAGATATAAGGCTTTTTGATGAGCCTGAAAGTTTTTTGTCTTCCTTTTATCTTCTCTGAAACATTTCTTTCTCTGTCTGAAAAATAATACATGCAAAAGAGAAAAGTCAAATGACTATCCATAGTTGATAGATGATAACAGAGGAAAAGACAGGAAGAGAGCCAAAAAAAAAAAGAAAAAAAAAAGAGGCAAAATGTGAAAATGTGACGTGATTGCATCTTTAAAGGAAGATTTTGGCCAAAAATGAAAATTCTATCATAATTTACTCTCCCTCATGTCTTTTTGAAATCTGTATGACTTTCTTTCTTCCATGAAACACAAAAGGAAACATTTTGAAGAATCTACTGGTTGCTCATTTCCATGCAATTACAATGAATGAGGACTGGAGCTTTCAAGCTTTAAAAAAGGATGACACCATACAAATATCATAAAAGTGGTTCATACAACTTATCCGCTATATTCCAAGTCTTCTGAAGTCATATGATAGCTTTATGTGAGAAAAACACTGAAATTTAAGTTGTTATTCCCTGAAAATCTTTTTGGACATCTGCCAAAACTCTTTATTTATGAATTAATGAAAGAAGTAGCAATGTCCAATTCATGAACAATATTTTTTTTATTTTTATTTTTATTTTATTTTTTCAGATCCGTTCAATGGAATTGATAGATTAGGTTCACAAAATTAGTCTAAATGATTTGGAAAGATCTGAATCTTGAGTTTAACTCATTGACTCAAGGATCCAGTTACAGAAGTTCTCGAGTTAACTCAAAGGAGCGAAAGATCATCAGTGAATGACGAGTGTTTCTCACCCCAAACTTTCGTTGACTTAAAAATACTCGTTTTGACTTAAAAAGTTGCTTTGACTACATTAATGATACTTCAATGGCTACTTTTGTGTTCTTTTAAAAAATATAAAACTTCAGTCCCCATTCACTGCAATTGTAAAAAAAAAAAATAAATAAAAAAAAACCTGGTACATTCTTAAAAATATCTCATTTTGTGTTCCAAGGAAGCAACAGCATGAGGGTGAGTAAATGATTTACATCATTTTTAATTATTTGGGTGAACTATCTCTTTAAGAGTTAATGTGAATGGTGTGAACGTCAGATGAAAATCAGCCTACCTGCAATATATAGATAAACCTGCAAGACTGCAGCTCATACACATGCAAATACATACACATAAGCTTTGATCTCATCTTTGATCAGCGACTAGAAAAGTGTAATGCAGTCTTGCAACCACAAAACATTGCAGTGATAGATGCTCTAACTTTTGTTATCTCTGAAAGAATGTGTATAATTTATGCATTCATCTTGCTCTATGTCATAATTCAAAAAAGATGACAAAAAAGTAGACTGCGAGCAAAAATGAAATAGAGAAGATCGGAGTGAGCCAATAGAATTGGACAGGAAAAGTCAATAAAAAGAGAAACAAGATGTATAGCAGAGCTTTTTCTGAAAAGTTTTTGAAAACTAAGTGCTTTTCCACAATCATGGTTCTGTGTGTGCACTCTAAATGTAGCCAGCATGTGTTAAACTTTGGCACCTCAGGTTTGGATCTCATTACTTGGCATGCAACCTGATTTGCATTGGCTGGCAGATTCTAAATTTAATTCCAGTACTGACTACGCCAAACAAACTCGGACACGTGTGGTGCTAAACTGTATCCTGTTTTGCTCTGGCTTGTATATGTAAGCAGTATGCTTAGAATATCCGTGCAAACATTTGAATTCTGTCATCATTCACTCACTCTCATGCTGTTTCAAACCTGTATGACTTTCTTTCTTCAGTGGAAGACAGATGGAGATGTTAGGCAGAATGTGAAGGCATGTCAGCCTCAGTCACTACTCACCTTCATTGCATCTTTTTTTTTCCACACAATTAAAGTTTCGCCTAATATCTCCTTTTGTGTTCCACCGAACAAAGCCATTTAGGTTTGCAACATGAGGATGAGTAAATGATTAATGTGATGATTAACTGACTGAATGTTTTTCCAGAACCAACAAAGGATGTTTATCCAGAAACATGTTCTACTTTTCTAAATTACATTGTGCGAATATTTGTATTACCCTGGACAGTAAAAAAAAAAATAGCATTTATACATTAAATATGGAATAACAGAAATAAGAATCACACTCTACCACACATCCTTCACTACTGCTGACAGTCTAATTTTACAAACCCATCTATTCTCACACAGTGCTTGAGGAAGTGCTGATTATAGCAGTATGTTATTTTTTCAGAGTGAGTTCAGGAGTACAGTAGCCTAGAGAATGCTACAAATGAAAGATGTTTTTCACTAAGGGGAAAAGACAGTGTGTCACACTTTTGAAGTAATTCTGCTGTCAGCCACTTAAACACTCTCATGCACTCAAGTCAGAATGGTGTTTGACATGGTGTTGCTTTCCTGGGTACGCTTTCATCAGGCACCGAGATTAGCTGCCTTGAGCAAATCGAGATGTTAGGAAAATAACAATGTAGGCCAGGGGTCGGCAACCTTGGGAGCGGTAACTATTGGCATGCAAGTGAAACATGTGAGAGGGCTTGATATTGTATGTATTAATTTTATTTAGTTACTTATTTTAGAAATAAACCTGCCAAACTATCTCTTGCAGTAATGCTCCCTCTTCTTTTATTCAGTTATGAGCTGAATGATAAGACGAACACTCTCAAAGAAGGACGAAATAAGCAGAGCAGATAGCACTCTACTAAATTTAACAAACCAACCCTTAAACAAACTTTGTAACAGTAGCTCAAAGTCCAAATATACTAAATATATACTAAATAATTATTAGTTAACCTTTATAAACTTTATAAACACCTGCAATGGATATATGGTTTTAACTTTAGATTGGGTACAGCAAAAATGTGAAAAAATATTTAATAAAGATTTTTTGTTTACAAAATAATGAGATAATGAATCTGATTATAAAGATTTGTAAAGATGTGCATATAGTAAATGCATGTATACATACTACAACAAACAAACAAACAGCAAATATGTGGCCTTTACAGAACTTGGTTATAAATTGACTGGACATTAATTAATAATGTGTAAACATGGATAGTGTGTGAAGTGGTGAAAAATACATATAATTCCAGAAAACATTTAAAAAGTGATCAAAGGTTAATAACGTTTGTAAGCATTCAAATGTACAGTACATTAACAAATGATCTGTTAATCATTATACGACATTTGTTAAAATCATTTGTAGATATTAAAAAGTACAAGAACATACATGAATGAAAGTTTAATAACATTTGTAAGTATTTGAATTAACAAACTAATGATAGGTTATGCATTATGTAAATGAAGGTAAATTCATTTAAAATCATTAACAAGTGCATTACCTCATTGTTTAACTATTTGAATATACATTAATGATTTGTTAAGCATAATACAATGTTTGTTAATGGTTTATTAATGAAAGTTATTATAAAGTGTTGCCCAGTTTTTTTGTATTATTCATATGGCAAAAAAACAACAACCTTTAGGCATGTTATCTATCTATCTATAATAGCCAAACCTGTTTCTAATTTCTTGTCATTTTCCACTAAAAATGAATAGATAACTATAGTAAACCACGCCCCCAATTATATTTCTTTCAGAGGGTAGGCGCACAGTGATTCAAAGGAATTTTCTAAATTAAACTTCATGTCAAATAGATTGCCAACCTCTGATGTAGGCCATTGCTATGACATGCAAGAGCAGCCTGGTCTCGTGAACATTACGTGACCGTGGCAAAAGTTTCGCAAAATTAAATGACATGCATTACTATGCATTTTGCTACAGTGTCCTAGTGAAATGTCCAGCGGGGGGCGCCAGTGAAATGGTGAGTGAAATGGTGTCGTAATCAGACAAGGCTTTTAAGGTGAATATTAGACGGTTTCAATGAGCAAAATGTACTTCCCTAACCTACTGTAAAACTTTAAGCTAAACCTAACCAATAGTGATCTAAAGTTAAATTAGACATCCTTACCCTTAACCAACACCTAAACCTAACCGATAGTGTCCAAAAACAAAATGAAAAATGAAAAGCACATTTTCTGAAGCAACCACGTCATGTCATGTCATTTCTATGACACTCTTGTCTCACGTTTCCACTCGTTTGCTTGACTGGTCTCGAACCGTGTACTTCAGAGTTCAAAGTCCAACACCCTATGAGGTGAGCTACAGTGGAATTAATCACATAAGTGTGTAAATGTAGGCTGCTGTAGTGCCTCTAGTGGTAATTTCACCAGGAAACTGTGACGAACTGTAAAATTCAACTAGCAAAAATCAGTTTGTAAAAATGTAGTTATAGAAACGTTCATTCTATGAGACTAGCTTGTGCAAAAATCTGTACACACAGTCTCACACACAAGGACAGGGGTCATTCAGCAAAATCAGATGTAATAATCCTAATCCTGTGTCTACATGAGTAGCGAGTAAGATTATGACATGTGGGGATATTAAATTTGTCTCTGAGGAGAATCCATTATCTTAAGCCTCTAACAAATCCATCCAAACACACAGTGCAGGGAAAATACACACACACACTCACACACACACACACACACACACACACACACACACACACACACACACAAACACACGCACACACACGCACACACACACACAATGATACTGCGGAATGAGACAGCATGAGTGAGAATGGAAAGGAAAGAGAGAGAAAATGATTTTTTGTCAGGACTCTGAACTCTGACTGCCCTTACAAAAATTGAGAGTTCACTGCAAATTTGCTGCAAACTTGCCACAAATTCGCCATGGATAATTTTAACATGCAAATGAGCTTTGCGGCATACTTGCGGCAAATTGTCCATTGTTGCCAAAGGTTTGCCGGAGGTTCACCACTACCAGTGAAGAGCTGCAAACTTCTGGCAAACATATGCGGCAAATCACAAGCTCATTTGCATGTGGAAATAACAAGTGGCAAATTTGCAGTAAGTTTGAGGCTAGTTTAGATTTTTTTGTAAGGGTGGTTGATGTGTATATGTGTGTGTGTGCATATTAACCAGTGTAACACTCTATATATCATGCTGTGTGATTTGAATTATAATATATGATTATAATAGTAATAAAAACCAGGCAATAGCTTAACTATATTGAGTGTATACATATGTTATTTTGTAGCATAAGTATGTAAGTAGAACAAAGAAAGCAAAATAAAGGGAGAAAATAAAAGAATATATAATGGCTATGTTCAGAATGGTGTACTAGTGCCATGCTTTCTGCATAGTGTGCAGCATACATTGTAAAATGCATGCAGTTTTTGTTAGAAATATTATGTATTCCATGTATGATTTTCTAGCACCATAAGAATAGTGTGGTGCTATGCAATCTGATAGTAAAGAGCAGAGAGGAAAATGTTTGTTTCATAATTCCAAATATCAAAGCAGATGATTATCGGATGTCATCAGAACAAGGAGATGGGCAATAGAGCATATGAATGAAAAAGCGAGAGAGAGGACGAGCGAAAAATACAAGCGTTGAGAGTTCGCTATTGTGTCTTACCAAGAGAACCACGATTCCTCTTGTTTACTGCTCATCAGGTCACACAGAGAGCAAAGAAAAATAAAGAAAAATAATTATTCATCTTACACTTAAATTAAGCATAAAGCTGCACTGTGGAAGATTTTTTGGTTAAAAATAAACAAAATAGCATTACTGACTGAGTACATAAATAAAAAGTGTTTAAAACAATGTCCTTACCACGATTCACTACTGTAAGCCTACAAAAATGATTTTTATTTTGAGTTGTCGGGTCGTTCATCCTTATGTCATTACGTCACTTCCATAGATGTACTATTGTAGTATTATGGTTTTACTTGCATTGTCAACTGAGGCTGTACAATATAATATAATATATATATATATATATATATATATATATATATATATATATATATATATAGTATATAATAAAGTCTTCCACTGAACACATATCAGCCATAAAAAGTTTCACCTCTTAAAATGATAAACATCAATAGTAGATAAAACACTTGAATATTCATATTAATATATACTGGTAACTGGTGGTGGTTGAGCAAAGTCCCCTGTTCAAGCGCTTGGGTGTAAAATTCTTTCATTCACTGAAAATATGTAAATACAAGTGTTGTTTATCTTTATCAAAGCAAGTAATATTTTTAATAGAATAAAATAATATCAACATGAAAACAGAACATTATGACTCCGGCTCTGAATGTCTCCCAGTCATGATCACACACAGGCGATGTCCAGGTAAACATGAGATCAATCAGCACAGAAGAGCAGTGCCAGAACACAACTCGCGTAAAGTGTTCTTCCACAAATTGCTTGCAATTTTAAGTTTCAACCACAGATGAAGCTAGAGAGCAAAAAGTTCTGTAGTGCAGCTTTAAAACAACATCAGCTTTTCTTTTCTGGGATGGGTCTGAGCTCTTCGCCTTCGGTCATTGATTCCAAACCACACCTGTCGTTATTTTATCATCCAGCGACATGTAATTATGTGAATTTGCTGACCTCTTGACCTGCCCTTAATGGAAGCTCCGCACTTTTTGGCTACCTGCTTCTCTCCAACAAAATTAGGTGCAAAGAGTACAAATGAGTGTAAATACACCCCCACCCCCACACAGAGATATTCTGATCCAACATTTACTAAACAGCTGTTCTGTGAAATTTTACAGACTTCTGAAACATTTCTGAAATCCACACCCAAGATATAGTATTGCAACTGAAAAGCCAAATAAAAGTGTAATTTTGGACTCTCAAAAATTATGTCTTTATGTTAATAAATAAAGGTACTTTTCTTATTTTAAACATTATTTGTACTTTAGACCTTTGTTTTGTTGGACAAGAAAAACTAGCTTCATATCTTATGACCCACATTTGGTTTTCGACCACTGAACCTGGGTGAAATTTAACAATTTTCGCCTGGAGCCTGAACCAGAATCTAAAAGGATTTTAAGGATTTCTGAACCAGAATCTAAAAGGATTTTAAGATATAATTAATAGAGTTAACTAGAGTTACAAACATACCAGCTTAGGTAAAACAACACAAAAAAGTTTTTTTTCTTTTTCTTTCCAATTTCTGGACACTATTGGCATTTAATTCAACAAAGATGGCTTAAGTCAACTGATTTTATTAATAGATCTACCTATCTCTGTGTAAAAATAAAATAATAAGGCTGCCATCTTTCTAAGGTTATTTTTCTTTTTACCTTATTTCATTATATATATATATATATATATATATATATACACGTATATATATATATATATATATATACACACGTATATATATATATATATATATATATATATATATATATATATATATATATATATATATCAGCAAATTTTTTAAATCATCTTCGCACAAATGACTTATTGCATAGTGCTGCACATAGTGCTAGCATTCTTAAAATAGTGGACCCTGTTTTAAGAACACTAGTACTAAGCACAGCACTATGCAATAAGTCACTTGTGCAAAGATGATTTAAAAAAAAAAAATCATTTATTGAAACATGAAAAAATGAAACCAAAAATATTTCTAAATTCAAATTGCACTTCAAATGAAATGAAAATATAATCAATATAATAAAAAAAAAGTACAATACACCCACAGTTTGCGTGAAAACACCCACAGAGAGCGCAAACACTTCCACCCATTCCAACTTGCGCTTTGTGCAGCCACGAAAATTGTACTTAAAATAACGCTCTTATGAAAACTGGATGAGATGTAGTGTACGGTCATTGTGCTTTGTGCTGTGTAGACTCGAAAATAGAGACCTTCAGTTGAAAGAAAAAGTCTACATTTGCTTTCCATTAAATTTGACTGCTGTCTAGGAGAAACCCATTTGAAATTGAGATACTAAAGAGATCCCATTTGTGATTTTATTTCCTACAGGTTATCTCTTTCTTTTCCTGTGCTTGCTCTTTCGCTCCTTCTCTCATTAATTTCATCCTCAAAACTTTATGAACACGTACAAGGGCGAAGCACAGTGAGTGATGAAGTTTCTGAGAGGAAGACGATGTGCCAGGGCAAATGAAGAGCAGAGAAGAAAGGACAGAAAAAAAGGGGGATGAAAGGAAAAGAACAGGATGAGCGAGAGGAAGTGAGAATGAGAGTCAAGTCATGAAAGATTTACATCATCAGGAACTGACAGAGGGAACCCCAGTAGCATCACATACGAGAGAGAGAGAGAGAGA
The DNA here is from genome assembly GCF_019703515.2 of Myxocyprinus asiaticus. Taxonomy (NCBI): domain Eukaryota; kingdom Metazoa; phylum Chordata; class Actinopteri; order Cypriniformes; family Catostomidae; genus Myxocyprinus; species Myxocyprinus asiaticus. Next base: position 12,680,271 of record NC_059351.1, on the reverse strand, counting down.
GAGAGAGAGAGAGAGAGAGAGATGGATTATTCAAACACAGTCCCATGTTCATGCATGAACAGAAGCCACACACATGCATATGACTACATAAAATATTAGGACTGAAAATGCAGTGTGTGCATGCTATTCTGATCATCTCCACTCTTAATAATTGGATCTGTAATTGAACAGCAGAAGTGGTGTAAACATCATCTGCAGCCTGAAACTGAACTTTTGACTGGAAGTTTGGAGTGTATGCACCCTTGCTCTCTATTTAGTGGATGACTTAAGTGTGCTGTCTGTCTGCACTGGTCTCAAAACAGTTTGAAATGCACCTTATTTTCATCCTAACTCTGTATACAGCATCTGAAAGCAACATTTTCCATGTTTTGAATACACCCAATGACTCTCAATGTGATAATACTCGTGAATCGATGGCACGCTGCACAAGTGTTTGTAGCTTGCTAGCCTGCTTAGCATTGCTTATTCTTATTCTTATCCATTCATTGTTTTATCCTTTGCCATTTTACTGCATGCTTCTGGTTTTTCTGCTTTTCTACTATTTCATCTGTATGTATTATACAGCACACACCTGTTTATCTCGTTTTTTTCTTTTTTCCGCTTTTTCTGCTTGTCTACATCTCGCGTCTCGATTGCGTGCATTCGTTTTTTTCCCACTGTTTATTGCATCAATCTCAAACATCTGCTGATTAGGAACCACATCGATCTCAAACCCTCGCCGCTCAAGAACAACCATAACAACAACAACAACAACAACCAATTGCGATAAGTCATGGCATCCGCTCATGTTATTGCTTCCTGCATTACATGCCACATGTTTACTATAGCGTCTTCTGTCAACAGTGAGGGATTCACATGTGATAAATGTAAGGAATTAGTTAGGCTGACGGAGAAGGTTAATGAGCTCGAGGCAAGCATCCAAACACTTGTGGAGGTCAGTGAGAAAGAGAAGCCGGTAGATACTGTTTCAGATGCAGGTAGAACAGCGAGCAACACACACGCTTTACTTCCAGCTCCAGAGCCACTGCAGTAGGGCAATTGGGTGTCGTCTCGGCAGCATACTCACTCAGCAAAGCGACACCACTCTCCCGTTCCTGTTAGGGTTTCCAGTTGATTCTCCCCACTCAGTGATGCACCCACTGAGAATCATGTTGAAAGAGCCCTAATAATTGGTGATTCTGTTGTAAGGAATGTGGAAATAGAGACTCCAGCCAACATTGTTAAATGCATTTCGGGGGCTTGGGCATCTGACATCAGATGAAATTTACAAGTGCTGGCTAATGCTAAACGTAGATTTTCTAAAATTGTTATTCATGTTAGCACTAATGATGTCCGGCTTCGCCAGTTGGAGATCACAAAAGATAATGTTAAAGAGGTGTGTAAACTTGCAAAAACGATGTCAGACACTGTAATATGCTCTGGCTCCCTCCCTACTCGTTGTGATGATGAGGTTTATAGTAGATTAGTGTCACTCGTTCAGTGGATGTCTGAGTGGTGTCTGGAGAATGACAAAGGATTTATAGACAATTGGAAGAGTTTTTGGGGTAGACCTAACCTGCTAAAGGGAGACGAACTCCATCCCTCCAGGGAAGGTGCCGCTCTCCTCTCTAGTAATTTGGCTCATAGTCTTAATAATGATAGTATTTGACTAACTGGGGCCCAGGTCAGGAAGCAGACAAATTGGTTAATCTGAATGTCTGCTAGATGCCTTGAGACGTCACATAGGTCACATAAACTACAACACATCACCTAGATATCATATAGAGACTGTGTCTGTTCCCTGAACTACCAAACACAAAACTCTCAGTAATCATTTAGGAAAAATTTGATTAAGGTCAAACTTAAAAAAAAAAAAAAAAAAAAAAAACACAAAAATTTAAGATAAACATCATATTAAGGTGTGGCTACTAAACATTCAATCTCTTTCTACCAAAGCACTAATTGTAAATGAAATTATTACAGATCATAGTTTGGATGCGCTCTGTTTGACTGAAACCTGGCTTAAAACGAATGACTATATGAGTTTAAATGAATCTACACCCTCAGGTTATTGTTATAAACATGAGCCTTGTCTGAAGGGTCGAGGAGGAGGTCTTGCTACAATTTACAGTGGAGTTTTTGGTGTTACTCAGAGGACAGGATATAAATGTAAGTCTTTTGAACTAATAATGCTTAATATGACACCATCAGATATAAATAAAAAATCTCTGTCATCTTTTGCCCTTGTTACAGTATATAGATCACTCGGGCCTTACTCTGAATTTGCAAATGTTCTGTCTGATCTAATAGTTAATGTAGATAGAGCTTTAATTGCTGGTGACTTCAACATTCACATAGATAATGAAAATGACACATTGGGATTATAATTTATTGATATTCTCAACTCTCTTGGAGTCAGACAAAATGTGACAGGACTAACTCATCGCTATAATTATATGCTAGAATTAATTCTGTCATATGGATTTGATGTTTATACTATAGAAATTGTGAATAGTGATGACAACTCAGATCATTAGCTGGTCTCTTGTTTGTTGCGATCAGCAACTCAATCAACACCACGCTATCGTTCAGGCAGAACTATTCTTTCAACCACTTAAGATAGCTTCACTAATAATCTTCCAGAATTGTCTCACATACTCAGTAAGCCAAAAAGTCTAGAAGAACTTGATGAAATAACAGAAAATATAAATACAGTCTTCTCTAGCACTCTTGATAGTGTCACCCCCCCTTCGATTATAGAAAATTAAAGAAAAAAGTCTCGCACCGTGGTACAATGACCACACTTTTCCACAGCTTGGAAAATGGTATTTCGCGGTGCACGGAAGGATAGTGTCTGTAGCTACAGACAGGCACTAAAAGCTGCCAGGTCAGCATATTTTAGCAAACTCATAGAAAATAACCACAACAATCCTAGGTGTTTATTCAGTACTGTTGCTAAATTGATTAGGAATAAAGCATCGACTGAACCAGATATTCCGTCACAGCACAATAATAATGAATTCATGAATTTCTTTACTAATAAAATTGAAATAATCAGAAATAAAATTGGAACTATGCAATCAACTGTCACAGCACCTCAGAAAACAATGTCTCATAATTTTGCTCATGAGCTACTTCAATCCTTTGCTGTCATAGGTCATGAACAGCTAACAAAACTTATCAAAAAATCAAAAGCCACAACATGCATGTTAGATCCAATACCAACTAAGCTCTTAAAAGAGGTATTCTCAGTAATCTCAGAACCTCTTCTTAATATTATTAACTCCTCGCTATCCTTAATACATGTCCCAAGAAACTTTCAAATGGCAGTTATCAAACCGCTTATTAAGAAGCCACAGCTTGATCCTAGAGAATTGGCTAATTACAGACCGATTCCAAATCTTTATGTCGAAAATACTAGAAAAGGTAGTGTCCTCCCAACTATGTTCATTTCTACAGAGAAATGGAATATATGCAGAATTCCAGTCAGGATTTAGGCCCCATCACAGTACAGAGACTGCAATTATCATAGTTACAAATGACGTGCTCTTATCATCTGATCGTGGCTGCATTTCTCTTCTAGTGCTTTTTAGATCTTAGTGCTGCCTTCTACACGATAGATCACGGCATTCTCTTGAATAGGCTGGAGAATTATGTTGGCATTAGTGGACTTGCATTAGCATGGTTTAGATCCTATTTATCAGACCGCTACCACTTTGTATGTGTAAACGAGGAATTGTCAAATCAAACTAAATTTAAGTATGGAGTGCCACAGACAGCAGTTTTAGGACCTCTGCTTTTCTCCTTATACATGCTTCCCATGGGAGATATTATCAGGAATCATGGAATAAGTTTCCACTGTTATGCCGATAATACCCAATTTTATATTTATGCTAAACCCAATGAAAATTCACAATTCTCCAAATTAGCAGAGTGTATCAATGAAATCAAAGATTGGATGAACAGAATTGTTCTTCTACTCAATTCTGACAAAACAGAGGTACTAATGATTGGACCAAAAACAGCATTCTTCCACCTGGGAAATATTGCTAAATTACGACACATGCTCTCTGTTGCTGATGCACAAAAATGAATGCATTCATGACCTCAAGACTAGATCATTGTAATGCATTACTGAGAGGATGTCCAGCAAGTTCAATAAATAAACTTCAACTGGTTCAAAATGCAGCTGCCAGAATGCTGACTAGAACTAAGAAATATGATCATATTAGCCCAATTTTATCGTCGTTACATTTTCTACCTGTTAAATTTCGTATTAATTTTAAAATTCTGTTAACTACATAAAAAGCTTTGAATGGTCTATCTCCACAGTAATTAAGTGACCTTCTGACATGCTATATTTAGTCATGTTCATTACGATCACAGAATTCTGGCTTGTTAATAATTACAAGAATATCAAAATCCACAAAAGGAGGTAGATCCTTTTCATACTTGGCACCTAAACTATGGAATAGTCTCCCTAACACTGTTCGGGATGCAGACACACTCACTCAGTTTAAGTCTAGACTAAAGACTCATCTATTTAGCTAGGCATACACCTAATTTATCCTTCAACTCACAATTAGGCTGCTTTAGTTAGGTCTGCTGGAACCAGAAACATCCATCATTATCTATAACTCTGAATAAAATTGATGGCATCTACGCTAATATTATTCTATTTGTCTCCATGTCTCAATTCATATCCCGAGGTTACCAGAGCCTGCCAGATCCAGCTCCGTTCCTGCTTGGTGTCGGACTCCACTGCTACGTGTCGCTGAGAGATGACGACAAACTACAGCCGGTGCTAGCCAGACATCACTTCAGTTTTTTGACTTCAGAGGATGAACTGATGCCAACTCCAATTGTAAGACATCAGATACTTCATATGCCACTGCCTGAACCTTGGACTTAGTATGGACCCCACCGAACCTCACCGAAATGACCTGCAGGTTGAACTGCGATGCACCTCATCATTTATCTCTGCCTGCATCACCTTTGTCTATTGTTGGACTACACTCTTGAAATGGAATACACAGACTATCATTTAATTGCCAACAAAAACCTTCATCAGCCAACTAACATGCACAATGCATCTATGTAAACTTCTGCAGTTAATCCAGGATGGACTTCAAAGACATTAGTCATTAATCTTAAAGTTCTTAAAAAAATATATATTTATATTTTTAAAACACTGGACCTTAACGCTTACTTAATTTACAAATTTAAAAACATGACTTGCATTGCACACAAATAACTAATATTGCCATTATATTCATGTTGTTTAGCAAGAGGGGAACTGGCCCCCACAGTGAGCCTGGTTTCTCCCAAGGTTATTTTTATCCATTAACCAACATCTTAAGGAGTTTTGTGTTCCTTACCACAGTCGCCTTCAGCTTGCTCACAGGGGTTTTAAATACAATTATTATTTAATAATTTAATTTCTGTACACATTTTACAATCATATTTAATCAAACTACACAACAATCACTGTAAAATATGACAGATTTTACAGTTTTTTAATGCATGATTTCCTGTAAAGCTGTTTTGTAACTATGTGTGTTGTGAAAAGTGCTATACGAATAAAAATTACTTGACTTGCATTATTTTTTTATTGGAAAAATAGTCCTATAGTCCTCAAATCAACAGTGTGCCATTTCGCGATATATCAATGAAATTTTCAAAATAGCATACCGTATGAAACTAGAGACGCAAGTCTTTTGATTCAAACAGGTTTCAATGTAAAAACGTAATGAGGTTTCTTACCAGATGTAGTTTTGTTGACATTTCTCCCAAAGACAAACTCTGTTGTGATCGGCACCATGTTGTTTTGTCACATGACTGGGTACATAGAAAGTTTAACTCTTTAATGACAGGCCAGATTTTCATGAACTGAGATCAATCAGTTTAAATTTAATTATGCATAGCATATAGCGAAGACAAAACATAATGTACGCGCATGAGGACATGGGGTCGCACGAGGTTAAATGAGGAAGTCAGAACAGACGTGGACTGGTGACTTTAAACAACAAGTCCATGCTGTCAATCTTCAATTAATTCAAAGTCTTAAAGCTAAGATGCATTTTTTACAGTCTGGCTTTTACCAAAAATCTCACTGAGATGTTATTGTACAATCTGACAAGCAACAATCATAAACAACTGCCGCAAAATCGTAGAGTGTGCCAAGACGTCAAGATGTGATTGAAATCAATGATGCCAAACTTCATTGGTTGTCATATGTCTTGTAATCAAACACAATGTGCCACTTCTGAATATGCCGAAGTATGACTGAAAATATTTTGGGTGAACTATTCCTTGAATGGAACCAAACATCAAGAAAATCATTTGGTTACAATTTTTTGTTTATAATGGAAGTGGTTCTGAGCAAGTGCCAGTTCTCAATTCTCAACTCTCATGGTGATAGATGAACCCTTGCAGGGTTTGAACCTACAACCTTACAAACCCAGATCTTTAACCTCTTAGGCTTCTGAGAAATAACACAGCTGTAGCTCTTGTCTGAGTTTGTAAGACTGATTTTTTTTTTTTTTCATATTGTAGAAGTTTAAGTGTGGTTTTTGTACCTAAGTGATATAATTATTGTAATTTTCACTATAGACATACTAGCTCCATTCCAAAATCCAGTGAGCTGCCTTGCTTACATACAGTAGATAGCTGTCTTCTAAGGGGATATGCAGGACATAAATATATACACTGGCAGCCAAAAGTTTGGAATAATGTACAGATTTTGCTCTTATGGAAAGAAATTGGTACTTTTATTCACCAAAGTGGCATTCAACTGATCACAATGTATAGTCAGGACATTAATAACATGAAAAATTACTATTGCAATTTAAAAAAAAAAAATTTCAGAACTTCTTAAACTACTTCAAAGAGTTCTCATCAAAAAATCCTCCACGTGCAACAGTGACAGCTTTGCAAATCCTTGGCATTCTAGCTGTCAGTTTGTCCAGATACTCCGTTGACATTTCACCCCATGCTTCCTGTAGCACTTGCCATTGATGTGGTCTTGTCGGGCACTTTACAGTCTAGCTGATCCCACAAAAGCTCAATGGGGTTAAGATCCATAACACTCTTTTCCAATTATCTGTTGTCCAATGTCTGTGTTTCTTTGCCCACTCTATCCTTTTATTTTAGTTTTTCTGTTTCAAAAGTGGCTTTTTCTTTGCAATTCTTCCCATAAGGCCTGCGCCCCTGAGTCTTCTCTTTACTATTGTATATGAAACTGATGTTGAGCGGGTAGAATTCAATGAAGCTGTCAGCTGCGTCTATTTCTCAAACTAGAGACTCTGATGTACTATCCTCTTGTTTAGTTGTACATCTGGGCCTTCCACATCTCTTTCTGTCCTTGTTAGAGCCAGTTGTCCTTTGTCTTTGAAGACTGTAGTGTACACCATTGTATGAAATCTTCAGTTTTTTGGTAATTTCAAGCATTGTATAGCCTTCATTCCTCAAAACAATGATTGACTGACACGTTTCTAGAGAAAGCTGTTTCTTTTTTGCCATTTTTGACCTTATATTGACCTTAAGCCAGTCTATTGCATACTGTGACAACTCAAAAACATAAATACAATGTTAAGCTTCATTTAAAGAACCAAATAGCTTTCAACTGTGTTTGATATAATAGCAAGTGATTTTCTAGTACTAAATTAGCAATTTAGCATGATTACTCAAGGATAAGGTGTTGGAGTGATGGCTGCTGGAAATGGGGCCTGTCTAGATTTGATCAAAAATTACTTTTTTCAAATAGTGATGGTGCTGTTTTTTTACATCAGTAACGCCCTGACTATACTTTGTGATCAGTTGAATGCCACTTTGGCCAATTAAAATACCTTCCTTCCAAAACCTCAGAATCTGTACAGTATTCCAAACTTTTGGCCACCAGTGTATAGTTTGTTTTGTATGACTGACCGATGTATTGAGGAAGAGAATGATGCCACGATTGTGCTGAAGAAGGACCATAAAAGTGTGAGATAAAGAGAGAGGAAGATGGCAAGCAGAACAAAACAGAAATTACAAAGAGATCCCTTTCCTCCAGTTCCTGTGTCAATCACTTTAATGAACCAAAAAGTGAGGTAAAAAGAGGCCAAGTTGGGAGGAGAGTGGTGTCCACTGAAAAGGTGTAATTCATGGCAATTTCTCCACTTACCCTCAGAAAACGACATGGTACAGCTTCCTCTTGCTTTCTTCGGGCAATTCACATGCTTAAAGACAAACCAGTTAATTAATGGAGGCCAAAACAGTCAGGGGTTAAGAAAATACAGTGGACTCCAAAAGTCTAAAGGCCCAGGTATACTTAGTTTTCCGGATCGGCTTGCGCCCGGCCGACTGCATTGCCTTTCTGAGTATACTTTTCTGACTGCATACGAAAAGGAACGCGTTCGACTCGCGCACTACAACTGCTTTGTGACACTCTTTTAGAACAGTCAATGGCCAGCACATGCGGAGACGATGCGCACAGCTGAGGACCGCGTGAGCAAGACAAGAAAATCTAGGCAGCGCGTGGTCAAGCCACGTGGCTGTGCTAATGACGCAATTTGCGTCACACATACTGTGCATGGAGAGATCTGCAATGCACACACCCAAAGTATATTTTGGCCTTAAGTCTATCAGTAAAAATGCTTCAGTTTTGCATTATTTTATAACTGATTACAACATATTACATAACAAATTATCAGCATAACAATTTGAGAAAATTTTGAAAAATGCCCGCAAATTTCAGTGTGGTATGCCAAATATATTAAGTATTTACGTTATCCCATACAATTTGAGAATGTTCCAAAGAGCATCTTGTGCACTTCAATGGAAGCAAAGAAAACTGATTTTTAATACAAAGGTTAACATGGACAATGTCATAAATTTTCTTACATTTAATTAGTGACCTAGAAATAGTGGATTTTCAAATTACAGCATGAAAAAATTAAAAAGAAATACAAATGATTCTAAACTAATTACTTTTCACTAACCAAATATGTTACTTTAGTAATAGGGATCATCAGGTTTTGAACAACTTTGAACAACTTTTGGAGTCAATGCCCGTTTGAGTGTATGCTGTCATTAAAGCAGTTAAACGTATGATTAATTTTTCTGCAAAATAGAAGCATTTTCACAAAATTACTGGAGTTTTGCACGTCACTATAAATATATAAAAGAAACTGTGACAGAGGACTCATTTTTGCTGGTGTCTGAGAGCATTCATAAAAGCTGGACCTCAGTCCCTTGATAGTCATAACAGACTTAGCTATTAATACACTTTCAGGGCTCATTTTAATAGAACGCATCTTCCTGTTCTGTTGCCGAAGATCTTTTGATCATGCCAAGAATGCAGGAGGAACTCCAGTTAATTAAGAAGGACGACCCAAAAGAACTTCACAGATCACCTTTGAACACTGCCGGTGAATAGCAAACCGCTCGATCAGACGTGTTTGAAACATCTTCACCTGGATTTTAAAAGTTTCTGTCCTTTCATTTTAGTTTCAGTTCAAATGTCTGGTATAGAAAGCATGTCTTTTTCAGAAATGACTGTTTAAAACCTTTTTGAAAAAAGTCAGTTTGGACGAAAAGACAAGCATACTTTGTATTTTGGATACTGGTCCCAGGCATGGGATGCTGGTGTCCCCACAAGGCTTCTTAACTAGCTTAACTTGCAAGATTAATTTAATCAACCAGCTTCATCAGAAAAGCCTATAATCAATCAATCAATCAGTCTATCTATCTATCTGTCTGTCTGTCTGTCTATCTGGCCATCTTAAAAAAAAAACACACAAAAAAAAAAACTGTATCTACTCAGAAGACATTTTTATTCACATATATAAATGGCCTTAAGCTATGTTAGTATTACAGTACCTTTAATGGCACATGCATGTTAAGTGACGTGTAACAACATTAATTAATTAAAAGAGTCAAATTAATCCATCCACTGACCAATTTAAAGAGATGACTCTCTGAGGGCTCTCAATATCACTAAGTAATACCACAGATACAGCAACTCAACTCTTTAAACACTCCTCCAGTCAAACTCATTACAGCTGTATATATATGAAGGTTAGAGTGTGATCAGAGAATATCTAAATATCTGAGGGCCATGTGAAGTTATGTGGTAAAACTTATGTAATTGGGTCGTGGGGTCTGTGACTCTCAGTCATGCCAAGAGAATAAACACCCGTTTAAAGTTTAGAACGTTTTTAACAGCCGCAGATATTTTAAGAGGTGCAAAGAGCTAAAACTCCATATTCATTCACACGTTTGCTCACACACGTATTTACTTATTCTATCATCCACTAATTCACTAACTCATTTATTCATTCATCATTCATTCATTCATTTCCCCTTTTATTTAATCATTCACTCAATCATTCATACATTTAATAATTACAGTATGTGCATTTACTCACTCACTCAATCCTTTGCACATTTAGGGGCCATACAGACAGAACGGGTTCTTGTGCTAAAAAAAGCTCGACAGCGCAATGAATCAAACAGAACGCAAGTGTCCCAATTTAGTTCTTTTTAACATGATCCGTGTCTAAAAAATACGGCACTCCAATGTAAGACGCTAAAAAAAAAAAAGAAATGCCTAGATGCAGTGCAACAGTCAAAATGTGTTCAGTGTGAACAGCCCTTTACTTATTCATTGCTCACTTACGTACTAATTTACTTATATGTCGTCTAAGAAGCACAGTGTACCTGCGCGAAACGCCGTAAAAGCAGCTAGACACAGCACAACTGTCAAAGATGTTTGCATAGAAAACCAATTAAAAAATGGTCCAGACAAATGCTAAACATGTTTGGTGTAAACTACCCCTTATTTATTCATCAGTCGCTCATTTATTAATTCACTTACAATTCATTTTTCACTTACTTACAGAATTTTACTCGAAAAACAGCAAGATGCAGCACAGCGGCCAAAGATGTCCACGTAACGCATGTATACATAGAATAATTTTGTGCACGTTGTGAATGGCCCCTTAGTTATACATCACTTACTCATTTACTATATTACTTATTCATACATTAACCATTAATTAACTCATTTATTTACCCACTCACTGACTTTTTCTCTTCATGTTTGATGTGTTAACATGTTTAGAGTGATGAACACATCACAGATGCTCGGGATGTTGTTGCTATGAGGCATTCTGACACACAGGAAATAATCCCATTTCCTGTCTGACTGCAGGAGTGACTCATAGGCAGCTTCACTCTGGGACACGTCAAATTAGATGTAACATTTACAGTAAATAAAAGCTTTCCTTGTGTAAAACAACATATGGAGAGCAAGAACCAACACAAACAAGATGATCCATATATTAAATTACTGTAACACTTATACAAAAATATTGAAGGCCTTTAGAGTTGAAGACCAAATGAGTTCAATTTGACACACACTTGTGAATTTGACAAAAGGCATGAAACTTTTAAACTTGACCCATGATGAAAGAGAAGAATAAATATAGATACAACACTCCATCATTTTTATTTATGCACCCACTGCCAACATGATGTCGGTCTAAAATATCAAAAACCTTCCTAAAGCAAGAAATATTTTTTTTCTTCCAACAATGGCTGTGGTCTACATACCTCATTCCTTGTTGCTACTTGCTATTTAATAATTTTTTTTTTATTATTTATTTATTTTTATTCATATAATTGTTCTTACAACAGACTGGCAATAGATTGAAATGACAGTTTAAAATGTGTCTCAACATCTCTGCATTCTATTGCATTTCTTTCCACTCAATCTAGATGTTATTAAACGCAAGAATAAGTCCTGCATTTAGATGTTATTGAACGCAAGAATAAGTCCTGCATTGCCCCTTAGAAGACAGCTGTCTACCTTAAGTAGACAGTAAGACATCTCACTGGAATGAGAGCTAGTATGTCTAAAGTGAAAATTACAATAATTATAGTACTTACAAAAAAACACACTTTTACACTTCTACAATATGAACATAAAAAGGACCCAAACATTGTTAGTGGACTTTACAGAAGGAGAAGGTAATGTTTCCCTCTCTCACTCCACCTCATATCCCACACACCTCTCCTTCCTTTTTATCTCTAATGATTTGGCTAATTCTCTTGAAGGAGACTTTGGCTCACGTTGTGAGAGTAGACTGCCATTGCGAGATAAAAAATTGGCCTGCATGTTCTAACTGGCAAAGACAAGACCCTGCCGTGGTCACACATAAGCAGCCGGACACACACAAACACACACGCACACATACACACACACACACACACACACACACTGAATCAATGAAGCCTTGTGTTTGTAATTAAACATGACAGAAAAAAAAGCTTCATTTTAGGTTAAGGTGAGTAAATGTCATTGAAGATGAACTTTATTACACTAAGACATGTACACGAGAGGAGAGGGACACAAATACACACGTACACACACTATGTGTCAATTCTCAAGTCGCTTACAGGATCAAGCTATCACACCCTGTCAAATATACAAAATAATTAACAGCTTATTGGTGTGAAAAGAGAATATGTCCAATTGCTAATTGCATAACCAATGACTCGAGATCTTCATAACAGTGAACTAAATATGGAGACGAAGAGAAAATATTCTTAAAATCAGTTCAGATATACTGAGTCTCCAAGCAAAACAAGTATATACTTGCCCACCAGCCATGCCCAGTGAGACAAAATACTAGATCTAGCCTGTCTACATGAGGGTGCACAAACCCAACTGAGCACATTGAAGATCTATGCTGTAGTGTAATGCAATGCCTTTACATTAACAACATATCAAAACAAGTGGCATGTGCAAACAAATGGTGCTAATGTTTTGTTTTTTGTTTTCTCAGAACAAACTTTTCATGGCATTTTCTATGAATGTTTTTAACTAACTGGACTAAAGGTGATTTTAGAGGATGTATGAGGTTCCCCTAATTTTCAAGCAGGTGTCCTAGCAGAGTAACCACAGATGTAGTTCTACAGAATAACTATGAACATGTTCTTATATAATGTTGTTATATAACAACCACAGAAATGTCTTAATTAGAATTTTGAGTAATTGAATTTTGAGTATAACTGAATAACAAACTTTCTTTTCTTAAACGTTTTGCTTCAAAATTTTGCGTGTGGTGTTTTTGTTTCAAGTAAATGCCACTTGGTTTTGTTTTCTAATGCAATGACATTTGTGTACTGTTTTTTTTTTTTTTTTTTTTTTGTGGCTTAAGTGTCCAAATACTTTTTTGGGGATCACTGTAAGTTCAGGTCATGTCAAACTCAACATTAAATTGAAAAAAACACATAGGAAGTACTTTCATTTTTAACAACTGGGTGTATCTTCATCAAAAAAGTAATTCTGAAAAATTCAAGCTATTATATTTGTGTTTTTCATTGCCAATTTGCAAGCATATTAAAATGTTACCTTTAAAGTGTTGAAAAAAAAAAAACGTGATAAACCATGTGGAGGTTGTTTAAAATGACTGAGATAGATATATTCAGCAGATCTACTAAAGAGATGCAGGATTGAAGAAAGGCAATGCATACTTGCATACTAAAGTTAACAAAATCAATCTCTTATATACAATATATATATATATATATATATATATATATATATATATATATATATATATACATACACACACACACACACACACACACACACACACACACAGTATATATAATAGGGGTGAACAGCAGTATTTAACTAAATATATAGCAACAAATAAGAAGCCATGAAATGATGCAGAGGGAATTCTGTGTATAACTCATTTTTGAGAGTTTTTGTCATTGAAAATTGTTCATCCACATGAATCAACCAAGCAAACTGCTTCATATATATTTGGTGAACAGGTAATGACTTGTAATACTCCATTACAGTACAATACTTATAATAATTTGTATCTATTCAAATATCTATTCAAAAATGTGTGAAACCACAGGTTGCAAAATACATTATAATCTTTCACTATTAATAGCTAACTTGGCACAATGCATTATAGCACACAATACAAACTGTTATATATATATATATATATATATATATATATATATATATATATATATATATCAAGGAGTCATCAAAAAATCAAATGAAGCTGAGTGTAAAGTATATCTGTGTAAACGGATTTCATTTGATCGCTAAATGCACTTTCATCAAAATAAAGCTGCTTACTTTAGATCTCAGTATACTTCTCCACAACACTTAATTTTTCATAATGCCATCAACTGTCACTCATCACTTTCATCATGATCACAGCAGGACTGTATTTCATGGAGTGCAAATCTTTCCATTTGATTTGATTTCATTAAATTGCATAGGAAATCAGGGCAGTATTATATTTACAGATTAATCAAAAATATTAAATAAAGATCTCTTTGAAAACACTGTGACTAAATCAACACCCAGATCCCTGGATGGCTGTGAATAATGTTAAACCATAAATCTAATCTAAGGATTAATGAGTATGTAATTTTACAGATGTGTTAATCCTGATTCGGATGTGTTTTAAGATAGTGGAATAGATTTGACTCTGACAAAACCCAACTGGATTACAATCTTCTAACTCCTGTATTCCATTCAAACACAGAAAAAGCATTTCAGGGATTCACTCCCATATTTAAACGCACTCCCAAAACGTTGCAGTGTGTACGTGCCCATGTTGTAGTTACACTGAGATATGACACCAGGGACAAAAGGCTCATACATTTACTTTTAAACCATGCATAATCAACATCTGGCACACAAACACTAACAAATCAACAATGTAAACAGCAAGAACAGATACGCAGAGACTGTCAAAATACATATAAATGTTTGTGTACGTGGGCAGCATATCACGAATTATGAAGGATGTGATCAGCATATCTTACTTAGTATGGTCTTTGTCTAATAAACTTTCTCTCTGTCTCTCTCTCCCCAGATGTCATCGTCTGGTTTCCATCCTCTGGTCCAGATGGATCACCATCCTCTCTCACTCGACCAGAGACATCATGCCGAGAGATGAGTCACACACAAATACACACTCACACACACTAATCAAGAGCAAGAGAGTGCTGGAAACATTGAAAAAGTCAAATAAAGAGGCATTCTAGCCTCCATTTCCATTTCCACAAAAATGTGGATACACTTACTATGAAAGGTGTGCATGTGAGTTGTATGAGAGACTAAACCTCAAGGTGCAACATTCTTGCAACGTCTTGACATTCTGACATCATCTGTGTCTGATTGATCTACACTCATTAAGCACTTTATCAGGAAGACCTGTACACCTACTTATTCATGCCATTTTCTAATCAGCCAATCGTGTGGCAGCAGTGCAATGCATAAAATTGTGCAGATACAGGTCAGACACTTCAGTTAATGTTCACATCAACCACCAGAATCGAGTTAAAAAATTTGATCTCAGTGATTTCTACGGTGGCATGATTGTTGGTGCCAGATGGGCTGGTTTGAGTATTTCTGTAACTGTTGATCTCCTGGGATTTTCATGCACACCAGTCTCTAGAGTTTACTCAGAATGGTGCCAAAAACAAAAAACATCCAGTGAGCGGCAGTTCTGCAGCAGTAAATGCCTTGTTGATGAGAGAGCTCAACGGAGAATGGCCAGACTGGCTTAAGCTGACAGAAAGGCTATGGTAACTCAGATAACCCCTCTGTAAAATTGTATTGAGCAGAATAGCATCTCAGAATGCACAACACGTCAAACCTTTAGGCAGATGGGCCACAACAGCAGAAGACCATGTTAGGCACTTTATTAGCACCATAGTGTTCCTAATTAAGTGCTTTGTGAGTGTATACCACACTCAATAAAGATAAAAGTGAGCAATTGTTTCTATTACAATGCTTTCTACTATCCAAGTTTAAAGGTGCTATAAGCAATGTTAGAACTTCCTCCAGACTGCAGCTACTGAATTAAATACGCCAAAACCCCACCCCCAACAATACCGGTTTCCCAATGAGATCATTGTTTTCAGAGATAGAATAGGAGAACACCTATCACAAAACATTATTATTGATAACAGCATTTTCACTCATAGAATAACACAATTATCTGTCATTCACCGGTTAAAAAGGCAATTTCAGATGTCAGTAATTTCTTACTAATAGTTAAAATTCCAGTTTCCCATATCAGCAATGTACAGTACAACTTACTCGTAAAAAAAAAAAAAAAAAAATTTTTGATATCAGTAATTACATTATTATAGTGCAAATGTCCATTCCTGATATTAACTATTGAATTACTGCTAGTTAAAATGCTCAGTTTTGATATCTGGAATCTGGTTTTTAGTAGTGGAAATGCTAATTTCAAATATATTTAATGTTACTGTAACTAGTAAGAAAGTCTTTTAATGTACATTTAATTAATTTTCCATTTATCTGATATCTGAACTCTATTTGCAGATGTCTGAAATACAAAATCTAACATGCTGAAATAGAAGTACAGATGTCCATTTTTGTTATTTAATTCAATTGCCGATATCAGGAATGGATATCTGTACTAGTAACAATGTCATTATTGATGTGAAAAAAATGTTTTACTTGTCAGAAGAACATAGCTGATGTGTGAAATTAGAGTTTCAACTAGTAAGAAATTAATTATAGATATCTGTAATTGTGTTTTGAACAAGAGTGAATGACAGATCATTGTGACTTTCTAGTGAAAATGCAGTTACAGATATTACAGGTTTTTTTTGCAATTGGATACACACTGTGACTGAAACGATTCACCAATTCATCAATTTCTCTAGCTAATGTGCCAGAAACATATACCCGTTCTGCAAAACGGTTAACACTTTTTTCCTGCTTCCACACAATTTGCAGTTCTCATGCATTCTGCAAAACTCTTCACATAACTCTCAGCAGTCCAGCACAATTGTCATTATGAATACACCTGCTCCAAATCTAAAACCAAGGGAGTCAAACAAACAAAACACAATGAGATAATGCGGCGAACACAGCTCACCCGTGCGAACACGATCAACCAAAATTGAATACTTCACTGTCTCAAATATATAAAAGTCCAAAAATTGCTCATTGAAACATCAAAAACATGGAACAACGAAGAGCATGAGGAGGAAGAGGAAGACAAAGATGCAGAAATACATCAAATGAGATAAGAGCTACTGTGAAAGATAGTGTCATTAACCATGGAATGCTGCCACATCTGAATTGTTATACTTAAGCTAGAATAAAAAGGACATTTCAAACTGAGAACAGGTAATTTGTTGGATACAGGTATTTCTTTTTAAGATTAACATTTTATTGATTCAAAGAAGACAAAGAAAAACAAAACATATATACAACGAATCAACATTTAACTCCCACTACTACCCCACCCTGACCCCAAACGAACAACTTTGTGGTCTCACATAAATACACACACACACACACACACACACACATAAATAAATATATATATATATATATATATATATATATATATATATATATATATATATATATATACAGGTGCATCTCAATAAATTAGAATGTCGTGGAAAAGTTCATTTATTTCAGTAATTCAACTCAAATTGTGAAACTCATGTATTAAATAAATTCAGTGCACACAGACTGAAGTAGTTTAAGTCTTTGGTTCTTTTAATTGTGATGATTTTGGCTCACATTTAACAAAAACCCACCAATTCACTATCTCAAAAAATTAGAATACATCATAAGACCAATAAAAAAAACATTTTTAGTGAATTGTTGGCCTTCTGGAAAGTATGTTCATTTACTGTATATGTACTCAATACTTGGTAGGGGCTCCTTTTGCTTTAATTACTGCCTCAATTCGGCGTGGCATGGAGGTGATCAGTTTGTGGCACTGTTGAGGTGGTATGGAAGCCCAGGTTTCTTTGACACTGGCCTTCAGCTCATCTGCATTTTTTGGTCTCTTGTTTCTCATTTTCCTCTTGACAATACCCCATAGATTCTCTATGGGGTTCAGGTCTGGTGAGTTTGCTGGCCAGTCAAGCACACCAACACCATGGTCATTTAACCAACTTATGGTGCTTTTGGCAGTGTGGGCAGGTGCCAAATCCTGCTGGAAAATGAAATCAGCATCTTTAAAAAGCTGGTCAGCAGAAGGAAGCATGAAGTGCTCCAAAATTTCTTGGTAAACGGGTGCAGTGACTTTGGTTTTCAAAAAACACAATGGACCAATACCAGCAGATGACATTGCACCCCAAATCATCACAGACTGTGGAAACTTAACAAGCAACTTGGGCTATGAGCTTCTCCACCCTTCCTCCAGACTCTAGGACCTTGGTTTCCAAATGAAATACAAAACTTGCTCTCATCTGAAAAGAGGACTTTGGAACACTGGGCAACAGTCCAGTTCTTCTTCTCCTTAGCCCAGGTAAGACGCCTCTGACGTTGTCTGTGGTTCAGGAGTGGCTTAACAAGAGGAATACGACAACTGTAGCCAAATTCCTTGACATGTCTGTGTGTGGTGGCTCTTGATGCCTTGACCCCAGCCTCAGTCCATTCCTTGTGAAGTTCACCCAAATTCTTGAATCGATTTTGCTTGACAATCATAAGGTTGCGGTTCTCTCGGTTGGTTGTGCATCTTTTTCTTCCACACTTTTTCCTTCCACTCAACTTTCTGTTAACATGCTTGGATACAGCACTCTGTGAACAGCCAGCTTCTTTGGCAATGAATGTTTGTGGCTTACCCTCCTTGTGAAGGGTGTCAATGATTGTCTTCTGGACAACTGTCAGATCAGCAGTCTTCCCCATGATTGTGTAGCCTAGTGAACCAAACTGAGAGACCATTTTGAAGGCTCAGGAAACCTTTGCAGGTGTTTTGAGTTGATTAGCTGATTGGCATGTCACAATATTCTAATTTTTTGAGATAGTGAATTGGTGGGTTTTTGTTAAATGTGAGCCAAAATCATCACAATTAAAAGAACCAAAGACTTAAACTACTTCAGTCTGTGTGCACTGAATTTATTTAATACACGAGTTTCACAATTTGAGTTGAATTACTGAAATAAATGAACTTTTCCACGACATTCTAATTTATTGAGATGCACCTGTATATATATATATATATATATTTATTTATTTTCTTTTTTCTTTTTTTGCATATATATAATAATCATACAGCTCTAAAACTACGCCTCTCTCTCCAGAGCCCCTCTCCGAGAGTCCCCCCAAAACATCAAATAACTACCCTATTTCCCATTAAATGAATTCCAGATCCCTTACCTTCTACACGGCACCTCCTCGATGGCTGCCACCCTGCCCATCTCCTCTAACCACTCCCGAATTGAGGGCTCTCCAACTGACTTCCATCCCCTTAAAACAATCTGCCTGCCTATAATAGCACTGGTCAGGACCCAATTTTTTATGTATTTATCTCTTACATCAATGATCGCCCCTTTACCCAAAACACAGAGTCTGGGGCAAAACGAAATCTGAGTGCTCAACACGTCACATACAAAACTCTGAACCTTCAACCAAAATTCCTGGATCTGAGCACACCATCAAAAAACATGGGCCGTGTCTCCATCCTCCGATTGGCAACGCAAGCAGGTGGGTGTGTCTTTAAGACCAAGCCTATACAATCTAGAGGGGGTCCAATAGAATCTATGTAAAATCTTGAATTGCAGAAGTCAATGACCTTTTCCAAAAGCAGTAATCACCACTCCCAAAGTGTCTGCTGCTTTAGGGGGGTGTATGCTACTCCCAAAAATAGTACAGAGCAGGTGGCGCAACTGTAAATACCTAAAAAACTGAGATCTGGGAATCCCAAAATGTTGAACCAAATAATCAAAGGATCTCAACACTCCACTCTCATATAGGTCACTGAGCATAGAAAACCCCCTCACAATCCACTCTGACCAACAGAAGGGGGACTTATTTATACATAATTTTGGGTTCAGCCATAGGCTCGAGGCAGCATTTAAATAAATGTCAGAATTAAACACTCTGGACACTTTTGTCCATACCAAGTGCAAGTGCAAGATAACGGGGTGTAACTTAACTTCTCCGGTTAGTTCGACAGAGAGGCTTTGCAATGGCGAAATAAGGGAAAGAACTTCCTGTTCAATACAAAACCAGGGAGGGGCTCTCTCAGGTGGAAGCGACCAATGAGCCAAATGTCTGAGACTGAATGCATAATAATAAAACAAAATCTTCGGTAGGCCTAGACCACCTTTGTCAATCGGCCTATTTAATTTGTTGAAATGCAATCTGGGATGTTTACCATTCCAAATAAAGGTATTCGCTATGCTATCAAATTGCTTGAAATAAGAGAGGGGGACATCTACAGGGAGAGAATGTAGCAGGTAGTTGAATTTTAGAATACAATTCATTTTAATAACATTAACCTTCCCAATCATAGGTAAATGTAATGAAGCCCACCTACTCACATCACTCGAAAACTTTTTATTAAAGGGTCAAAATTAACTAATTAACACAAATTTGCTGGGAATAAAATACCCAAATAATTAATGCCCTGTTTGGGCCACTGAAGGTGCCCAGTTGAAAAGCCGTTACTGGGCAGTACGCTGTCAGAGCCAAAGCTTCGGATTTAGAGCATCTGACTCTGTATCCTGAGAACTTAGAGAAGGAATTAATAATCCTGTGGAGGCAAGGCATAGATCTAGTGGGGTCGGAGACGAATAACAAAATATCATCTGCATAAAGCAAAAGCTTATGCACCACACTTCCTGCCATCACCCCTGGAAAAGACAGAACAATAATGGGGAAAGAGGGCAACCCTGCCGGGTGCCCCTATCCAGAGTAAAATAATCTGAAATTAATCCATTTGTTTGTACCACCGCTACCTGGTGTCTATAAAGTAACTTAAGCCATTCCATAAAAGTATTTCTGAACCCATATATTTCTAAAACCTTAAAAAGATAATCCCATTCTACCATATCAAACGCCTTTTTGGCATCAAGTGAGATGGCAGCGACTGGAGTCTGATCATTTGCCACTGACCACATGAAATTGATGAAAAGCCTAATGTTATCAGAAGAGCTACGACCTCTAATGAACCCCACCTGATCTATATTTATAAGAGATGTCACAACTTTACTTAATCGGTTAGCCAAAATTTTTGACAATATTTTAACATCTAGCTGAATAAGGGAAATTGGACGGTAACTCTAACACTCTTTTTTAAGAATCAGACTGATCCGGGCTTGTGTCATGGTTGGCGGAAGCTTTCCATTCTTGAATGATTCCATATAAACTTCTAACAAAAGTGGAGCCGGTTCTGTAGCATAAGATCTAAAAAATTCAGTGGCAAAGCCATCTGGCCCCAGAGCCTTGCTTGTAGGTAAGGCCTTAATTATCTCATCAAGCTCCTCCAAGGTTATCTCAGAATCAAGAAAATTTTTGTTACTCAGTCGTCAGTTTAGGGAGGTCTAATGGTTCCACAAAGTTCCTAATATCTTCATCAGTAGACGAAAATGTGGAACCATAAAGATCAAGATAGAAGTATTTAAAAGCATTATTAATATCAATGACCGAGGTAAATATTTCACCACTATCAGTTTTCACTGAGGGAATGGTAGAAAAAGACTCTCTCTGCTATATATCTAGCCAAAAGCTTCCCTGCTTTATCACCCGACAGTATGACTGTCTTGCCCTGAACAGCCAAAACTCCACCTTCCTATAGTATCGTATATGTATTTCAATCAGGTCAATTCTCTGAGGCCATCAGATGACATTTGGCACTTCAGCATTTTTACTATTCCCTTCTAACTCAACGAGTTCTCGTGTTTTGGATTTTTTGATGAATGAGGCATAATGTATGATCCGGCCCCTAAGAACCACCTTAAGTGCCTCCCAAGCCATGCCCACAGAGGATACTGAGAACCAGTTGGTCTCCATATAAACATTGATTTCAGCCTTTAACATTTGTTGGAATTCAGGATTTTGCAAAAGGGATACATTAAAGTGGCAACTATATGATTTATTTTTCTCTGTATATGGCAACACCTCTAAACTCACCAGGGTGTGAAGATGTTTCCAATTGAGCAATCTTCAACAGATGAAATTATGGACTTAGATATATATAAAAAATCTATTCTAGAATAAATCTTATGGACTGATGAAAAAATGTATAGTTCCTACCAGATGGATTCAAAAGTCTCCAAATATCTGTAAGACCAAGATTTTTATACATCGTGTGAAGCGTCAATGTTGCTCTAGGGGGCTTAAACACTTTTGCTTCACTATGATCAAGGACTGAGTCCATCAAAAGATTAAAGTCTCCTCCCAATATTATATCATGAGGGGTGCCAGCGGCTTGCAACATCCCTTCAAGATCTATAAAAAAGCCCTGATCATCAGCGTTAGGTGCGTAAATATTAGCCAAAATCAACCTTTGCCCCTGAATTTCTGCTAAAACAATAATGACTCTTCCTAATTTATTATTCATCTGTTGAGACATTTGAATTGTAGATGTTTACTTATCAATGTAATGACTCCCCTGCTCTTACTTGAGCCAGCACTAGAAAATATTTCCACCCCATATCTTCCCAAATTTTTCAGATTCCTGCAGGGAAAGATGCATTTTTGAAGAAACACAATATCATATTTCTTACATTTAAGAAAATAAATAACCTTTCTTCTTTTTATGGGGTGCCCCAACCCATTCACATTCCACATGGAGACATACAATCCACTCATATTAACATTTTACATTTTGACATATTATAAAAAATAGGTTGTGTGTCAAAAACAAAATTATTAAGACCACATTCTAACATTAGAGCAACAAACAAACCCCGACCCCCCCCCCTCAAAAAAACAGAAAAAAGACAAATGTGCGCATTAACCCCGCGCACGACAGCGCCAACCGGCGTCGATCCCTCTAAACTCAAACAGGAGCCCCCACGACAACATTGCCATCGGATTGCTCAAGTCCGGTGCTCCGGTACAAATTTTGTGAGACAGAATTACACAACAGAAAATAATAAATAAAACAAACTCCAGCCAATAGGCGGCATAAACACAAAGACGTGTAGATTCATCCACATAACTGTTCCGAAGGTGTATTCCTCCACAAAACAAACTCCAGCCGCTAGGCGGAACCAGCACAAACAAAAAGGTGCTCAGTTCTCTGGACAGTCAAGTGAATGTTCAGTGAGTCAGGCTCACTTGGCTGTTACATGAGTGCAAAAAAACTGCCCTAATCACTCCAATGTTTTGCAAAAAATATTCCACAGAACAAACTCCAACCAATAGGAGGCGTAAGAACAAAGAACGTGCAGATTCATCCACAACTGTCCCGAAGGATTGTTACTCCACAAAACATTATCCAGCCGCTAGGCGGAACCAGCACAGAAAGAAACAAAGAAGGTGCTCAGTTCCTTGGACGAACAAGTAACTGTTCAGTGAGTCAGGTCCACTCAGCTGCATCGCACACTGACTTACTCACTCAATTGACTTTATGAAGGATAATGCTTGCTGTGGGCATGTGAATGTTTAATGGCCATCCTTAGCATCTATTCTCAATTTGGACGGAAACATCAGTGTGAAAGCGACCTTCTGTTGATGTAAGAGTTTCTTACATTCCTTGAATCGATCACGTTTCTCTCTTGTCGAATTCGCAAAGTCTGGGAACAAGAAAATGTTGTGGGTCTTCCAAAAAAGCCTTCCTTTACTCCTCGCCTCGCGTAACAGAAGATCTTTATCGGATGATCTAAAAAATTTGGCCAGAATTGATTGGGGCCTGTCTCCCTCAGCGGATCTCCGAGCCGGAACTCTGTGTGCTCACTCAATTTCCAGCTAATGGTCTGTTATGACGAGCAGACTCGGGAAGAGCTCCTCTAGGAATTTCACCATATCTCGGCCTTCTTCGTTCTCAGGAATTCCTACAATTCAGACGTTGTTTCACTGGCTACGATTCTCAAGGTCTTCCAATTTTTCCAAAACGCATTCCAAGTCCGCCTTGGTCACTAGCGGGTAAGCAGCTAATTCCCTCTCTGATGACTCTACCTAATCGTTCTGTTTCTCAACATCCCCCATTCTTGTAACCAACTCTGAGAATTCTCCATGGAAGTGATCGATCGACGTATTACAGCAAGATCCTCCAAGTCAGTTACGACCTTTGCCAGCATTGCCAACATACTCGACAGTTGACACTGAATCTCTCCCGCCGCACCGTCCAAACCGAGTCCCTGGTCTGCGGCCCTGTCTGGGGTATAAGCTTGAGCACGTAAGTGTCTTTTAACGTCTCCAGAGCCCAAGGATTTTGAATTATTTGACATATTGTCTTCATAGAACAGTTATGGATCAGGGTGTCTAGAATCTCACTGGTTTATGACATAAAAAGTATTAAAAACTAGCATAGAGCGCAGAGCTCACCATTCAAGAGAAAAAGGTCAGACGAATATAAACTAAAAAAGAAGGATTATGATTAGTCGAGGGCTAGGAGCCATGTCAATATCAACAGCGGTGGAGAGACCTCCGAGAGGTAAAAGGAATTTGTGTGCATGAATTTGTGGGGCGGAGCTTCCAAAGGAGCACTGAAGGGAGAGGTGTGTTTGTTTTGGCAGCTGAGTTTGATTATCAACAGTGTTTCTCAGGAATCGCTGAGTGCACCTTTAATAAGATTATCCATTCCGTTTATGAGAATATTTGCCAAAAATCAAGCCGTTCACAGCAATCTCCCATTCATTCCTATGGGGATTTCTGCAGAGCTTGTCAGAGCGAGCGACCATAACCAAGGGGGGCGGAGCTTAGCGAAGGGTCAATTATTGATATCAGGAATTACAAGACTCAAGACTACATAATGACTATGGAGCCATTGGCTCCTAAACTGAAACATATCAATTATCACAAGATTATATAACTCACAAGATGATACCTGACAAAACCGCATATGAATGCACACAAAGTGTTCCTAACCAATGGTGGCTAGATTTTAAATTGTAGTTGCAATTATTTATTTTTTGTAGCACTTTCGACCATTTTAGTCACAGTCTGAAGCCCTGAATTAGCATTTTCATTATCAGTAATTCCATTGCTGATATCAACAATTAGCATTTAAATTAGTAAAAAAATAAACTGTAGATATCTATAATGCATATCCTGCACATAAATGTCAAAAGGACGATGGAGCAGCTACACGTCATCTCGTTGTTGTCAATGTTGTCAAAAGCAACAGTAGCAAAATAGCATTTTCGCACAACTAACAAGCATAAAGGAGCATGTTATATATTTACTCCAATAAAGCATAAAATGATCATAATATGTTATCAGAGATTTAGGAAATATGCTAAGTTGAAATACTGGCTTCTACGAAAACAATGCTACAGCCAGTATATTCTACTTTGAAATGTCCGTTCCAGGCCGGAAATTCTGTTTGTGTTTTGGCCTGTGTGATCCTGCCCACTGCCCATTTCCCAATAGTATTTCGACAACCCGGGTTGCCAGATTTGAAATAAGTTAGCGGGAAAACACAGTGTGCTGCAGCCATGGAAGCCAGCAATACATCTAGCTAACATTGACAGAGTTATAAAAAATCCACATGAGCTGGTTTATAATTTGCAAACAATATAAACATTGCAACCATATACATTAGCTGATCAACTTACAGTGTAAGGCTCATCGCTTGCCATTGTCAGTTTGCTCATTCCTGTTGCGTGTCCTCAACTTGGCAACCTGCATGAGCTTCAAGTCTGGGGAGGAGGGGGTGGGGCAAACAACTCTTCTCCAATATTTTGAATTTGGACTGCAATACCAATTTTAAATGCTTGATGTCAATGCTACATATTGCTCCTACAATGCTGAATACTGTCTGCCCTACCTGCCCTGGACTGCCCTGTGAACACACAAAATGACTGAAAGGCAGAAAATGCCTCAAGTCTTCTGATTTGAGTGGTACTGTCTGTTTGGCTGAAAATGGTAGTAGGAAAGTGTGTTCGGGAAACCTGTTTGAGACAATAATTATTATTGCCGTTCCGCTTTATGATGCTAGTGGCACAAAAATAACACCCCTCAGCTTTAAATCATGAACCCAAACCCCCTGTCAACAAACACACGTGTCTCTGTCCCCATTTAATCTATTTAGGTTCTTCCTGGTTTGTCAAAACCCTGCTGTGTTCCTGCTAAAATTTTAATTTAACATGGACTGACGGGTCCCACACAAAATCTTCTAAACAAGCATTGCTTAAAGCTCATAAACTTCTCAAAAGTCAATAACAAAAGGATGTATGAAGTAAAAATAATGAATCAATTAAAAAGCTGCTTTTTTTCAAAATCCCTCCTGCTGTCAGCTCTGCACCCTTCGTCTCTTTGTTCTTCCCCTTCTTGTGTCCTTGTCACATTCATTCAACTCAAAAATATGTTTGCGGAAGATCAGATCCTTTAAAACTACTTTCAACATCTCTTTGCCTCTTCCTCTAAATTTTTTATTAGGAAAAATGACATTTCTCTAAATGGCTGATTCGACTGACAGTTGTGAACCTCATGTCCCCTAAAACACAGCCAAGATGACAAGAAAAAAGATTTTCACGTGGAATGCTTTTCTCTTCTTCGCCTTGTGTTCTGTAAGTTTTATGTTTATTTGAAATTAAATGCAGCAAGGTTTTCTGGACTGTACCTTTCTGTCAGTGTACTATAATAAAAGAACTGGATGTTTAAATAAAATGTAGGGGAAAAAATGTGGTTTTAATAAAACAAACTTCTACTTTCCTCCTGGTGGAATGAAAGTTAATGTCCTTTATAAAGAAAACTGTGTCGTGGCTTTCACACAATGCACACTAGTTTTTCTGGAGTGTGTTGACAGTACAAAGAAATGGGGTGGCTGAAAATGTGAAAGGTGAATCACTAGGTAAATGTGCTTAATTTAAAAGAACATCCACCTTTGTTAGTCAATATATTGTCCCAATAAACCAATCTGAATGGGAACAGCATAATACATTAAATATTATGAATTCATACCATAGCTTTAATCACAAAACATAAGAAGAATATAAATCTAATATAACATGCAATACCGGTATTGTTGTTGGTGCCCTAAAAAAATGGTGAGTCCAAAAAAAATCCAAAAAGAATGGACATAATATAGTGCCTGCATACCCTTTATGTACACCAGATGCGACATTCAACTGATCATTTTCTTACTGTAATAACCAGATGATTAATTATCCCACCACCTCATTCTCGATCATTCAAAGCAACACTTTAGCAGATTAAAAGCTAGTAACACTTTATAACAACTTAAGTCATTAACAAGCATTATCTAATGCTTAACGATCAGTAGTTAATTTAGATTGAAATATAAATATACGTATCATGAATCATGAAGTTTAATGACATTTCTGACTATCTGAATGCACTTTAACTAATGATCTGTTTAGCATTATTTAATTTAATGATGTTTGTTAATTTTGTTAGTGAACATTTTTTATAAAGCAATGTCTTAAAGCTTAAAGTTGAAGTGTGTAATGTTTTTTGATGTTTATATACTTTCTCCTATGCCATTTGTACATGCAGGGACAACTTTAAATAAGCCATTTGTACTGTAGGTTGATTTACAGATTTACACCTTTGCTCGTTTCAACACGTATTTTAGCATCTGGACAAGCCTGGCATAGCACCGTTGGCTCAACCAATGGTGTGAGTTTGGGGCGGGACTATCTGTTTTTTTTTTACCACCAATGGCAGACAGAGGGAGTGTTCAGTGAAATCAGTTTGAAAACAGTCATTATTTTTGCAATTCCATTTGGTGCCACTAGTAGTGCAGAAACTACACACTTCACCTTTAGATTAGCTGCTTTTCTAAATAAGATATAAAGTTAGCTATTAAAATCCACTTATATCGGGGGGGGTGGAATAAACTTACTTGCTATACTCAGGTAAATGGAAGGGCTGGTTTTGTTTTCTCCGTTGCGTTCATTTACAGCCTGTATGTAATATCGTCCTGCATCAGCTGCTGTCGTACCCAACACCACAAGCTGATTGTCCAACGTTATTGCTCTGAAATGAAAAGAGAAACATATATAACAGATGTAAACAAGAATGTCCGCACATGAGAACTTACTCAGGGTGATCTGTACAATGATTTTGGTCATTTGTAAAATTGCCGTGACTATTGACATTATAAAGGGAGGAGACAGACCACTTGTATATAAATTGAAGAAAGTTTTACTCTTACTATGAGTGTAGCTCATAGTAGCTTAGTAGCTTCACTTCTGTAGCTTAGCCTCACAGTTAAAAAAAAGTAAATCGCCTTTTTGTAGAGGAATCTTAATGTTCAATTAATGGAAGTCCTGCCTAACAAAGAGCCAAAGAAGGGAAGAGAGGAGAGTCTTTTGTGTTCCTCCGTGGTCTGTGTTAAATACCGCTCTTGTGAAAAACATCAATAGCGCTTTCACATTTTCACGTACATATGACACAATCACACCTTTAGATGATACAAGATTTCAAAAGCACTAAGAGCTCCACACTTTAGTCACCATGATAGAAGTGTCAGCGCCACAACTTGACATGCCACACCCACAGAACCTGTACAAAGCCAGAACAATATTACATTCCTTCCCAAGAGAAACAGGCCGTTACTGAAAAAGCCATTTCCAAAAACACTATTACAGGGCAAAAAAAAAAAAAAAAAAATCCCACTCGGCACCCCCCTAGATCTGGCCCTGCTCATGCCATCCAAGATGTGTATGATTTTCTTTCTTCTGCAGAACACAAATGAAGATTTTTAGAAAAATATCTCAGCTCTGTAGGTCCATACAATGCAAGTAATAGTGACCAGAACTCAGAAGGTCCAAAAAGGATATGCTCCGTAAAGGCAGAATAAAAGTAATCATTACGACTCAATAGTTAAATCCATGTCTTCAGAAGCAATGTTTTAGGTGTGGGTAAAAAACAGATCAATATTTAAGTCCTTTTTTTACTGTCTAATCTACACTTTTACTTTCACTTCCTCATTCTGGTGTAGAAGTGACTTTCACATTCAGCCACCTACTGGTCAGGGCTAGTAAAAGGTGGAGATTTATAGTAAAAAAGGACTTAAATATTGATCTGTTTC
This sequence comes from Myxocyprinus asiaticus, assembly GCF_019703515.2. Taxonomy (NCBI): domain Eukaryota; kingdom Metazoa; phylum Chordata; class Actinopteri; order Cypriniformes; family Catostomidae; genus Myxocyprinus; species Myxocyprinus asiaticus. The sequence continues at coordinate 12,651,310 of NC_059351.1, read as the reverse complement.
TGGTCAACACCTATCATATCACTTCTGAAGAGATCAATTTAAGCACTGGAGTCGTTTGGATTACTTTTATGCTGCCATTATGTCCTGTTTGGACACTCTTGAGTTCTCATCACCATTCACTTGCATTGTGAGGACCAACAGAGCTGAGACATTCTTGTACAAATCTTCATTTATGTTCTGTAGAAGAAAGAAAGTCATGTACATTTGGGATGGCATGATGGTGAGTAAATGATTAAGAATTTTCACTTTTTGGGTGAACTATCCTTTTAACTACAGTGGATTCTCCTTCCTGTACAACTTTAGTGAAGTTACAATTTCCATTGCTTAAGCATAAAAATTTGGTAAAAACTCCCAGTGGAATGATCCCTTTGGGATTACACACTGTAGTGCTGAATAACTCATTCTGCACTGGTGCAACAACTCAGTCCCATATTTAAATTAATTATAAGGATAAAAATACTGTTATAGCATAGTCCAAAAATAGAATAATACAATTAAATTTTTTCTAATTATATTTATTTATCACACATTATACATTTGCACATATACAGTGAAATTCTTTTTTTCACATATCCCAGCTAAGCTGGGGTCAGAGTGCAGGGTCAGCCATGATACAGCACCCCTGGAGCGGATAGGGTCAAGGGCCTTGCTCAAGGGCCCAACAGTGGCATCTTGGCAGTGCTGGGGCTTGAACCCCCAACCTTCTGATCAGTAACCCAGAGCCTTAACCGCTGAGCCACCACTGTCCCTAAAAGAAGTGCGAAAACATCAGTGTGACATTATTAGTTTATGTAAGGGAAAAGTTATCCACGGCTACCTGCCAAATCCTGATCCAATAGCAGAACTCTGAAACAGTGGCCAAAATCTACAGTAATCTTCAAACAGAGGAGCTGTGTAATGTCAATAAAGTCAAGTCATGAGTGACTGTGCTCATTTAAATATACAGAGCTCTTTGTTAAGATTTTCAAATCTGTGGATTTGCTTTCATTACTAGACACTTTCACACAGTTTTTCATGCTCGCACACACACACACACACATACACACACACACACACACACACGTGCGCACACACACACACTCAAGGTGAAAGAATGGGGTGGGGCCTGAATATTTGTCCCAAACCAAAAAAGAGATCCCCTGTTTTAGGGCAACAAAAGCAAGCCAGAAACAAGCAAGCAAGCAGTAAGACAAGAGAGATAAAAGACAAAGCTCCTTAGCGAGATATTTAATGGGCATTGGATGTTGTTCATATGGAGTTCAAGGTCAAATAAGTCAGAGACAGAAAGAGAGGGTTTGAAAGTGCGAGAGCGTAGACGTGGAGACCACATGAAAACGTCAAGAATAAGCGTTTTAATCTATCTCCTGCAAGGGAAAAAAATCCCTTTGAACTCTGAGTCTTTAATTCAAGCCTCTCCATCCAGGAGAAAAAAAGAGGGAAGGGAAAGGAAAATAAAAAAAGAGAAGTCTAGCACATGGGCTCAGTCCAAAATAAATCCACAGTGGGAAAAAAATCACAGCATGGGATGTTTTCACACTTTCAGCTACAATTTAAAAAAAAAAAAAAGAGGTATTTCAGGTATGTATTTAACACATTCAGGCTAGATTTAAGAACGTTCACCTTAAGAAAGGTGAAGTGTGTAATTTTTTCGATGTTTAAACACTCTCCTGTCCCAGTTTAATGTGAAGAGACAACTATAAATAAGCTATTTGGAAGCTTTCTCTGAAGAGTGTGAAAACTGTGGCACTTTCATAAAATTGCTCAAAGCAGAAGGAGTGTTTGGGGGACCTGTTTGGAAATGATCACTAGTTTTGCTTGCAAGACAAGCATCACTACTATTGTTCATACTTTGGCATACTAAGGGGTTTGAACAAACCCTAACCCTAAGTTCTAAACTTGCTAGTCTTGCAACATTTGTGCCACGGACTTGAATGATTCCTCAAATCGAGCGGTTTGTTGAGGAAATGTGTGCTAGTATTTTTTTTTTATAAGCAATAAGAAATTTTTCACCTGCAGACAACAAAAGAAACAAAAAAGATTTGGTTTCTGCCTGTGCTCTTTTGATGAAAGTCAGTAAGTAACCGCCCAGAACATTCTAGAAACTACCTACCAATGCCACAGCAACCACCCATAACACCTTAGCAACCACCTAGAAATTCCCTAGCAACCGTTCAAGACACCCTACAGTAGCACTGCACAGGCAAGCATCACTCATATTTTTGTCAGAAAATGTAAAAATCGTGTTATTTTTGAAATTCCAATTGGTGCCGTTTGTAGTGCAGAACACAACCAATATCTCTGGCAGTAAATGTGTTAAAACTTACAAAGATGGAAACCTGCATCCTAATATCTAACTCCTAACTATCTCCTTAGTGAAATTATTAGCAGGTGGCGACAACATGGGAAAAATTTGGAAAAAGAGACAATATGAGAGAGGCAGACAGTATATAAGCTGAATTGCTAGGAAACTGTACTTATGTGGAATTTGATTTGCCAAATCACTCCGAAGATCACGATAAATATACAATACACAAAGCATGCAAGATGTATCAAAGCAAAGAAAGAAATGCAATAGTAATGTTCACCATTCTTTAGCACAGTGCAACTATATAGATATCATATTTATATAACTATTATATTTATATACTGTATTTATATAACTATTTATAATATGTGTAATATGTAATATGTACCACATTGTTATGAAGCAATGAAGAATATAGGCCTAATGATTGATCTGTAGAATTGGACCAATAAAACCAGTTCAATTCTATTGTCAAATACGTAAAATACATTCACTCTTGACCCATCTTTACGACAGTATCAGTGTTTGCTTTCCTCTTAAGGGCACACTTAAGCACTTAAGTGTTGACAGCTGAGCCACTGATGTTCAGGGTGCTGGGGGTTTGTGTGTCCTTCCTTTACTTCACAACCATTACTTCAGGCTTCTGTGCAGTCAGCTTCAGGTTGTTGTGTCAGTACTGGGACACCAGCTGTTCACCATCCTGTCCTGAAGCAGATCTGTTGACGTTGCTTATGAGGACACAGTCTTATATATAAAATTTCCAATTAGAACCACAAAGGGTTTAACAGACCGATGGCATAGTTCAAAAAATTTTTTAATTTTTTTTCCTACTTCTTTAAAAAAAAAAACATTTGTGGTTGGAGTCATGGCCTAACATTTATTGTGGGTAATCTGAGAAGGGATTTGCGGTCGAAAGATATATTGAATACTCATGGCATATTCGCAGTTGTTTGGTTGGCAATATACAATTGAGCAACACTGCAATAATGCACTTTTTATTTGACCACTAGTCATTAGACTAGTCTTGTCTTTTGTCCTGGTCTTTGACTTGCGACTTTGAGATCATTAAGACAGCATCTTTGTTTAAACTTCAGGTGTAAAAATGGCATAAGTGTTGGCAAGTCTGATTAATTTTCATGACTCAACTATTCGTTTGCATCATTACTAAAAAATGTTCATTAAAGTCTCCACATGCCATTTTGCATACAATGTTTTAGCAATGTATGTATATATTATAATGTTTATGCAGGTAAATACTGTTGTTTATGACTTTGCATTGTTATATTTGTTCATTTAATAATTAATTAATACAAATAATACCTTACTTTTATACAGGGATGGATTATGGTCCTGCGAGGCCGCAGGGCACAAGCTTCCTGGAGGCCCCCCTCCCTACTCCCTCCACTGACTCGACATAAGCACCATGTATGGGATGGAATTTTAAGCAAATCTAGAAATTCCATGAACGCTGCATTTTTGTGTTGAATTTACTGGTGTTATTGCATTATGTGACACTCCAACTGTCTCACTGACTTGCACCGCAGACCGCACTCAAAGCAGCTCCTGAAGAGCGTGTGAAGATTAACTGCTTCTGAAGTGCTCCAAAATGCATGCCGACTGCGGAGGTTCGCACCAAACTCACACGAAAATATAAGTAAGTATTTTGATAGTTAATGCAAAGCGCTCCAGTTATTCTTCAATTTAATAATCGTGAAATGGCAAATGTTCTTGGTCATTGGGAGTCCATACACACAGTGTACTGTAAATGACACACAGTGACACAGAGGACACATCCTTAGCTGCATAGAAAGCTATAGGATGCACCCTTGCTCCCTATTTAGTGAATGACTTAACCTCCAGTGTGCTGTCTGTGTGCACTGGTCTCAGAACAGTTCAAAATGCACCTTATTTTCATCCTAACTCCATATAAAGCCTCTGAAAGCAAAAATTTTCAGTTTTTGGATGAATACATTTATTCTCAATGTGAAAATGCATAGTAAATATATAGGAATGCATTTACTAATGTTAATGAATAGAACCGTATTGTACAATAACAAAATAAATAAATAAACAAATAAATAAAAAAATATAACAAAATTTAAATTTAAATTAAATGACCCACAGATATGTTATAGTTGAAAAGTATTCAAAATATCACATATTTTTTCAACTTTTGAGGGAATAGGATCCCATTTTCCACATATGTGGACTTCATATTTATCAGTGCGCTGACACATGAAAAATGAATGGATTTTTTTTAAAGCGGCATACCAAACGAAACTAGAGACGCTATTTTTTACAACCAAACAGGTTTCAATTAAAAAACGTAGAGGTTTCTTACCAGAGGCACTTCTGCTGGCGCTGCACCCGTAGGAATGTTATACGGAAATCAACATCACGCTGTTGTGTCATGTGGCGTGGTGTGCCAGAAATTTAACCCTTAAATTACAGTATAGAGTCTTGTGAACAGTATTCAGCCAGTTTTAATTCATTTAAATTATGTGCTGCATATAGCAAAGCCAAAATACAATGTCCACACATGTGGACGCAGGGTCACATTAGGTTAAAATCAATTTTGCATTTAAAGTACATTGTTTCTGAGTGTTGTGCCACCGCAAGCCTCTCATCCTGAGGCCCCGTGAGGCCCCAGGTAGTCAGAGGTCCCGGGGTTCTGGCCCCATTGGCCCACTTCATAATCTATCCTAAATAGCGAATTTCAAGGCACGCAAAGCGCTTTACATAGTAGTGGGCGAATCTTCTCAACCACCACCAGTGTGCTGCATCCACCTGGATGATGTGACGGCAACCATAGTGCATCAGAACTCTCACCAAACACCACCTATTAGTGGAGAGGAGAGTGTAGTGATGTTGCCAATTCATATATATATATATAGGGTATTATTAGGAAGCCATGATGGATAGAGGCCAATGGAGGAATTTGGCCAGGACACAGGTGGTTACATCCCTACTCTTTTCGAGAAATAGATTATTTTCAACCACCACCAGTGTGCAGCATCCACCTGGATGATGCGACGGCAACCATAGTGAGCCAGAACGCCCACCACACCACCTATTAGTGGAGAGGAGAGTGTACTAATGTTGTCAATTCATATGTATAAGGTATTATTAGGAAGCCATGATGGATAGAGACCAATGGAGGAATTTGGCCAGGACACCAGTGGTTACACCCCTACTCTTTTCTGATATTTTTTATTGACCACAAGGAGTCAGGACCTCAGTTAAATGTCTCATCTAAAAGACGGTGCCTTTTTACGATACAGCATCCCTGTTGCTATACTGGGGCATTTGGACCCACACAGATTGCAGGGTGAGCACCCCCTGCAGGCCTCACTACTAATTTTTCCAGCAGGAACCATAGTTTTCCTCAGGAGGTTTCCCATCAAGGTACTGAGCAGGCTACACCTCGCTTAGCTTCAGTGGCCAACCAGGCGAGAGCTGCAGGGTAATTTGCTTATAAGTATTATATAATATTATCATATTAATTGGCATATAAATAAAAATGGTTAAACATAATTCTTCCTTGTGGTCATTTAGTGAACAGTGTAGACAACATGCCTTGATGACAGTGTGCACAAAAAAAAAAAAAAAAAAAAAAAAAAAAAATACATTTTCATGCCATTTCAGAGCAAATACATAAATATTGAGATTATCCAATATAATCAAAAGGTTGAAAAATATCAAGATTTCTCCAGCCCTAGTCAAAACCCATCCCTAAACCCAGCTCTAACCATTAACCACCCCTAAAATCAAAGGAAACCCTTACCCATGTATGTACTGGTAGAACCCAAAAATCAATGCGTTGATCAAGAACCTGCAATGAAGGTAATGTCAATATCATCTGCAAACTTGAGAAGGGTTGTGTATTAGGCTGCAAGGGGGTGCTAGGGGGTACCTCCAGAAAATTTCAGAGGAAAAAAGTATTAAAAAATTATTTTAAAAAAGAAACAAAAAGCTGACATTTACCAAATTTGACTTCAGTTTGTCCTTGTGTTGCAACTTTTTAGAGTTTCTCCTCACCACTGTTGCCTTAAGATAGCTCACTGGGGGTTGCAAGGCACTAACTACTACTCTGTTAAGCTGCTTTGTAACAATATTATAAAAAATAAAAATAAAAATAATAAATTTGAGTTGAATTGAAATAAAAATGCTTCTATTCAGGTTTCCTTAATTTAACTTAATATGAAATAAGTATTTTCATATCAAATTAATATTTTCATATTTCATTTGGCTTCAGAAAAACAACAAAGACAATTATAAAATTTTCTAAACATTTCTTTTAATATCACACTACTTTTCTCACACATAAATGGGTCTATATACATGACAATATATAGCTGCCTTTTTATTTTATGCAGGGGGTCCCTTCTCATATTTGGGGGTTCTAGGCGTCAAAAAGTTTGAAAATCCCTTGTGGAGTGAATGCCACAGAGAAAGAAAGAAAGTGGGTACAGCAAGTCACCCAGATGTGGGTCAGTACATCAAAAAAGTTTAAGAAAGTTTGATGTAATTGTGAGGTTGTATGTGTGGATGGAAAGCCAGATGACACTGTGGTCCAATCGGTGATGTTCTGCTGTGTTAGGATCCTAAAGAGCCAATTTAATTATCACAATCAGAGCAGCAGGAGGAAACAGCAGCCAAAAACTGTTAAAACGTGGGAAGGATGGCAAAAAAGCGATAGATGAAGGGAAGTGGAGTGCCTGTCTGGATATCTAAAGTTCAAAGAGTAATCAAGAGGAAATAGTAAGGATGGAGATGCAGAAATTTCATGCAGATAAGAGCAACATGAACAGACTGATTTCAGCACTCTTTCTGAAATCACACACTTCAATTTAAATTCCAAACACATATCAACCCACCAAACCACACATGCATAAACATCTTTGAAATTTTAAATCTAATTTAACTAACCAATTCAAACCACTTTAGTCTGGACATTCTCTTTAGTTGTGGAAGTCTCCTAACTTCATTGCAAAAAAAAAAAAAATCATTTTCTTAATCAGTATCACTGGCTTGTTTTCCAGTTAAAAAACACCTTTAAGATAAATTTACTTGAGAAACAAAATTGTTCAAGATAATAATTTGTTTTCATAGAATATAATGTTATGTTTATTCTTAACAAGTCAGTTTTTTTTCTTCTTGTTTTAATCATAAACCTCACTTAAATTTCTTAGATTGAAATTAAATTAACTGAAATATTATTATTTTTATTTTTTTATTTTTTTTTTACTTAGGTTTGACCAGGGCACCGAAACTTATTGTATAATTCGCAATCTGCTCACAACCTGTGTGCATGTGGATGGGTGGGTGGGTGTACTTCTATGCACATATATACGTGCATTTGTCTCTCCCCTCTAGATATCCTTTCTCTGATAGAGTAACGCATTTCACGTACGAGTGGCCTTTGAAATGAATACCAACTTACAGGTGCCATGACAACCATTTGACTGACAGCAGCGAGGTGAGCTATCCTCAGATGCTGTCTTGACACTGACAGCAAGGCTTGAGGAGTAGAAGTGTTGACCCTGTGACTAACAGTCAGAGAATGTGGAGGGTGGCGGCAACCACTGCGGGATGTAAGGTTTCATTTAGAAAATCAATGAATGTCATAACGCACATCATTGCCGCAGGGCCAAATGATGCAATCGGTTTAAAGACGCTGTAGACAGTGATTGATGCAAAGTTATTCTCAATGCGTGTATGCATGTCTGTGTGTATGCTCCTGATTGTAAAGATGCAGACTGCTTCATTTTCGACAGATTATTGCATTAAGAACACATTAACATAATGAATCAGAGCAGGTTGTCGTCAATATCTAGAGATCTTTATACAGAACAAGCCTTGTAAGTCAAAATGTAGTGCTATTAATTTTAATGAAAACTAAAATAACAACTATTGAAAACATTTTTGTTAATTAAAAAAAAACATGACAGAGTACAACTTGCCCGACCACTTTTTCTGCCACCTTGATTTTGGAAGTATTTTTCCTAAAAGAGTTCAAAGCCATGAACCAAACCAACCAGCTCCAAGGTGAATCACAACATTGCAAACTTTGATTTGAAGCAAACAAATATATTGAGAATCAGACAAAAAGACAAAGGCTCAAGAATGTGTTGTGGTGGAACGACCCGCCCCTCCCTCTCGTCATCGTCACCCCACCTCTGAGGAAGATCCTTCTGCCATAAGAATGTAGAGCATGCCTCTCCTTGGGAAGTTGGCTTCAATCTCCTTGTGTGCACACTCGGCCATCATCGCAGGTCCAGGAGTAGAGCGGGGAGGGTACCGGATGAGACAGATGTTCCGCCGGACCGGCTCCCTGAAATCCCGGCACGAGTTAGATCTGGCTAGGATTCCGGGCTGCCTTCCCCCCTTAGACTCACCACAGCCCCAGGGAAGACAGACAACCACAGAAGCCATCAACCCTTGCACCACGGAACCTTTGAGGGGAGCGTGTGCGGCCCTCAGACCCCTCCCACGTCCTGGACCATCACTTTGGACACTTGCCTTACCTACACAGATCACCCTTTATTTTGGACACTTTCCCCCCTTTAACACTTTAATTCCTCTTTTTTAACATTTTTATGTTTATTATAATTTCAAATATATGCCTCTCCGAGGCCTGACACCACATGCATTGTGTCTGTCTCTTGCTCACCCTGCCACAGTGTACTTAACTTTTTCCACAAACTACGATCTCATGAAGCATTGCGAATTACGTAATCAAATATTTGATGGAGTGGTGGTAGTGTAGTGGACTAAAGCACTGAAGTGGTAAGCAAAAGGTTGTTGGTTCGATCCCCACAGCCATCACCATTGTGTCCTTGAGCAAGGCACTTAACTCCAGGTTGCTCTGGGGGGATTGTCCCTGTAATAAGTGCACTGTAAGTTGCTTTGGATAAAAGCGTCTGCCAAATGCATAAATGTAAATAAAAAAATATATATCTATTGATTTAATGTTCTAGATTCTAAGTAAAGCAACAGTATATTTTAAGGATATAAGTAGTTTGAGGTACTTGTGAGAGGCTGACTCGATTATGTCATTCATAATGTGGGGGGCGGTCACTGCAGAGCACTTGTGGTGCACTTTGTTTGTTGTGACTCTCTGATTGGTGGTTTTTTACCGCAGGATCTTGGGTAGTATAGTACTTCACAACAAATACCAAAATTAAATAAATGAAAAAAAAAAAGGTTGAAATAACACAGACTGTCAGCTTCAACAGAAGCATATACCATCGATTAAAATGATATAATAAATAAAAGCTAAAATAAAAACTATAATAACCCTGTCATGAGTTGCAAAAATGCAACTTACACTCGATGGTTAGGGATGATCTTGTAGCCATCTCTGAACCATGTGACCTGAGGGCTTGGGTAACTGGCCACTGCGGGAGGGTTGAGGACAGCAGCCCTTCCCTGAGAAACTGTCTTCCTCTGTTCAAGATCAGCAAAGCTATCCATGTCTGAGAGAGAAAGAGAAAGAAACAGAAAAAAGAGATGGAGAGGAAGTTTTCTACTAATGACCACTTGACTAATAAAAACATGGAGTCAAGAAAAACAGTATGCAGGACCTGAAGCCTAAAACTACTGTAAGAATTGGAACAGAAACTGGGTAACTCAGATGGTAAAATGTGGAGGAAAATATGAAAGCAGATTATTACAGTAAGTGGATTATTATTATGTGTTTATACACAGTTTTCTTTTTTCTTTTTTTTCTTTTTTTAAGTTGTGGACAAATAAGGTTTTCTGAGATAATAAAAATGAGAAATCTTTTAAAAATCTAGTTTAAAACACAAAGTAATATTTGTGTCCATGTTGGTTTCAAAATCTTTTTTGAAAAACATTTGTAGCATACAAATTTCTATATTTAACAAATTTAATGATATAATAATAATATAATAATAATAATAATAATAATAATAATATATATATATATAACAATTTAATAATAATTAATAACAAAATTCAAAAGGTTTAACAATCAAGTAAAAGGTATTAAAATACTTGCACCTTGAATTCATTTGAATGTACAAAACTTAATGATAAATTTCAAAAATGTTTCAAACATATATTTCAAGGTATATTTGATATATACTGTATATATACACTACCGGTCAAAACTTTTGAAACACTTGACTGAAATGTTTCTCATGATCTTAAAAATCTTTTGATTTGAAGGCGTATGCTTAAATGTTTGAAATTAGTTTTGTAGACAAAAATATAATTGTGCCACCATATTAATTTATTTATTTATTAATTTATTTCATTATAAAACTAAAATTTCATAAAAAATGACTTGGACCAAATAATAAAGAAAAGCAGCTAATAAGTGCCCAATATAGATGGGAACTCCTTCAATACAGTTTAAAAAGCATCCCAGGTTGATTGAGAAAATGTCGAGTATATTTCTGCAAAATCTAGGCAAAGGGTGACACATTTTTCATTTATTTTGGATTTATTTTTAGTCACAACAACATGTTATTCCATAATTTTGATGACTTTACTATTATTCTAAAATGTGAAAAAAAAAAAAAAAAAAAGTGTTTCAAAACCTTTGACGGGTAGTGTATATATATACACTGGCGGCTAAAAGTTTGGACTAATGTACAGATTTTGCTCTTATGGAAAGAAATTGGTACTTGTATTCACCAAAGTGGCATTCAGCTGATCACAATGTATAGTCAGGACATTAATAACGTGAAAAAATTACTATTACAATTTGAAAAACATTTTCAGAACTTCTTAAACTACTTCAAAAAGTTTTCATCAAAAAATCCTCCACGTGCAGCAATGACAGCTTTGCAGATCCTTGGCATTCTAGCTGTCAGTTTGTCCAGATACTCAGGTGACATTTCACCCAACGCTTCCTGTAGCACTTGCCCATAGATGTGGCTGTCTTGTTGGGTACTTCTCACGCACCTTACAGTCTAGCTGATCCAACAAAAGCTCAATGGGGTTAAGATCCATAACACTCTTTTCTAATTATCTGTTGTACAATGTCTGTGTTTCTTTGCCCACTCTTTTCTTTTTGTTTTTCTGTTTCAAAAGTGGCTTTTTCTTTGCAATTCTTCCCATAAGGCCTGCACCCCTGAGTCTTCTCTTTACTATTGTATATGAAAACTGGTGTTGAGCGGGTAGAATTCAATGAAGCTGTCATCTGAGGACATGTGAGGCGTCTATTTCTCAAACTAGAGACTCTGATGTACTTATCCTCTTGTTTAGTTGTACATCTGGCCTTACACATCACTTTATGTCCTTGTTCGAGCCAGTTGGCCTTAGTCTTTGAAGACTGTATTGTACACCTTTGTATGAAATCTTCAGTTTTTTGGTAATTTCAAGCATTGTATAGCCTTCATTCCTCAAAACAATGATTGACTCACGAGTTTCTAGAGAAAGCTGTTTCTTTTTTGCCATTTTTGACCTAATCTTGACCTTAAGACATGCCAGTCTATTGCATACTGTGGCAACTCAAAAACAAACACAAATACAATGTTAAGCTTCATTTAATGAACCAAATAGCTTTCAGCAGTGTTTGATGTAATGGCAAGTGATTTTCTAGTACCAAATTAGTAATTTAGCATGATTACTCAAGGATAAGGTGTTGGAGTGATGGCTGCTGGAAATGGGGCCTGTCTAGATTTTATCAAAAATTACTTTTTTCAAATAGTGATGGTGCTGTTTTTATACTTCTTTATACTTTGTGATCAGTTGAATGCCGCTTTGGTGAATTAAAGTACCAATTTCCTTCAGAAACAGCTAAAACTGTACATTATTCCAAACTTTTGGCCGCCTGTATATATATATATATATATATATATATATATATATATATATATATATATATACATACATACATACATACATGCAGTAATGTGCAAAAGTTTTAGGCACTTGTGAAAAATGTTGCATAGTGAAGATTTCTTTCAAAATAATCCCATAAATAGTTTTCATTTATCAATTAACATCATACAAAGTCCAGTAAACATAAAAGAAGCTAAATCAATATTTGGTGTTACCATCTTTGCCTTCAAAACTGCACCAATTCCACTAGATACACATGGACACATTTTTCTCCCTGTGGGGGCAATGCATCTGTTGCAGGGCTCCCTGTTCTCCTAGTCTATTTTATTCTATTTGTAAAAGTAATGTTTGGGAGTCTAAAATTTATATTTACTATGACACACTAAAGTTGAAGATATAATAACCTTATTAAGACAAATGTTTTTGTTAAACATCTTATGTGCCTAAGACTTTTGCACAATACTGTACACTCACACACACACACACACACACACACACATATATATATATATATATATATATATATATATATATATATATATATATATATATATATATATATATCAGGTTATTTTTAAGTCATGAAATTCAAGAACATTTCTTAAGGTCACTCCATTTAAACTGTACCAAATGTGCATTTTTATTAAATTCTAAAACAATCATCAGATTTTTTCATTTTTTTTATTTCACACATAGTCATGAGAGTCTAAAGAGTCACAAGAGTCTATTTTATGTTGTTATGTTTTTTTTTTTTTACAACAAAATGGCTAACTGCATGTTTGTTACACCATCTGATTTTGATTTGGTGGATGAAAGTTTTTTAAAGAATAATCATATTTTAAACAAAATTGTTTCACTGCCTTTTTTTTTTTTTTTTTGTAAGAACAAATAATCATTTTATTCCAAATTATTGGAATAAAATTATTCCAAGAATTTCAGCTTTTAATGGACTTACCACTTATATATTTTTATTTTAAGAAATAAGAAATATATATTTTTTTTTATCTTAGTAGAGGTGTAATTAATTATTTGTGATTTGCTTTGTGAATCGCATTTTCAATATATTTTTGAATAACTTGATGAATGTAGAAAAATGAGTGTCATGTATTTGACCCAAATGTGTAAAATCTGTAAATTCCTCAGAAAGCTCTACAGATTTCCTCAATTTCAGCAGAATTTGAACTCCCGTCATTCACAAACATCTACATATCCATATATGGAATATTTGTTTAGTGAATATGTCGGCTAATTGAATAATGCATTTAGCTACTAATACAACTGCAATTCCCCACAATCAGTGCAGAAAATTTTCAAAAGTGCAGATACCATGCAGGCCTTCTCATACGCTTGTTGTATTTCATACAGTAAATAAAGCGTTCCGGCATGACAGCACATTTAAAAATTACTGGAGTGTTTCCAAATGTCACTCTCAGTTCATCCCTTATGGGACCCTGTGGTACATGCATATGTGTGTGTTCAAGGTGAGAGTGATGATATGTGAAATCCATTTGTGGTTCAGCCCCCCGGAATTCTCCTCTGACAACATACACATGTACTTACAAGCCACGCGAACATCGGCTCTTGTCTGGATCAGCGCACCCATCCTGTTCCTCACAATGCACTGATACACTCCCACATCCTCGCGGTTTAGCGACGCAACCATGTACCTGAGAGAGAAAGAGAATGAGGGAATGCAAGGAAAACCAACTACAAGAGTTTTCATAGTGCTCACTTGCAGAGTCAATAGCTGGGTTTCCATCCACGTATTTTTTTGCAAATTTTGGAACACTTTTAGCACACTTTTCTGTAAGAAGACATGCACATAAACTACAATGGAAGCACATTTACTGAATAAATTCTTTGATACATACACTATATTGCCAAAAGTATTCGCTCACCCATCCAAATAATTGAATTCAGGTGTTCCAATCACTTCCATGGCCACAGGTGTATAAAATGAAGCACCTAGGCATGCAGACTGCTTCTACAAACATTTGTGAAAGAATGGGCCGCTCTCAGGAGCTCAGTGAATTCCAGCGTGGTACTGTGATAGGATGCCACCTGTGCAACAAGTCCAGTCGTGAAATTTCCTCGCTACTAAATATTCCACAGTCAACTGTCAGTGGTATTATAACAAAGTGGAAGCGATTGGGAATGACAGCAACTCAGCCATGAAGTGGTAGGCCACGTAAAATGACAGAGCAGGGTCAGCGGATGCTGAGGCGCATAGTGAGCAGAGGTCGCCAACTTTCTGCAGAGTCAATCGCTACAGACCTCCAAAGTTCATGTGGCCTCCAGATTAGCTCAAGAACAGTGCATAGAGAGCTTCATGGAATGGGTTTCCATGGCCGAGCAGCTGCATCCAAGCCATACATCACCAAGTGCAATGCAAAGCGTCGGATGCAGTGGTGTAAAGCACGCCGCCACTAGACTCTAGAGCAGTGGAGACGCGTTCTCTGGAGTGACGAATCACGATTATCCATCTGGCAATCTGATGGACGAGTCTGGGTTTGGTGGTTGCGAGGAGAACGGTACTTGTCTGACTGCATTGTGCCAACTGTGAAGTTTGGTGGAGGGGGGATTATGGTGTGGGGTTGTTTTTCAGGAGCTGGGCTTGGACCCTTAGTTCCAGTGAAAGGAACTCTGAATGCTTCAGCATACCAAGAGATTTTGGACAATTCCATGCTCCCAACTTTGTGGGAACAGTTTGGGGATGGCCCCTTCCTGTTCCAACATGACTGCGCACCAGTGCACAAAGCAAGGTCCATAAAGACATGGATGAGCGAGTTTGGTGTGGAAGAACTTGACTGGCCTGCACAAAGTCCTGACCTCAACCCGATAGAGCACCTTTGGGATGAATTAGAGCGAAGACTGCGAGCCAGGCCTTCTCGTCCAACATCAGTGTCTGACCTCACAAATGCGCTTCTGGAAGAATGGTCAAAAATTCCCATAAACACACTCCTAAACCTTGTGGAAAGCCTTCCCAGAAGAGTTGGAGCTGTTATAGCTGCAAAGGGTGGGCCGACGTCATATTAAACCCTATGGATTAATAATGGGATGTCACTTAAGTTCATATGCGTCTAAAGGCAGATGAGCGAATACTTTTGGCAATATAGTGTATCAGAAGCTTTTTGGAGCTTCAATGTTTTGGTCACCGTTTAGTTACATCGTATGGAACTAAAGAGCTGAGATATTCTTCTAAAAATCATAATTTGTGTTCTGCAGAAGAGTCACACAACAGGGATGGCATGGTTGTGAGTAAATGATGAGAGAATATTCATTTTTGGGAGAACTATTCTTTAAATCAACATATTCTCTACAAACGTTCAAAATATGTTTGAAAGTGGTGTCTAACAAGCCTTCGGATTTATGAGCTGGTGAATATGAGAGTGCTCTGTTTAACAAGAAAGATTACAAGCCCATAGGGTCAGAGCTGCTAAGATCTGTGTTGATTCAGTTTTAACAGATGACTGTTTAACACAAAACTGATGGAACTTTTCAGCAATAGTTAGACAGTAAAAATCATTATATAGGCTAGTTCACCACAAATAAAAAATTCTATCATCCTTTCCTCAAGCTCATATCATTCCAAACCCCTATTATTTTCTACTTTCCGTAGAGCACAAAAGGATTTTGTCCAGTCTCAATTGCAGAATAGAGACAAACCGACATTTTTAACCAATATTTACACTTTAACACTTCCAGTCTCTTATTGGTTCCATATTATAAGGTCTGCCGATAAAGTTTGACAGCCCAAAACAAAAATTTAATTGTAAAGCCCTATTTTAAGTTACAATAACTGGGCAAGTGCATACTCCAAATTAAAACAGACTATGCACAATAATAGTCTCGTAAAGCAGACTGTTCAACTTCAGAGGTTAGTGTTGAATGATTTATTGTACACAATATTGAGTTATTGCGTCTAAAAGCAGATTATTATTATTATTATTTTTTTCAAAGAATAATGACTTAAATTTCTGGATACACCTCACACAAAGCTATTAGCTTCAGAAGGCTTGGAATATAGTATACACAAAAAAAGAAAAAGAAAAAAAGAAAAGCCTATTTTTAGGATTTACGCATTTCAATTTCATAGCAAAATTCCATCAGATTAATGAGTGTAATTTTTAACTAAATTAAATTAATAAAACTAAAAATATTTAGATTTTTACCATTTATTTTGTTAATTTGATGTAATGTTCTTATGAAATTAAAATGTGTAAATCTTAAAATTATTTTTTGAGTGAACGAGTCATCTAGACTACTTCTACGGATATTTTTTGTCCTGTTTGGAGCTTAAATCACCAGGGAAGAAGCAGCTTTGCCATTCTGTAAAACATTTCCAGAGAATAAAGAAAATAATACAGGTTTGAAGTGACATGAGGGTGAGTAAATGATACTTCTTAAATGGTTACTGCTACCAAAACCAAGACTTCAAATCTTGACCAAACACCAAGCCTCATTGCTCTGTCTTGTCCAGTTCAAATCAAAGGGATGGTTGTGATCAGGGGTTAAATTGGGCTGGTAAAGCCCAGAACGGCGTTCCGACACTTTCGATTCCAAAAAAAATATATATATTTTTTTTTTTTGTCAATCCATTCCATTTACTGTATTCTCCGATGCGGTTTTTGTTACTGTCTCTCTATGTAGTGAGTGTACTTATGCTTCACTCTAGTCAGTTGCGGACGCTGGTAGAGGCAGCATATTCGAGAGGAATATTGGAAATGCTTCTTCATGCCACAGTGAAGAATTTTAAACTCTTTTATAATTTAATGCAAATGTTTTCATTACAAACTATATTGTCAGAATGACAATAATATAGAACAATGTGCATTTACTTTTAAATTGTAACATAATTTACTTTCTTTATAAATGTCCTTGGTTGTATTGTGCATGATCAATCAGTGAATGTAATTTTAAAGAGACAAATGTCTTAGAAATGTTGTTTCAGTCATTTTCTGATGCAACCAAGGCCGTCTGGGAGGGGATGAATAATATTAACAAATAATATCATAGCCTAACATGTAAAAATAATAATAAAAAAAAAATCCTAAAGAATAAAAATCAAGTCCTGCCCTACATAATTTCACGCTGAACATGCAATATGTCGCATTACGGAACACACTGCAAATGTTGTTTCATACTGTCTTTAAAGTCAACATGAAACACCATTTCCAACCCATTTTATTTCCATAATGTGACAAATTTCTGAATGAGTGTGAATATTCAAAGAAAGAAATTGATTGGATAGTGAAAAATGGGTGTTCCATATCAGAATGGAGTGAGATTTGAGAGTGTGTATATCCAGTACCTGTACTCAGGTGTGTATTTAGTAATATCTGTGTTGTTTCTGATCCATTTGAACTCCAGTGGCCAGCTTCCCTCCGCCAGACAGGTAAGCACAAGTCTGTTGCCCTCCAGGTGTGTCTGTGTGCCGCCTGCCTCAGTTTTAAAGTAAGGTGCAATATCTGTGGAGAAAACACAACAATTGAATTGAATTGTATGGATATCAATCAATAAGTCAGTCAGTCAGTCTGTCTGTCTGTAATGGATCATTAAAATGTAATCTTGCTTACTATACTTTTATTGGGCTCTTGCAAAAATATTTGGTCCATAAAAATAAAAATGACATCTACCTATGAGGACTTTCCTGAGTACACACTCACTCTAAGATACACTGTGTAATGTGTAAGCAAACGATCAGATGATTTGTCAAAGGAGTAAATTACCTTCAAATGCACCTAAAACAGAATTTTTGTGTTGTTTTGATACCTTTATACTGTATTTGATTGTTTGTGTGTTTCAAAGGTGTCCACCATCAAAATCTATAATCCACTGATTTGGGTTTTAGATAAACCCACGGTTATCGTCAAACAAATCCAGACCCTATTTTGAGACAAGAAATTAAAAAAAAAAGAGTCTCAAAAGGACTTTCATTCATGTGCTGTCTGAGAATCTTGTGTGTTGAGGCCTTTGTGTATTGTGTGAGAAAAAGAAACGGTCAAAATGGCTTCAGATGACATCACTAACAACTGTCTGATCCCATCTAGCCAGAACAAGAAGGCATATCGCCTGAGATAAGACTGATAAAACAAGCTCTCCCGCACTTTGCATGTGTGTAAGCATGTATGCAATTCAGGCTATATGAAAAAGTTATGATAATTACATTTCATTTGTCTTGGAACTGTCATGTCCAATCGAATGTACACTCACACATACGCGCTCATACGCTGTTTATTGCCTAAGTATCCTAACTAAAAATCAGGTTTTACACCCTTTTGACCAAATTCGAGCCAATGAAACATTTTAGAGTGTCACATAGCAAGGACAAAATCTATATTCTTTACAATAGAAATTTTTATGATTTTTCCACATCTAAGATTTTATTAATTTCCATGACTTTTCCAGACCTGGAAATAATTTTGTATATTTGATATTTGGCAACCCAGTGGTGGATTTAGGCATGGGCGACATGGGCAGCCACCCAAATTATGTTGGCGGTGGTGGGAGGGGGTGCTGAAGGGGGGGTCCACCCAGGGCACCATAAGCTAGAACCGCCACTGTGGCAACCCTTTGAAATGGAGCCAGTTATAAGTGTTTGATTTGGAACACATAGGCAGCAACTCAATGAACTAAAAAAAATAGCACTACTCATGTGAAGCACATGGGAGATGGGACTTAACATTGATTCCAAAAGAGCCAGATGTTAACATGTTGCTAAGCTAACAACATGATGCTCTAATAGCTATAAAAATACATAGCACAAAACAAGGCAAATATTAAAGGGTTCATGACATGACCTTGATCTTTTGACATACTGTATAAGAGGTCATTGCACTACAAAAACACGGTGCCTCTCGTGTGACGTAAGCGTGCTGGCATGTTCACGCGAGAATTGATGCAATACAACAGCAGCTCAATTTGTTTAGAACAGAACGCTGTTCACAAGCTTTATTGGTTTTGCTTTAATTTAAATATGCCAACCGGCTTACGTCACGTGAGAAGCAGCATAAACTGATTCTTCTCATGGACCGGAAGTAAACAATTATAGTGAAAAGGACTTCAATATTGATCTGTTTCTCACTCAAAGCAATCTTATCACTTTATAAGTCATTAATTTAACCACTGGTGTCTTATGGATTACTTTTACTATGACTGTCTGTGCCTTTTGGAGCTTTAAAGTGCTGCTGATCAACATCCACTTGCATTGTGTGGAATTCCAGAGCTGAGATATTCACCTAAAAATCTTAGTTTGTGTTCAGCAGAAGAAAGAAAGTCATACACATCTGGGATGGCATGAGGGTGAGCAAATGATGAGAGAATATTCATTTTGGGGTGAACTATCCCTTTAATGTATTTTTGTAGATCTTGTCAAAATGCATTCTGGCATTGCCTTTTCCATATGTATTATCTCAGAAACAGCATCATGATTTTGTCTGCCTTTTGGAACAGCCATCGCATCAGGAGTGCACTTATGTTGCATTAAAATGCTACCGCAACTCACCAGGTTTTGGAACAGAGCTCCTGTTTCTCTGCAGCACTATGCTTGAAGCACCCTGGGTCAACATTCAAATTCATTCTTATTATCTCTGCAGGAAAAATTACTGACAGTCTGTTATTGTGAAGCTAAAGGCCATGCCTCAGTGCCTCCCAACACACTTGTTTATAAATTACTCTCCATTTAGCAGAAGCTTTCATCCAAAAAAAAAAAAAAAAAAAACATTGCAGAAACAGCCCTCCTGGAGCAACTAAGTGCTTTTCTTAAATGCACAAAGGTGACGAAACAGAAATGTGAAGTTTTAACTCTTAATAACTCCATTTCCTGTCTTCATTACTTATGACTGAAACTTTGCATTAACACCCAGGGCTCTACAATAAGGATGGCCCAGGGCCAGAATCTATGGCCAGTTGACATACCTGTCACTTGCTCTATTGGGCAACGATCCTACATCATTGATCATTGATCATGTACATGTGTTTTTAAAGCCTCACAAATGGAAACATTTGGTGATGTTTTGAACGTTGCTGTTGCTGCTGATGTAAATATGCCACCAAGATAACTTTATCTAGCTGGCTGCAATAGATTAGGTTTTGTCAAAATGTGACTTGTGATAGTCTTGGAAGCATCCGTTAAATTAGTTGAAAATTATAAACAAATCAGTCATGTTTTGCACCGTATGCCACTATTTTTCAGCAAAAGTGTGATGATGTTTGTAGCTGTCATGGAGTTACATTATACACTGCAAAAACATTTTCTTAATCAGTATTTTTGTCTTGTTTTCCAGTACAGAAACATCCCTAAAACAAGATAACTTTGCTCGACAAGTAAAACTTCTTACAATACAAATAAAATATTTAAAACAAAAGAAAACAAACTAAACTATACTAAACTAAATGAAATTAATGTTTACACCAATACGCTGATATATGCCAAAAATCAGCTTATTCAAAAATCGGACAACGCAAGAAAACTAATTTTATACGAGACTTCAAATCATCAGGTTATTCTCTGCTTTTGACATCAAAACGTACATTGTCATGTGCACAACACAAAATCAGTGTGCTGTGTACTAATCTCTTTTTGGCTAAAACTGTTTAGGACCTTACCAAGATAAAGCAAAAACATTTACAAGGCGTTTACATGACCTTACACGTTTTCATCTTATTAAGTGTTATCAGAGTAAGATTGTGCATGTAAACGTGATCAATGAAAGTTTTAGGAGGGCTAGTAAAATTATGAACTATGTGCCTGACTGGGCCAGCATAAAAAAATCCTTATGTTTGAGCCCTGGCACATCTGATCATTAGCCAGTAGGTGTTCACCGTGCAAGATCTTAAGCCAAAACTTAATGAGGCAAAACGTAATTTCTTCCAGTGCCAATTCACAGAGTACAATTTTGTGGTTCCACAATAATGAGACAGTGTGACAGCTGTACACTCGTTGCACAGTCACAGAGTTTTGGGGAGTTAAGTCCCCCCCATAAAGCACCAATCTTTTCCTCACGCCTCAGGACACAGTTACCCACAGAGAAGATCTGAGTGCACAGACAGGTAGAAGCAAGCATGGGTAATCAGGTGGAAAAAATGGGGTGATCAGTGACATTTACACATCAAACACACACACAAACATTTCAGTGAACTCTAGCGCAAGCAATCCACAGACCCACACATATTTCAGCACTTACATGCGCACAAACACATCACACAGACTCACACAGTGGAAGAGACAGGGTGATCAGTGACATTTCCATACAGTGGAGACAGAGGATTCTCAAAGTAATAGGAAAACAAAATATGTACACAAATACACACACATACACTCCTCTTGAGTGGTCCTCCTGTGACCAGAAGATCTCTGTGAAGGTCTACCACTGATTTAGAAGAACTTTATAAGGTAGAAAGAGTATGAACTCAGAAATGGAAAGGAAAAACATTACTGGTGGAATCAACTGTGGTATTTGAACTATGGAATCACAAGGGCTTGCATAAGACATGATCAACTTCATTTGTAAAGTACCTAAACTACAATGCCTACCAAACACCTACAAAAATACATAATAACAACAATGCCTCACAAAATACTTGTTTAGTGTTTTAGTGGTCATAAGAATTATTCGGACAATTTTGGACACTTTAAAAGGTCTGAATGTAATTTCATTAGGTACAAAATATAAGTGTCCACATACGTTTTGGACCCACTGTATATGTAAAACAATATTTTGAAGAAAGAAAAAAAAAAGAAATTTGAAGAAAAAACAGTTTTTTGTTTGCTAATTAATATCAAGAGCCACAAGATGCCTTGTACTGATGGTCAGTGTTGGGGATAATGCTTTATAAATAACGCGTTACGTAATCAGATTACTTTTTTCGAGTAACGAGTAAAGTAGCGCAATATTTTGTTTTATTTTAGACCATTATATTGGAGTTACTTTTTAAATAAGTAACGCATTGCTTTTGTACACCTCTCCTTTCCCCGTACTGCAATAAAACAGGAGTAAAAGTGTGCAAATTTCGGCAGTGCATGATGGGCATTGTAGTTCTAGAGAGTGGGAGGCTTGATTACCAGAGATGCACAATGAAGTTGTAGTATGTGTGTGCATTATGGGTATTGTAGTTCTAGAGAGCATGAGCCATGCTTATCAGCGATGTGCAGATCACAACAAGTCTTCTTTTAACCCACCCTGAGGTTTATGTTTTAAAAGCTGCAAAATATTGCTGGTAAAGAAATGTAAATTTGAACACTTCAATGGAATCCAGTTGTATTAATCATTTGCAGCAGTTGATTTTTTTGCACACTGGAGCTTACATGAGCAGCCGTCATAAACTTTGCTGTTGTCATGACAATCATAGCAAGAGTTAAGAAATCCTCATAAGGCAATATTTTGTCAAAAATGTAACATTCGGGTAAGTGAAACTTTGATTCTCGTGATTTCCAACAATTGTTTACAGACAGACTGTTTCACTTTTAATTGACTATATCGCAATTCCAGTGGGTCAGAAGTTTACATACACTAAGTTACCTGTGCCTTTAAGCAGCTTGGAAAATTCCAGAAAATGACGTCAAGCCTTTAGGCAATTAGCCAATTAGCTTCTGATAGGAGGTGTACTGAACTGGAGGTGTATCTGTGATGTATTTTAAGGTCTACATTCAAACTCAGTGCCTTTACTTTACTTGACATCATGAGAAAATCAAAAGAAATCAGCCAAGACCTCAGAAAAAAAATTGTGGACCTCCACAAGTCTGGTTCATCCTTGGTTGCAATTTCCAAACACCTGAAAGTACCATGTTCATCTGTACAAACAATAGTATACAAGGATAAACCCCATGGGACCACGCAGCCATCATACCTATCAGGAAGGAGACGCAGTCTTGTCTAATAGAGATTAACGTAGATTGATGCGAAAAGTGCAAATCAATCACAGAATGACAGCAAAAGACCTTGTGAAGATGCTGGAGGAGACAGGTAGACAAGTATCTATATCCACAATAAAACGAGTCCTATATCGACATAACCTGAAAGGCTGCACAGCAAGGAAGAAGCCACTGCTCCAAAACTGCCATAAAAAAGCCAGACTACAGTTTGCAAGTGCACATGGGGACAAAGATCGTACTTTTTTGGAGAAATGTCCTATGGTCTAATGAAACAAAAATGTAACTGTTTGGCCATAATGACTATCGTAATGTTTGGAGGAAAAAGGGTGAGGCCGAAGAACACCATCCCAACCATGAAGCATAGGAGTGACAGCATCATGCTGTGTGTGTGCTTTGCTGCAGGAGGAACTGGTGCACATCACAAAATAGATGAAACCATGAGGAAGGAAAATTATGTGGATATATTGAAGCAACATATCAAGACATCAGCCAGGAAGTTAAAGCTCGGTCGCAAATGGGTCTTCCAAATGGACAATGACCCCAAGCATACCTCCAAAGATATGGCAAAATGGCTTAAGGACAACAAAGTCAAGGTATTGGAGTGGCCATCACAAAGCACTGACCTCAATCCAATCATGTGAATCAATCAAAAAATCATGTGCAAGCAAGGAGGCCTACAAACCTGACTCAGTTACACCAGTTCTGTCTGGAGGAATGGGACAAAATTCCAGCAACTTATTGTAAGAAGCTTGTGGAAGTCTACCCAAAACATTTGACCCACAATTTAAAGGCAATGCTACCAAATACTAACAAAGTGTATGTAAACTTCTGACCCACTGGGAATATGACGAAAGAAATAAAAGCTTAAATAAATAATTTTCTCTATTATTATTCTGACATTTCACATTTTTATATAAAGTAGTAATCCTAACTGACCTAAGACAGGGAATGTTCCCTATCTGTCACTCACTCAAAGTTGTGTTGATGTAGTGACACTAGGGGTCACTCTTGGGAGCTCCAAACACCTCTGCTTTTTTGAAAAAAGGCCAATGAGAATTGGCGAGTGGAATTTGCATGCCACTCCCCCGGACATATGGGTATAAAAGGAGCTTGTATGCAACCACTCATTCAGATTTTCTCTTTGGAGCTGAGCGGTTCTATTCGTTGAAGCTGAATTCATCCACAAATTTCATTCACCTCATCTGCTGGATTCTATGGCGCATTTCAGCGGCTTCTCCCCCTCTGCACCCATGGAGTGCAGAGAATGTCCCTGGGTGCTTCGGCAGATACAACTTAAAGAGTATATTCTAAAAAGATTATATTTTCTTTCTAAAAGAGCGGCACACACGGAACGTCTTTTTAAAGATGCCTTTCCATTTGTGTGTTATTCCTGGTTGCGATCGACATCTCTCCGCTTCTGACGGCCATGATCGCTGTTTTACGTGTCTGGGCACTGCCCACGCAGAGACATCGTTTGTGGATGAGTCATGTCCTCATTGTGAGACATGACCATGGCAACACTGCGGTCATGGCTTGCTTTCGTAAGAAAGCGAGCCACTCCAGTGGCTCCCCGCACCGGTCCTTCTACCTACGGGTTTGAGGCCGCGTCGGTTAGCACTGGGAGAGATTTGGGGACATCAATGGGACCAACTCCGCCAGGTATCCCCCCATGGACCTCCCATTCCCCAGCACGCTCGCTTGCCCCGATCAGGCTCTCGCACGAGACCGCCGGCTCGTCTCAGCGCGAGTTCGACTTCTTGTTCAGAGCTCCGGAAGACAAAGAGTTATCGAGCACAGCATCAGAGAGCGGGCTCATCCAGTCTGACGCAGAGGCTTCGGCTGGGTTTCCTCCTTCGGGAATGGTCACTCAGTCTCACGCTGACGCGGAAATGATGGACATGCTTTCCCGGGTGACCACGAGCGTCGAGTTAGAGTGGAACCCTCTACTCTCCCCTGAACCCTCGCGGCTCGACGATTGGTTCCTGGGCACAGGGCCCCCGTTCCTTTCTTCCCGGAAGTGCATGAGGAGCTGACAAGATCGTGGGAGGCACCTTTTACTGCCCGGTCCCAGACTTTCAGCTCCCCCGCTCTCACTACCTTCGATGGTGGAGCGGCCAGGGGGTATTCGGTGATCCCCCAGGTGGATAAGGTGCTCGTGGTACACTTGTGTCCGCAGAGCGCCGCCACCTGGCGTACAGGGCCTGTAGGTTTACGTCAGCCCTGACAACTATGGATGGACAAGCCGCCTCCGCCCTGCACGCCATGGCTCTCCTGCAAGTACACCAAGCCAAGGCACTAAAAGAACTGCACGAGGCTAGTTCTGACCCGGGATTGATGCAGTAACTGCAATCGGCGACCGACATCGCTATCCGGTCGATGAAGGTCACGGCGCGGTCTCTCGGGCAGGCAATGGTCGATTGGTCGAGATGGGAAAGGCAGACAAGGCACGGTTCCTTGATGCCCCCATTTCCCAGGTTGGCCTGTTTGGCGACGCCGTCGAGGACTTTGCCCAGCAGTTCTCAGCGGTGAAGAAGCAGATGGAGGCCTTACAACATATCCTGCCCCGACGCAGCTTAAGACCCCGCACCTGTCTGCTCGTCGCCAAGGGCATCCTCCTGCAGCAACCACACTGGCTCTGCCGCAGCCTGCCCCCATGGAGCCCTCCACAGGAAGCAGATGCACCCGTCTCACGGCCGGCTGCTAAGAACCCGAGGAAAGCTTCGAAGCGCACCCGAGATGGGCGACCCAGGGGCGAGGAGACCCACTTCTCTGGGGCTGGTTGACAGACCACTCCATCCCCCGGTGGAGGGCCGGGAGGAGAATCTTTTGTTGCCGCATGCCCAGGAGGCTGCGGCACCCAAAAGCCTGACAAAAGAATGGTTCCCTCGTCTCCTGGGTCACATATCCAGTGCACACGGCTGTCGTCACGACCACCGTCCACATCCCATTTTGGCAGGTATGGCGCTCCAGCGGCAGACCCCCCGCCCCTGTGCGCCCAGCTGTGGCACAAACATGCCCACACGGGATTGGTTCCAGTGGACTACGGGGACAAGATTCCTCCTCCCCCCTCCTCGGCCAATCTTATGGTGGGCGGCAGGAGCCAGGTAAGTGATTCGATGTCCCTCAACTCAGCACGGCCATGGGGCTCGAGTCCCCTCGACGTGGCACCTTGAGCTCAGCCCCACCGCAAGGCCCCACCCACTGGTACATCATTCCCTTGGTCCCCCTCACACAGAGTTTGGGTGCATGGCTTGCACTTTCCAACCTGTCGCGATGGCTGACCCGGACCGTCCGACTCGGCTACGCGATTCAGTTCGCCAGGCGCCCACCCAGGTTCAGCGGCGTCCGTCTCGGTGAAGGGCGAGAACGCCGCTACCTTGCGTGTGGAGATCGCTATCCTTCCGTGCAAAGGCACGATAGAGCCTGCCCTTCCAGCCGAGATGAAGAAAGGGTTTTACAGCCCTTAATTCATCGTACAAAAACGCATTCTAGCGAGTGTCCAGCATCAAGATTGGTTCACGGCGGTAGACCTGAAGGACGCGTACTTTCACGTCTTGGTCTTACCTCGACACAGACCCTTCCTGCGGTTTGCCTTCGAAGGCCAGGCGTACCAGTACAAGGTCCTCCCCTTTGGCCTGTCCCTATCCCCTCGCGTCTTCACGAAGGTTGCAGAGGCTGCCCTTGCCCCGCTATCAACTGCCTAGAGTTGTTGGCAGTACTGCTCACCCTGTGGGGTTTTGGCCATTGAGCCAGGAAAAGCACGTGTTGGTCCGGACGGACAACACAGCATCGGTAGCATACATCAACTGCCAAGGCAGTCTACGCTCTCATTGCATGTCACAACTTGCCTGCCGTCTCCTCCTCTGGAGTGAGCAGCGCCTCAAGTCGCTACGAGCCACTCACATCTCGGGCGACCTCAACACCGCAGCGGACACACTGTCACATCAGGTTACCCTCAGGGGAGAGTGGAGACTCCACCCTCAGGTGGTCCAGCTGATTTGGAGTCGATTCGGTCGAGCACAGGTAGACCTGTTTGGTGCCCGTTTTGGTACGCCCTGACCAAGGCACCCCTCGGTATAGATGCTCTGGCACACAGCTGGCCCCCTGAACAAATATGTGTTTCCCCCAGTGAGCCTACTTGCACAGACCCTGTGCAAGGTCAGGGAGGATGAGGAACAGATCATCCTAGTAGCACCCTACTGGCCCACCCAGACGTGGTTCTCGGATCTCATGCACCTCACGACAGCCCCCCACTCCGGCGAATCCCCCTGAGGAAGGACCTTCTTTCTCAGGGACGGGGCACCATCTGGCATCCGCGACCAGACCTCTGGAATCTCCACATCTGGCCCCTGGATGGGACGTGGAAGACCTAAGTGGCCTACCACCCACGGTGGTAGACACGATCACTCAAGCTAGGGCTCCCTCTACGTGGTGCCTGTATGCCTTGAAGTGGCGTCTGTTTGCTAAGTGGTGTTCTTTCCGATGCGAAGACCCCCAGAGATGTGAAGTCAGATCAGTGCTTTCCTTACTGCAGGAGAGGCTGGAGGGGCGGCTGTCCCCCTCCACCCTGAAGGTGTATGTAGCCGCTATTTCGGCGCATCACGATGCAGTAGATGGTAAGTATTTGGGGAAGCACAACTTGATCTTCAGGTTCCTGAGAGGTGCTAGGAGGTTGAATCCCTCCAGACCGCGCCTCGTCCCCTCATGGGACCTCTCCGTAGTCCTTCGGGGTCTACAGGGAGCTCCCTTTGAGCTCTTGGAGTCAGCTGAGCTTAAGGCACTCTCTTTGAAGACTGCCCTCCTGACTGCACTCACTTCCATCAAAAGGGTAGGGGACCTGCAGGTGTTCTCTGTTAGCGAATCGTGCCTGGAGTTCAGTCCAGGTTACTCTCACGTGATCCTGAGACCCTGACTGGGCTATGTGCCCAAGGTTCCCACGATTCCTTTTAGGGGTCAGGTGGCGAACCTGCAAGCACTGCTCCAGGAGGAGGCAGACCCAGCCTTGCCGTTGCTGTGTCCGGTGCGAGCTTTACGCATCTATTTGGATTGCACGCAGAGCCTTAGAAGCTCCGAGCAGCTCTTTGTTTGCTTTGGTGGACAGCGGAAAGGAAGCGCTGTCTCCAAACAAAGGATCGCCCACTGGGTCATTGACGCCATCACGATGGCATATCAGGCTCAGGACGTGCCACCCCCTGCAGGGTTACGAGCCCACTCCACCAGGAGTGTGGCGGCCTCCTGGGCCCTGGCCAGTGGTGCCTATTTGACAGACATCTGCAAAGCAGAGGGCTGGGCAACACCCAAAACCTTTGCAAGATTCTACAATCTCTGGGTTGAGCCGGTCTCATCCCGTGTATTGGCAGGCACGAGCAGGTAAGTTCCGGGACAACTGGCCGGGTGTACCGCTTGCGCATAGCACCTCTCTTGAGGTGAAGACATGCGCTCTTGTCTCCCAGTCGTGTACACAGACTGTGATTCCTGGATGACTTTCCTCCTTAGCGCACTGGCAGTTGAGTTTGCGGAGAAACTCGCTGACCGGCCCAGTACATGCGCTAATGAGCCCCTGTACTGAGGTAGGTGCTCCACATGTGCTGGTTCCCCGAAGGCGACCCCATGTGATATCTTCTGCAAAATTGCTTCCCTGATGGCAAACTGCATCTTCCTTGGGCAGAGGCCCCTCTGCCCCCAGTCACCATGCTCTGTAGAAACTCCTCCCCCTTCGGGTAAGACCTACCATGGGACCTCTCCACATGACATACTTCCGACAAGACTCGGTAAGACCATGTGACGTATTCCACTCAAAATACACCCCCTCCCCCCCTTTTTGGGCAGGGTGTGGCCTCCGCAATGTCTTCCCCTTGGGAGGGACACCCCCCGACACAGACACTTATGGCTTCCAGTCAGTTAACAAATTCCACTCTTTTTGTAGAGAAAAGAGAGGGAAAAGAGACCTCGGCTGGGCTAGCCTGTCCCTGTAGTTGGGCAGTGGACTTGTTCCTGATGGACCGTTCGACGCCCATGAGAGCATTGGGGGAGGTTACGTGATGGCCTGGTGCGCTGGCTACGAGGCACACAGCACCAGTTCACGTAACGCAATTCAGCTAGTTGTGGCATTTTGTATAGGGACCCCTAGTGTCCCTCTTGCCACAATGCCGAACTACCCGCTGAAATGGCCGGGACCCTGTCTCGGCTCCTCAGCACAAAACTTGAATGAGTGGTTGCATACCAGCTCCTTTTATACCCATATGTCCGGGGGAGTGGCATGCAAATTCCACTCGCCAATTCTCACTGGCCTTTTTTCAAAAAAGCAGAGGTGTTTGGGGCTCCCAAGAGTGACCCCTAGTGTCATTACATCAACACAATGTCTCGTTCCCTCCATCAGGGAACGGAGGTCATGAAAGTAACCAGGACATTTTCTATGATTACATGTCAGGAACTGTGAAAAACTGAGTTTAAATGTATTTGGTTAAGGTGTGTGTAAGCTTCTGACTTCAACCGTAAAAGTGTGTAAACACAATTCAAGTCAAGTTTTATTTGTATAGTGCTTTTCACAACACACATTGTTAAAAAGCAGCTTTACAGAAAATCATGCTTTAACAGAAAATGAAACTGTAATATCTATAAAGTCTTAGAGTCATCATTGTGTAATTGTAAATTGTGTATAAAAATAAATAATTAAATAGTTAAATAATAATTGTATTTAGAACCCCAATGAGCAAGCCGAAGGTGACTGTGGCAAGGAACACAAAACTCCATAAGTTGTTGGTTAATGGAATAAAATATCCTTGGGAGAAACCAGGCTCACTGTGGGAGCCAGTTCCCCTCTGGCTAAACAGCATGAATATAATGCCAATATTATTTATTTGTGTGCAGTGCAAGTCATGGTTTAAAATTTGTAAACTAAGCAAGTGTTAAAACAAAGATTTTGTATGAACTGTAAGATTAATGACTAATGTCTTTGAAGTTCATCCTGGATTAACTGCAGAAGTTCATATTGATGCATTGTCCTTTGTTAGTTGGCTGATGAAGGCTTTTGTTGGCAACCAATTGATAGTCTAGGTAAGACCTACTGATTGTAGACTTTCTAAATATCTGTTTGTTTAGTTTGTTGCTTTGACAAGAGTGTTGTACAGCTAGCATGACTTGTAATGTCTCTTGTATGCAATGCATGGCTTATTTGTATGGAATGCATAGCAGAAGAGAGAGTGGCGGTGAGAAAAAAATTAATGCAAAAATGACGCAAAAGTAACGTAACACTTTACTTTCCATAAAAAGCAACTTTTTAATAATGAAGTTACTTTTACTTTAATATTCGAATTAGTTACTTTTAAAAGTAACTTTACCCAACACTGCTGATGGTTGCAATTGCAAGTATCATTGTAATCATTGCACATACTTGGGGTTAGGTATTTAAACAAATCCCTAAACAACAGTATAAAATCTTGGTGTGTCTCACACAATTAAGACAAGGATGATACCACAAATCATACAACATAAAATGGGCAAAACAATTACACAGACTTCTATTGGAGGGGGGACCAGAGCCATATCTCGGGACCAGAACATCATAAATTTGGGGGTGGGTTCTTTGGATTAGAGACAGTAAACAACCACATAGCAATGCCCAAGCAACCACACAGAACACCCTAGCAACTCCATAGCCACCCAATACCCCAGTAACCACATAGCAACATGCTAAAAAACACTAAAAACAACCATGCAACCACCTAGCAACCAGTGATGGGTGTAATCTAATTACTGTAATTATAATTACATTTCAAATTCTTGTAATCACATTAAAATTACTGACTTTCAGTTAAGTGAATTACTTGCAATTACTTTACTTTGTTATGTAACACATTTCCAAACAATATATATGTAAAATACATTTAAAACGAGAATTACATTAAAGGTGCACTAAGTATTTTTTTCCTCATTTAAAAAGTTTTACTTCTAAAAATAATTAATAGTCATTTTGAAAAATATGTATAAAATCATGACCACACATGTGAGATGAAGAGTTCATTCATATCAATAATCTTATAAAACCTGTTTCATTCTACATGGAGCAGGGGCACCTCATGGTGGCAGCCATTTTAGCATCACATAACCAGCTGAATACTACTCACTTAATATCAGTAACTGCCCTGTTATTAGACACTTTCATTCATGGATTAAATTAATCCTGGCTTACTGTGCATAGTGAATTTCTACAATAGCATTAGTAACTGAAAACTACTGTGTTTGAATGATGCAGCACCCAGGCCACTAGGTGTCAGTGTAAGCCATACGTCAACATCATACTGAGTGCACCTTTAAAATGTACATTTGCTCGTTTTGTGACAGACGAAGGGCGTGCGCCCCCTAATAGGTCAATGAACAAGGTGAAAATCTAGACATTATTTTTAATTCATTGAGCGAAAAAAAAAAATCTGTGAAAAGTGTTTTAGAAAGTAACATAAAACGAATTAGTAAATTGATTACTTATCTAATTACGTAATCAGTAAAGTCTGGAATCTGATTACAATTTTAGAGTAGTAATAAGTTATTTGTAATGAACTAATTTTTTTGAGCAACATGCCTAACACTGCCACTAGCAGCTAGTCAGAACACCCAAGCAACCACCTAGCAATGCCCAAGTGACCACCCAGAACACCATAGAAACCACATAGCAATATGCTAAAAACCATTCAGAACACCCTAACAACCACCTAGCAATGCCCTATGTGTAACGGAAGCCAGCTGATACGTGATAGTTGTGCAGTTTGTGTAAACCTCACTCCCCTGGTCTCAAGAGGTGCACTAGCGACTGACGATAGGGGCTATAGCCTTTAGCCTCCTCATTAGCACGCCAGCCTCCCATGCTGACTGACACCAGTTCGAATCCCACTCATAATGGGTCGGGCAGGACCGTTTACATATGGCCTCACAGAACACCCTGGCAACAGCCCAGCAACACCTTAGTAACCACCCCAAAAACTTAGCATCTACATAGCAACACCCTAAAAAACAAACACCCTAGCAAATGCCTAGCAATGCCCCAGCGACCACCCAGAACACTTTACCAACCGCTTAGTAACACCCTAGTGACAAACCAGAACACCTCAGCAACCACATAACAACGCTTGGCAACCCTAGCATTGTGGCGGCAACTTTTGCAAAGGCAAGCAAAACTCGTCTAGTTTAAAAACCGCACTACAATACCAAATTCAGATATTTCAAATGTCCCATTACCCATTCACATTCAGGTAGACATGTTTACAGCTGACAGATTTTGCTATTCTTCAGAGGGCAGATGGAACAATAGCACAATAATTACTGTTTGCCGCTAGATAAGCAAGCAAGCGAAGCATTCACTCCGTTTCGTTTAATTTTAATCAAATTAACATTCAGAAAAGTAATAGATAAAATATCTGACAGCTCTGAAAATGAAGTACTACTGTAAATGAAAACAGAATGAAGAGCGAGAGAGAGAGAGAGAGAGAGAGAGAGAGAGAGCAAACAAAAATAACACTCAAGCAGTTAAACATCTATAATTTCTGAATGTCTGGACTTTCAGGTGTACCTATTACTTGATGATTGCCATTCTACAATAATGTTTTCACTTGCATCCTCCCATTTAATTCTGTTCCTCAGTAATGGCTTTTTATACCCTGTACATTACCAGAGGAAAATGGTATTGCTCAGAAGTAGCTCTTTTATAGCTCAGGAGTTCAAATAGAAATCTCTGACTTTTCTTTAAAGACTTGATATCTTCGCAAAATTGAGTAGAGTTTGAGACGCTGTTGAGATGACTTTTGAAACTCTAGAGGATATGCTTATTACTAGGATCATTTTTCAGACTTTAATTTTCATTCACATATTTGTGTAGACTATGTTTCAGGCTTTAAAGATGAAGTTTGTAATTAGACACTAGTGTCACCAAATGGAATTTACAATTGGTTGAGCCAATGTTACTCAAACAAACAAACAGAGGAATGTTTTAGCCATAGTTTTTCACTTTTGGGTAAGATCTGCTTAAAGGAATAGTTCACCCAAAAATGAAAATTCTCTCATCATTTACTCACCCTTATGCCATCCCAGATGTGTATATGACTTTCTTTCATCTGCTGAACTCAAATTAAGATTTTTAGAATAATTTCTTAGCTCTTTTGGTCCATAAAATGCAAGTGAATGGGTGCCAAAACTTTGAAGCTCCAAAATGCACATAGGTCAGCATAAAAGTAATCCATAAGACTCCAGTGGTTAAATCAATGTCTTCAGAAACGATATGATAGGTGTGGGTGAGAATCAGGTCACTTTTACATTCTTTTGCCTGTGTTTTTGGTGATACACATTATCCATGCATATTGCCCCCTACTGGGCAGGGAGAATAATTTCAAACAAAAATGATTAAATAGTGATCTGTTTAAAGAATTTTAACATCAAATAATTACACAGATCAGCTTTTAGTAAAAGTCTTTATTTGCTCTCCATTGATCTTATTGCCTTCTGTGAGAAACAACTGACATACTAAAGAGATCTCATTTGTAACATTTCTATCGTACAAGTTTTCATGCAACAAAATCCAAATACAAGCCATAAAGGGGGCTATAGGCAATCCCATAGTGGGCTTGGCAAACACAGACACATATCTTCAAAAGCAGAAAAGTTCTCCTGACAGTCCCACTGTTTCACAAGGACAACCAAACGCGCTCTGGAAACGCTCTTTCAAGTAAAACGGGTGATGAGCTACATCCAAAAGGGTTATCATTCTCCAAAGCGGAGGTTTCTTGACATGCTCTATTAAGAGTAGAGCCATCATATGTTCCCCTGGCACCCCGGAGATTGTCAGCAAAGCTTTCAAAGGCCAAGAGGCGATTTTATTGAAAGGGTGGAAAGTTCTCTCTTTAAACCTTTTCTCAAGAGCATGTCAAAGTCTGGCTCACTTGTTTTTTCATGGACTTTTTCATGGCCTTCACCAGTGTAACCATGGTGTGATTGTCATGTCTTGATGTGATGGACAGATGGATCTCCTTTTATTCATTATTCAGGCAGGGTGAGATCAAACAGCATTCTCACCAAATTCAGTTTGACGATCAGAACCTTACAGATGGAAAAGCACCAACACTGAGCAGGTGGAAGCTAATTCTTTTATATTAAACAGTAAAAGAGGTTTTACCAGATGTGCGTTTCTGATGAATTTGCACTGAAGTCCTGCACTGTTTATACTACAGACATGAATGATACCACAAATCATGGGGCTTATTGAGAAGAGATGTGCTATTACTTTTCTTGGCTACCACACTTGCGACCAGTGGATGATAAAATGAGCGAAAAAATATCTCATAGACTTACAATAGGTGGGTGACTCAAACCATATAGGGGCCATAATATGCCACAGACTTGGAAATGGGGTCTTTCGACAGGCAAAGTAACCAAGCACTCAGAATGCCCTAGTAACCACCTCATAACTACCTAGCAACCACCCAAAACATCCAAGCAGTGCACTGAAAACCACTCAAGTGCATCAAGTACAATAATAATACATACTGTAGACAGGTTGTACTGTACAAGACTATACAAACAGATCAGCCCTTAAGAAAATTCTAGGAAATTCAAGACAAACAAGCATATAGAACAAGTGTTAAGGGGATGAAGGTTTGATAAAAGGTAAGTGTGACTTCTTGGGTAAGTTAATCTTGATTAGGGTATGTCTGGCTTTATTTAGATGGAGCTGGTAAATCAGGTGTTCTGACAAGTTGAAATTTGTTCCACCAAACAGGATCAAGGACAGAGAAATTTCTGGACAAGGAAAATGCAGGGACCCTTCATGTGCAGACATAAGAAAGCTTGGTGACCAAAAGTTGCTAATTATAGCACACTAAATTAGTGGTAACATCCAAATTAACTGGCTTTATTTGTAAAAAATAAAGTAAAAAATATTATTTAACATCACTGAATCAACCTGACTACTTTAGGTTACCCCCAAAAACAGACAACAAACTTCCAAGTCTCTTCTCTCAAAACATACAACAATTATTCCTGTAGTGTAAAGGCTTCAACAACTGCAACAATTTTAGTTTGGTTATGTAATTTCTTGTATTATTGTTCAAAAAGAGGGTGAAGGCTAAAAAATGAAGGGAACAATTGCAGGTTACCACTTTTTGCAGTACAGAAGAGCATACTGAATGTGAACAAACATTAAAAATACAAAGTATAATGAGCTGTCTTTCGGGCTGGAAGTAACACTTAGGTCAACAGTGAAGCAAATGCAGTTTTCAATTGGGAAATCAATCACAAGACTAAACCAAAGAACTCTGCAAACAAGTATAACATAATAGACAAAGTCTGTTTGGGAGCAACCTTGACAAGACTTTTATGCCCGAGATAGACAAAGATCAGTGTTAACTTCTCATGCTTTTCCATTTTTCCATTTTCTTGTCCCTCTTTTCTTTTATCTTTTCTTTTTTTTTGTTGACCATAAAAAGAGCATTGAGTGAGAAAAAATAATTACTGTTTCCAAATATGTTTCACAAGCTGAACTACTGCTACTGCCATTCCATCTCTTGTCTGCTGTTTGAGTGGAAATACGTCACATGGTCTTACCGAGTCTTGTTGGAAGTATGTCATGTGGAGAAGTCGCATGGTAGGTCCTACCCAAGGGGGGAGGAGTTCTACAAACATGGTGACCGGGGGCAGAGGGGCCTCTGCCCAAGGAAGACGCAGTTTACCAACAGGGAAACGATTTAGCGGAAGATATATCACATGGGGTCACCTATGGGGAACCAGCACATGTGGAGCACCTAGCCCAGTAGAGGGCTTAGTTAGCATGTGTACTGGGTCAGCAGTGAGTTTCTATGCAAACTCGTCTGCCACAGGGCTAAGGAGGAAAGTCATCCAGGGATCACAACTTGTGAACATGACTGGGAGTCAAAAGCGCACGTCTTCACCTCATGGGAGGGGAAAGGCGCTATGCACAAGCGGTACACCTGGCCAGCCGTCCCGGAACTTACCTGTTCGTACCTGACAACACATGGGACGAAACCAGCTCAACCCGGAGATTATAGAACCTCGCAAAGGTGTTGGGTGTTGCCCAGCCCGCTGCTCTGCAGATGTCTGCCAAAGAGGCAGCACTGGTCAGGGCCCAGGAGGCCGCTCCACTCCTAGTAGAGTGGGCTCGCAGCACCACGGGGGGGTGGCACGTTCTGAGCATGATATGCCATCACGATGGTGTCAATGACCCAGTGGGCTATCCTCTGTTTGGAGACAGCGCTTCTTTCCGCTGTCCACCAAAGCAGACAAAGAGCTGCTCTGAGCTCCTAAAGCTCTGTGTGCAATCCAAATAGATGCGTAAAGCACACACCAGACACAGCAACGGCGAAGCTGGGTCTGCCTCCTCCTGGGGCAGTGCATGCAGGTTCACCACCTGATCCCTAAAAGGGGTTGTGGGAACCTTGGGCACATAACCCGGTCGGGGTCTCAGGATCACGTGAGAGTAACTCAGACCGAACTCTAGGCACGATTCGCTGACAGAGAATGCCTGCAGGTCCCCTACACTCTTGATGGAAGTGAGCACAGTCTGGAGGGCAGTCCTCAAAGAGAGTGCCTTAAGCTCAAATGACTCCAGGGGCTCAAAGGGAGCTCCCTGTACACCCTGAAGGACTACAGAGAGGTCCCACGAGGGGATGAGGCACAGTCTGGAGGGATTCATCCTCCTAGCGCCTCTCAGGAACCTGATGATCAAATCGTGCTTCCCCAAATACTTACCATCCACTGCATTGTGATGTGCCGAAATGGCGGCTACATACACCTTCAAGGTGGATGGGGACAGCCGCCCTGCCAGCCTCTTCTGCAGGAAGGAAAGCACCGATCTGATTGCACATCTCTGGGGTCTTCGCGAACAGACGTCACTTTAAGGCATACAGGCGCATCGTAGAGGGAGCCCTAGCCTAAGTGATTGTGTCTACCACCATGGATGGTAGGCTACATAGGTCTTCCATGTCCAGTCCAAGAGCCAGACATGGAGATTCCAGAGGTCTGGTCGCGGGTGCCAGATGGTGCCCCGTCCCTGAGAAAGAAGGTCAACAAGGCTGTTGCGAGGAGCGTGAGGTCCAAGAACCATGTCTGGGTGGGCCAGTAGGGTGTTACTAGGACGACCTGCTCCTCGTCCTCCCTGACCTTGCACAGGGTCTGTGTAAGTAGGCTCACTGGGGGAAACGCGTATTTGCATAGTCCCGGGGGCCAGCTGTGTGCCAGCGCGTCTATACCGATGGGTGCCTCGGTCAGGGCGTACCAAAGCGGGCAGTGGGAGGATTCCCGGGAAGCAAATAGGTCTACCTGTGCTCGACCGAATCGACTCCAAATCAGCTGGACCACCTGGGGGTGGAGTCTCCACTCTCCCCTGAGCGTAACCTGTCATGACAGCGCATCCACTACGGTGTTGAGGTCGCCTGGAATGTGAGTGGCTCGTAGCAACTTCAGGCGCTGCTGACTCCAGAGGAGGAGACGGCGGGCGAGTTGTGACATGCAACGGGAGCGTAGACCGCCTCGACGGTTGATGTATGCTACCTTCGCCATGTTGTCCGTCTGCACCAACACGTTTTTGCCCTGGATCAACGGCCGAAACCTCCGCAGGGTGAGCAGTAATGCCAACAACTCGAGGCAGTTGATGTGCCACCGCAGCCGCGGGCCAGTCCAGGAGCCGGCGGCTGTGTGCCCATTGCATACGGTGCCCCAGCCTGTCTTGGAGGCATCTGACGTAACCACTACTCACCTGGAGACCTGCTTAAGGGGAACCCCTCCCCGTAGAAATGCAAGGTCGGTCCAAGGGCTGAAGAGGCGACGACAGATCGGCTTGACAACCACGCAATGTGTCCCGAGGCACTATGCCCATCTCGGGACTCGAGTCTGAAGCCAGTGCTGAAGCGGTCTCATATGCATCAACCCGAGCGTGTGGCCACCGCTGAGGATGCCATATGCCCCAGGATCCTCTGAAAAAGTTTCACTGGAACCGCTGTCTTCTGTCTGAACGCCTTCAGACAGTTCAGCACCGACTGTGCTCATTCGTGAGGCGCACCGTCATCGAGACTGAGTCCAACTCCAAGCCGAGAAAAGAGATGCTCTGAACCGGGGAGAGCTTGCTCTTTTCCCAGTTGACCCGAAGTCCCAGTCGGCTGAGGTGCGTGAGCACCAGGTCCCTGTGCGCACACAACACATCCCGAGAGTGAGCTAGGATTAGCCAGTCATCGAGATAATTGAGGATGTGGATGCCCACTTCCCTTAACGGGGCAAGGGCTGCCTCTGCGACCTTCGTTAAGATGCGAGGGGACAGGGACAGGCCGAAGGGGAGGACCTTGTACTGGTATGCCTGGCCCTCAAAAGCAAACCACAGGAAGGGTCTGTGTCGAGGTAAGACCGAGACGTGGAAGTACGCATCATTCAGGTCTACTGCCGTGAACCAATCTTGATGCCGGACGCTTTCTAAAATGTGTTTTTGCGTCAGCATCTTGAACGGGAGTCTGTGCAAGGCCCGGTTCAGTACTCACAGGTCCAAGATTGGCCACAACCCACCGCCTTTCTTTGGTATGATGAAGTAGGGGCTGTAAAACCCCTTCTTCATCTCGGTCGGAGGGACAGGCTCTATCGCACCCTTCCATAGAAGGGTAGCGATCTCCGCATGCAAGGTAGCGGTGTTCTCGCCCTTCACCGCTGAACCTGGGCGGGCACCTGGTGAACTGAATTGTCGGACGGTCCGGGTCAGCCATCGCGACGGGTTGGAAAGCGCAAGCCACGCGTCCAAACTCCAGGCGTGGGGGACCAAGTGGACACTCAAGTCGGATGTACCGGTGGGTGGGGCCTCGCGGTGGGGCAGAGCCCGAGGCGCCACGTCCAGGGGGCTCGAACCACATGGCCATGTTGAGTCCAGAGACATCGAAGCACTTACCTTGCTCCTGAAGCCCACCATAAGATTGGTCAAGGAGGGGGTTGGTGGAATATCGCCCCCGTAGTCCATCGGAACCAACCCAGTGTGTGCATGTTTGTGCCACAACTGGGCACACAGGGGTGAGGGGGTCCGCCACTGGAGTGCCGTTCCTGCCAAAATGGGTTGGTGGACGGCGGTCGTGACGATGGCCGTGCACACCTGACATGTGACCCAGGGAACAAGGAAACCACTCTTTTGTTGAAATTTTGGGTACCACAGCCTCTAGGACATGCTGTGACAAAAGATTCTCCTCCCGGCCCTCCACCGGGGGATGGAGTGGTCTGTCTACCAGCTTCATAGAAGCGGGTCTCCTTGTCCCTGGGTTGCCTGTCTCAGGGGCGCTTCAAAGCCTTCCTTGGGTTCTTGGCGGCCGGCCGTGAGACAGGTGGCGTCTGCTTCCTGCAGTGGGCTCCACGCTGGGGCCGGGCCATGGGGGCGGGCTCTGGTGGAGCCGGTGTTGTTGCTGCAGGAGGACGCCCTTGGCGACGAGCAGAAGGGGTGTGGGGTCTTGAGCCTCGCCGGGGCAGGATGTGTTGATTAGTCTCTGTCTGCTGCTTCACTGCCGAGAACTGCTGGGCAAAGTCCTCGATGGTGTCGCCGAACAGGCCAACCTGGGAGATGGGGGCGTCAAGGAACCGTGCCTTGTCAGCCTCTCTCATGTTGACCAGGTTGAGCCAAAGGTGGCATTCCTGGACCACCAGGGTGGACATCGCCTGCCC
Source organism: Myxocyprinus asiaticus (assembly GCF_019703515.2). Classification (NCBI taxonomy): domain Eukaryota; kingdom Metazoa; phylum Chordata; class Actinopteri; order Cypriniformes; family Catostomidae; genus Myxocyprinus; species Myxocyprinus asiaticus. The sequence goes on along the minus strand of NC_059351.1, from coordinate 12,611,636 downwards.
GAGAGACTGCGCCGTGACCTTTGTTGCCCGGAGAGCGAGGTCGGTCACAGAGCGCAGTTCCTGCATCAATCCTGAGTCAGAACTACCCTTGTGCAGCTCTTTTAGCGCCTTGGCTTGGTGTACCTGCAGGAGAGCCATGGCATGCAGGGTGGAGGGGGCTTGTCCGGCGGCACCATAGGCCTTAGCCGTCAGAGACAGCGTAAACCTACAGGCCCTGGATGAAAGATTCGGGCGCCCATGCCAGGTGGTGGCGCTATGCGGGCACAAGTGCACCTTGAGCGCCTTATCCACCTGAGGGATCAAAGAATACCCCTTGGCCGCCCCCACAATCTTGTCAGCTCCTCATGCACTTCCGGGAAGAAAGGGACCAAATCGGGGTGCGGCCGTGAGCGGTGCTCTGGGCCCAAGAACCAATCATCGAGCTGCGAGCATCGGGCTAGAGTGGAATCCTCCACTCTCCCCTGAACCCTTGTGGCTCGATGATTGGCTCCTGGGCCCAGAGCTGCCCGGGAAAGCATGTCCGTCATCTCCGCGTCGGCCTGAGACTGGGCGACCATACCCGAAGGATGCCCAGCCAAAGCCTCCGCGTCAGAGTGGATGAGCCCGCTCTCTGATGCTGCGCTCGATAACTCATCATCTTCCCGGGCCCCGAAAAAGAGGTCGAACTCGCCCTGAGACAAGCCGGCGGTCTCATCTAAGAGCCCGACCGGGGCAAGCGAGCATGCTGAGGAATGGGAGGTCCGTGGGGGGTTACCCGGTGGAGATGCTCCCACTGGAGTCCCCAAATCGCCCCCAGTGCTAACCGACGCGTCCTCATACCCGTAGGTAGAAGGACCGAGGCGGGGAGCTGCTGAGGTGTCTTGCTTTCTTATGAAGGCAAGCCACGACCGCAACGTTGCAATGGTCATGTTCTCGCAATGAGGACAAGACCCCTCCATGAACGATGTCTCCGTGTGGGCAGTGCCCAGACATGTAAGACAGCGATTGTGGTCGTAAGAAGTGGAAAGATAACGACCACAACCAGGAATAACACATAAACAGAATGGCATCTTTAAAAAGACGTTCTGTGTGTGCCGCTCTTTTAGAATTGAAGTATACTCTTTTAGAATATACTCTTTTGTTCTGCCGAAGCGTCCAGGGGCGTTCTCTGCACTCCATGGGTGCAGAGGGGGAGAAGCTGCTGAAATGCGCTGTAAGTCCAGCAGTTTGAGGTGACTGGCTCCGAAGAGAAAATCTGAATGACTGGTTGCATGCCAGCTCCTTTTATACCCGTATGTCCGGGGGAGTGGCATACAAATTCCACTCGCCAATTCCCATTGGCCTTTTTTCAAAAAGCAGAGGTGTTTGGGGCTCCCAAGAGTGACCCCTAGTGTCACTACATCGACACAACGTCAAGTGAGTGACAGATAGGGAACTCATCATATCTACAAAATCAAGTTGTAAGAATTTTGGATTGCTTCTTCCAAAAATGAAAAGGTGAATGTATATTTTCTAATGTTAGGAAAAGAAACCAATCTACACCAATGACTGCATCGCCAAGGACCCCTCTGTCAAGCTCCTGAAGTTTGCAGATGACACCACTGTCAACAAATCAAATCAAATCACTTTTATTGTCACACAACTATATACACAAGTGCAATGGTGTGTGAAATTCTTGGGTGCAGTTCCGATCAACATAGCAGTCATGACAGTGATGAGACATATACCAATTTACAATAACATCAGATTAACACAACACAATTTAACGTCTAATATACACATAATTACACACAACACAATATACAAATAATAACATACATTGTACAGTATACAATACACACAATATAGATACACATTATTCAATAAAAAAAGTATATATAGAATGCACAGTAGGTTCTATTGTACTGTATTGACATTCAGGCTGTTGGTTGATAGTAAGTTGTTAAGAGAGAATATAATATCTAATAATATAATTTATGACAGTCCGGTGTGAGATATAAGAGTAATAAAGTGCAGTGCTGATGTATTTTGATCGTGGGAGATCAAGAGTTCAAAAGTCTGATTGCTTGGGAGAAGAAGCTATCATGGAGTTGGGTGGTGTGGGTCCTGATGCTGCGATACCGCCTGCCTCATGGTAGCAGTGAGAACAGCCCGTGGCTCGGGTGGCTGGAGTCTCTGATGATCCTCCGAGCTTTTTTCACACACCGCCTGGTATATATGTCCTGGAGGGAGGGAAGCTCACCTCCGATGATGTGTCTGGCAGTTCGCACCACCCTTTGCAGTGCTTTGCGGTTGTGGGCTGTTCTATTGCTGTACCAGGCGGAGATGCAGCCAGTCAGGATGCTCTCTACATTGCAGGTGTAGAACCGTGTAAGGATGTGGTGGTTCATTCCAAACTTCCTCAGCCGTCTCAGGAAGAAGAGGCGCTGATGAGCCTTCTTCACAACGGCCTCAGTGTGGATGGACCATGTGAGTTCCTCAGTGATGTGGACACCCAGGAACTTGAAGCTGCTGACTCTCTCCACCGGTGCTCCATTGATGGTGATGGGACTGTGTTCTCTGTCTTTTCTTCTGAAGTCCACCACAAGCTCCTTTGTCTTACTGATGTTGAGGGAGAGGTTGTGCTCCTGACACCAGTGTGTCAGAGTGTGCACCTCCTCTCTGTTTCATCATTGTCAGTGATCAGACCTACCACCATCGTGTCATCAGCAAACTTGATGGCATTGGAGCTATGTGTTGCCACACAGTCATGTGTGTACAAGGAATACAAGAGTGGGCTGAGAACACAGCCCTGCGGGGTTCCAGTGTTGAGGGTCAGTGATGAGGAGATGTTGCTGCCTATTCTAACCACCTGGTGTCTGCTTGACAGGAAGTCCAGGATCCAGCTGCACAGCGAGCTGTTTAAGCCCGGAGTTTCAGGCTTGGAGGGCACTATGGTGTTGAATGCTGAGCTGTAGTCTACAAACAACATTCTCACATAAGTGTTCTTTTTTTCCAGGTGGGAGAGAGCAGTGTGTATTTTAGATGCAATGGCATCATCAGTGGAGCGGTTGTTGCAGTAAGCAAACTGCAATGGGTCTAGAGAGAGAGGCAGCACAGAGCAGATGTAATCTCTGATTAGTCTCTCAAAGCATTTTCTGATGATGGGGGTCAGAGCAACAGAACGCCAGTCATTTAAGCAAGTGATTTTTGATTGCTTTGGAACAGGCACAATGATGGATGTTTTAAAGCATGTGGAGACTACAGACAAAGTGAGGGAAAGGTTGAAAATGTCCGTAAAAACACCAGCCAGCTGGTTCGCGCACGCTCTGATGACGCGCCCTGGAATGCCATCTGGGCCCGCGGCTTTGCGGATATTCACCCGTCGGAAGGATCGGGTTACATCCGCTACAGAGACGGAGAGTGAACTAACCTCTGTAGCTTCGGCTGCGAGAGCTCTCTCCGCGAGGGCGGTGTTATTTCCCTCAAAACGAGCATAAAAAGTATTTAGCTCATCCGGGAGAGAGGCAGCGGTGTTCATGGCAGAGTTTTTATTCCCTTTAAAGTCCGTGATGATGTTAATTCCCTGCCACATGCTTCTAGAGTTGGTGGTGTTAAACTGTCCTTCAATCTTGTTCCTGTACTGGCGTTTTGCTGTTCTGATAATAACTGACTTGTTTATGCTACTCCGCATTCCCAGAATTAAAAGTGGAGGTCCGCGCATTAAGTGCCGTGCGAACATCGCTATTCATCGCGATGTTCACGTTCGGATAGATCCGTGTTGTTCTGGTTGGAACGACGTCCTCTACGCACTTTCTGATGAAACACATTACGCTATCAGCGTAAAGCTTGATGTCGTCATCAGAGGCGGACCGGAACATCTCCCAGTCCGTGTTATCAAAACAGTCCTGTAGCGTAGAGTCTGATTGGTCCGACCAGCACTGGATCGTTCTGAGAGTGGGTGCTTCCTGTTTCAGTTTCTGCCTGTAAGCGGGCAGAAGCAGAATGGAAGAGTGGTCCAAATGGTGGGCGGGGGAGGGATTTGTAGCCATCCCGGAAGGGAGAGTAGCAATGGTCCAAAACCCGGTCCCCTTGTGTGTTGAAACTAATGTGCTGGTGGTATTTTGGTGCGACTGATTTGAAACTGGCTTTATTGAAGTCCCCGGTCACAATGAACATGGCCTCAGGGTGCGCGGTTTCCTGCTCACTTATACTCCCATACAGTTCCTTGAGTGCCCGGTCTGTGTCGGCTTGTGGCGGGATGTACACAGCAGTGACAATGACCGCTGTGAATTCCCTCGGTAGCCAGAATGGTCAACACAGAAGCATGAGAAATTCCAGATCAGGAGAGCAGAAAGACTTGACAGAATGTACGTTCCTCTGATCACACCAGGATTTGTTGATCATAAAACATACACCACCACCTCTGCTTTTACCTGAGATGTCTTTCGCTCTGTCCGCTCGGTGCACGGAGAACCCCACGGGTTCAATGGCTGAGTCTGGAATCTCCGCAGACATCCAAGTTTCCGTAAGGCAGATAATGCAGCAGTCCCTCGTCTCTCGTTGGAAAGAGATCCACGCTTTCAGCTCGCAGAGCTTGTTATCCAGAGACTGAACATTTGCCAGTAGAATACTGGGTAGCGGGGGTCGATTTGCATGGCGTAATACTCTGATGAGAATGCCGGCTCTGTTTCCCCTTTTCCTCCTGCGTTTCCGCGTCCGGGCTGCCCAGACAAAGGGCTCCGCTTGCGTGTTTGTAAACAGTGGGTAGGCATTGAGGAATTTGAAGTCCGGTTTACGGTGTAAAATTGCTGAACCAATGTCCAAAAGTGTTTGTCTGTCTTAGACAATAAGGCAGACAACATCCAAGACAAAAAACATAAGAATTGTAAACAAAACAAACAAAACACTACCATGTTGTGTCGTAGCTCGCAACGCAGCAGCCATACTCGGCACCATCTTGAGTCCAGAATCTTGAGGCCTCATTCGAGATGACGATGAGTCTGCATACAGAAGGGAGGTTGAACAGCTGGCTGTCTGGTGCAGTCAAAACAACCTTGAGCTGAACACGCTTAAAACGGTGGAGATGATTGTGGACTTTAGGAGGAACACCCCAACACTGACCCCCCTCACCATTCTAAACAGCACTGTGGCAGCAGTGGAGTCATTCAGGTTCCTGGACACTACCATCTCACAGGACCTGAAGTGGGAGACACACATTGACTCCATTGTGAAAAAGGCCCAGCAGAGGTTGTACTTCCTTTGCCAGCTGAGGAAGTTCAACCTGCCACAGGCGCTGCTGATACAGTTCTACTCAGCGGTCATTGAGTCTGTCCTCTGCATTTTAATAACTGTCTGGTTTGGTTCAGCTATGAAATCAGACATCAGAAGACCACAAAGGACAATTCGGACTGCTGAGAGGATTATTGGTTGCCCCCTGCCCCCCCTTCAAGAACTATACACTTCCAGAGTGAGGAAAAAGGCTGGAAAAATCACTCTGGACCCCACTCACCCTGCCCACTACCTTTTTGAACTGTTGCCTTCTGGCCGACGCTTCAGAGCTCTGAGCACCAGAACCGTCAGGCACAGGAACTGTTTTTTCCCTAAGGCTATCCATCTCATGAACAGTTAAATTGCCCCACTGAGCAATAACTATGTGCAATACACAGTTTAGTCTTTTTTTATATTTATCCAACACATCCAACCTCTTCTGCCATTTCAATCCTCTGGGAAACAACAAAAAAGGAAAAAAACATTTGCACTGCACATAACAGATTTATATTTGCACTGTACATAACAGATAACAGATTTGTATTAGATTGCACTACGTATGTGTATGTGTGTATGTACATATGTGTATAACTATTTTTTATTTTTTATTATTATCTATGTCTTGCTGCTGTTTTTGTATTGTTTTGTATTGTTGTACACTGGAAGCTTCTGTCACCAAGACAAATTCCTTGTATGTGTAAGCATACTTGGCAATAAAGCTGATTCTGATTCTGAGAAAAAGAAAATCATCACATACCATCAACAATATTTTTTCATTCAACAATGAAAACGTGTGCTTGTTTCTTAACAATAGTAAGTCATGTACTAGGGTGCCAACACAGGGTCTCTTCCACGGGACACACTGCAGTACGTGACCTCATTAAAGGGAGACAATTTAATATTTGACAACATCCCCTAGAGGACTTTGGGCAAAGCATGACTTCCTGTCTCCCCAGATTGGCTCTGCTGTGGATGAGGGTGTGTGTGTGTCTACCTGCATATGTGACGAGTACAATTATATCTTCACTACAGGAAGCAAAGCACTTTCCCACAAGTACAGTCAAAAACATTTCTACCTGTCATATTTCTTCTCCGATCAAACAGAAAATGTATTTCTTACTGCACAATATTTTAAAACAAAGGATAACAAGTTAATCACATAACACATATCCATATTTTTCTTGCTCAACTATTCTAGCTAAGTGTGTTCCCATCTCCTAACTGGTAATTTTAAAAGTTTAAGAATGAGTGTTTTCTCTTTGTGCAGTTAAATAAAAACGAGAAGTCTAATTCTGAAAATGATAAAGAAATGTCAACCCAAATGTAAAAGTCACAGTGCAGCATAGAACAATACACAAATGCAACAATGCAACAAACCCATTTAATTTTTTGTTTTTTTATTTTTTTAGTTTTTTAGTAGTGCTTGCTGAGGCATGTGTCACTATTACTATTGCTCATACTTGGGGTGAATGGTTTTCGCAAAACTCTTACATGGATGGTTCACCCAAAAATAAAAAATTCTCTCATAATTTACTCACTCTCATGCCATCCCAGATGTGTATGACTTTCTTTCTTCAGCAGAACACAAACAAAGATTTTTAGAAGAATATCTCAGCTCTGCAGGTCCATACAAAACAAGTGAATGGTGACCAGACTTTTGTAGCTCCAGAAATCACATAAAGGAAACACAGAAGTAATCCATAAGACTCCGGTGGTTAAATCCATATCTTCAGAAGCAATATAATAGGTGTTGGTGAGAAACAGATAAAAATGTAGGTCCTTTTTTTTAACTCTAATTCTCCACTTTCACTTTTACATCTAAAAGTGGAGTAACTGGAGTCTTATGGATTACTTTCATGTTTCCTTTATGTGATTTTTGGAGCTACAGTACAAAGGTCTATTCACCATTCACTTGCATTGTATGGACCTACAGAGCTGAGATATTTTTCAAAAAATCTTTGTTTGTGTTCTGCTGAAGAAAGAAAGTCATACACATCTAGAATGGCATGAGGATGAGTAAATGATAAGAGAATTTTTATTAAGGCCCAGGTATACAGTTTTTTGCATCCAGGATCATGCGTACTACAACTGTTTTGTGATACTCTTTTAGTAGTCAATGGCAGGCACATGTGCCGACGATGCACACAGACAAGGACTGTCCAAGTGACAAGAAAATCTGGGCCATAATGGAATATAGCCAAAACAAACAACACTTGTGTTAGTATTTGTAGTGAAAACCAGTGTGACAGCAAGTTTTAGACAAGCAAGCACCATTCATATTTTCTTCTGAAAAAAAAAAAAAAAGTTTAAAACCTTAATGGACTTTAAAACATTTGTTACAGCAGCTCTGTTAAAGATCATTCATTACCAAGCACAAACTCTAATGTTGCGTGTGTGTTACAAAGTGACAATAGGGGTCGCTCCTGGGAGCTCCAGACATCCCTGATCTTTGAGAAAAGGCCAATGAGATTTGGCGAGTGGAATTTGCATGCCACTCCCCTGGACATACGGGTATAAAAGGAGCTGGAATGCAACCACTCATTCAGGTTTTGTGCTGAGGAGCCGAGACAAGGTCCCGGTCCATTCAGCGGGTAGTTCGGTGTTGTGGCAGGAGGGACACAATGTCACGTTCCCTCCATCAGGGAACGGAGGTTACGACAGTAACCGAGACGTTCCCCTTCTGTCACTCACTCGACGTTGTGTCGATGAAGTGACACTAGGGGTCCCTATACAAAATGCCACGACTACTGAACTGTGTTACGTGGACTAACGGGGCGAGACAGGCAGACCTCTGTGTGCCTCATAGCCAGCGCACCCGGCTGTCACGTAACCTCCACCAACGCTCTTGTGGGCGTCAAACGGTCCCCTGCTCCTCAGGGACAAGTCGACTGCACAAAACAATGAGGACCGGCTGGCCAAGCCATGGCCTTTTCTCTTTTTTTTCTCCCAAAAAAGGAACTAAATCATTCAGCTGGGGTCCATATAAGGTCTATGTCGGGGGGTGTCCCTCCAAAGAGGAGGACACCGCGGAGACCACACCCCACCCAGAAGGGGGGGCTTTCAAGTGGAAATATGTCCACTTATCGAGTGTAGTCGGAAGCAGGTCATGTGGAAGGGTCCAGTGGTAGGTCCTACCCGGGGGGGGGGGTTTCTACAGACACAGTGACCCGGGGCAGAGGGGCGTCTGCCCAAGGAAGACGCGGTTTACCAACGGGGAAACCACTTTGTGGAAAATATATCACATGGGGTTACCAATGGGGTAACCAGCACATGTGGAGCACCTACCCCAGTACAGGGCCTAACTAGCTCACGTACTGGGCCGGCGGCGAGTTTCTCCGAAAACTCGCCAGCCACAGGGCTAAGGAGGAAGGACATCCAGGGTCCACACTTTTGTGAACGCGACTGGGAGAAAGAGCGCACATCTTCGCCTCAAGGGAAGGGAAAGGCGCTATGCGCAAGCGGTACACCCAGCCAGCTGTCCCGAGACTTACCTGTTTGAACCTGACAACACACGGGATGAAACCATCTCAACCCAGAGGTTGTAGAACCTCGCAAAGGCGTTAGGTGTTGCCCAGCCTGCTACTCTACAAATGTCTGCTAGAGAGGTGCCATTGGTCAGAGCCCAGGAGGCCACTCCACCCCTGGTAGAGTGGGCGCGCAGCCCCACGGGGGAAAGGGGCATGTCCTGGATGTGATATGCCATAGCGATGGCTTCAATGACCCAGAAGGAGATCCTCTGCTTGGAGACAGCGCTTCCTTTCCGCTGTCCCCCAAAGCAGACAAAGAGCTGCTCGGAGCTTCTAAAGCTCTGCGTGCGATCCAAGTAGATGCGCAAAGCACGCACCGGACACAGCAACGCCAAGGCTGGGTCTGCTTCCTCCTGGGGCAGTGCTTACAGATTCACCACCTGATCCCTGAACGGGGTCGTGGGAACCTTGGGCACATAGCCCGGTCGGGGTCTCAGGATCACTTGAGAGTCACCCGGGCCGAACTCCAGGCACAGTTCGCTGACAGAGAACGCCTGCATGTCCCCTACCCTCTTGATGGAGGTGAGCACCGTCAGGAGGGCAGTCTTCAAAGAGAGTGCCTTTAACTCTACTGACTCTAGGGGCTAAAATGGAGCCCCCGTAGACCCCGAAGGACCATGGAGAGGTCCCACAAGGGAACGAGGCGCGGTCTGGGGGGGTTTAACCTCTTCGCACCTCTCAGGAACCTGACGATCAAGTCGTGCTTCCCCAAATACTTACCGTCAACTGCATCGTGATGTGCTGATATAGCGGCTACAAACACCTTCAAGGTGGAGGGGAACAGCTGCCCCTCCAGCCTCTCCTGCAGAAAGGAAAGCACTGATCCAACTGCGCATCTCTGGGGGTCTTTGCGTCGGGAAGAACACCACTTAGCGAACAGACGCCACTTCAGTTCATACGGGCGCCTCGTCGAGGGAGCCCTGGCCTGAGTGATTGTGTCTACCACTGCCGGTGGTAGGCCACTTAAGACTTCCGCGTCCCGTCCAAGGGCCAGACATGGAGATTCCAGAGGTCTAGTCGCGGGTGCCAGATGGTGCCCCGTCCCTGAGAAGGGGGGGGGCTGTCATGAGGAGCGTGAGGTCCGAGAACCAAGTCCGGGTGGGCCAATAAGGTGCCACTAGGATGACCTGCTCCTCGTCCACCCTGACTTTGCACAATGTCTGTGCAAGTAGGCTCACTGGGGGAAACGCATACTTGCGCAGCCCCAGGGGCCAGCTGTGTGCCAACACGTCTGTGCCAAGGGGAGCCTCGGTCAGAGAATACCAGAGCGGGAAGTGGGAGGATCCACCTGCGCTTGACCGAATCGACTCCAGATCAGCTGGACCACCTGAGGGTGGAGTCTTCACTCTTCCCTGAGCGTGACCTGCCACGACAGTGCGTCCGCTGTGCTGTTGAGGTTGCCCAGGATATGAGTGGCTTGCAGCGAATTGAGCCGCTGCTGACTCCAGAGGAGGAGACGGTGGGCGAGTTGCGACATTCGACGAGAGCGTAGACCGCCTTGGTGGTTGATGTACGCAACCGTCGCCGTGTTGTCCGTCCGTACCAACACGTGCTTGCCCCGGATCAACGGCAAAAGCCTCCGCAGGGCGAGCAATATTGCCAGCAACTCGAGGCAGTTGATGTGCCAATACAACGGAGTGACCTTTTTTGTATACAGCTCTCGATCTGCGGGAACCGCAAGAGAACATCCACTATGAAGCACCGCCCTGGCGGTCAAGAAGTACGAAACATAACACTAGTACTTTAAACTTTTTGTAAAACAACATTGCAATCCAAACCATTTATTCTTGAATGTTTAATAAAAAAACAAACTGAACAGTTAAAAGTGCCATGACAGGACATGTCATGACCTAAAAGAAATGTTTTCTGAAAGAACATTTTCTAGGATCCTTCATAAGCCCATAGTGACATCTGGAGAGGTGCTTCATTAGCTGTGCACTTTCTCCGGTCATTCTAAAATAGCATTTTATAAAAATAAAAAAAAATAGGTTTAATAAAAAAAAGTAGCAAATGTAGTGTTTGATTGCACCACAGACATGCAATTAGCATAAAACTGCAAAATATATAAAACACACAAACATTAATATTTTCCCCCATTTTTAGATTCCTGAAAACATTCGGTTCACACTTCAAAGTGAACACAAGAACATCCAGCCAAGGTCAAAGAGGATACAGATCTCTCTTCCACAAGTTCCTTCTGGCATATAAACTTCGGTGTTATCCCCTCGCAGAGACACTAAGAGAAATGTAAAAGTCTCCCATGGGATATGGGTTTCACCTTAGCAAAAGTTTCTCTCATTTGCATTTCATTTTTTTCCTGCAGTTCTGTTCATTTGTATTCCAAGTCACAGGCCACATTCTTATACGGCCTTAAAAACACACACACACACACACACACTCACACACACGTGTTGGTGCAGCTATCATTATGAGGACTCTCCACAGACATAATGATTTTATATTGTACAAACTATAGATTATATCCCCTAACCCTAACCCTACCCCTACACCTAACCCTCACAAAAAACTTTCTGCATTTTTACATTTTCAATAAAACATCGTTTAGTATGTTTTTTTAAGCGATTTAAATTATGGGGACACTAGAAATGTCCTCATAAACCACATTCATAGCATAATACCCTTGTAATTACCAGTTTTTTTAACCTAAAAAAAAGTCCTCGTAAACCACTTAAACCTGCCACACACACACACACACACACACACACACACACACACATCAGCACTCCTTATTTCCACCACTATTTTTCTTTCTCTCACCTCCCTTTCTAGCTCCTTGTCATGTTCACTGCATATGATGAGGTGCTCAATCATGCACCGCTTTTTCATTTTTATTCATATTTCTAAACTTATTATGGCCCCACACACATATACACAAACCAATTCACCTATAGCTGACTCATTATCACTTATATCACACCTGTCAACACAGCCAGAAACATCGGGTGTAAAGATGCCCAAATGTGTGTTTGTGTGTGTATGTGTTTTGTAATATTATTGTTATAATGATTATACTGCTGCAAATTATTGTTATAATAAGTGTATAGTTAATTATTTTTAATTATTCCTTTTCCATTTTAACACTGATTTACATTTCTTTTTTAATATTGTTATTAATATTATATAAATTTTGATGAGCAAGTAATTCCTTTTCCATTTTGAATTTTTTATTTAATATTTGTTTCGATATTATATAATTATTGTTATAATTATTGTTGACTTGATAATTGTTAATTAATCCTTTTTGATTTATAACACTTATTTACATTTATTTTTTAATATTATTATTAATATTATATAATTATTGCTATAATTATTGAGCAAGTTATTCCTTTTCCATTCTGAAAATTTTTTTTACATTTCTTTTTTAATTTAATACAGTTATCAGTATTATATAATTATTGTTATAATATTTGTTGAGTTGATTATTGTTAATTGATCCTTTTCCATGATTAACACTTACTGAATTTAAACTGATTTTTTTATTTTATTATTAATATTACATAACTATTGCTATAATTATTGTTGAGCAAGTTATTCCTTTTCCATTATGACATTTATTTACATTTATTTTTTACAATAATACTGTTATGAATATTACACAATAGGCTTGAGAATTATGTTGGCATATGTGGACTTGAATTAGCATGGTTTAGGTCCTATTTATTAGACCGCTACCACTTTGTCTGTGTAAACAAGGAATTGTCAAATCAAGCAAAAGTTAAGTATGGAGTGCCACAGGGATCAGTTTTATGACCTCTGCTTTTATCCTTATACTGTATATGCTTCCCCTGGTAGATATTATCAGAAATCGTGGAAAAAGTTTCCACTGTTATGCCGATGATACCCAACTTTATATTTCTTTGAAACCCGATGAAATTTCACAATTCTCCAAATTAGCAAGTGTATTAATGAAATCAAAGATTGGATGGCCAGACATTTCTTTCTACTCAATTCCAACAAAACAGAGGTACTAATTATTGGACCAAACACCTAAAAAAATAAGCCACTAAAATATAAATTGACTCTCGATGGATATATTGTTACATCGTCTTCTACAGTGAAGAACTTAGGAGTTATATTTGATACCAAACTCTTCTTTGAAAATCAGATTTCCAAGAACTTTTGCTAAAGTTACGACACGTGCTCTCTGTTGCTGATTCCGAAAAACTAATTAATGCGTTCATGACCTCAAAACTAGATTATTGTAATGCATTACTGGGAGGATGTCCTACAAGTTCGGTAAATAAACTTCAATTGGTTCAAAATGCAGCAGCCAGAGTGCTGACTAGAACCAAGAAATATGATTGTATTAGCCCCATTTTATCAATAAATTTTTTACCTGTTAAATTTCATATTAATTTTAACATTTTGTTAACAATGTACAAAGCTTTGAATGGTCTAGCTCTGCAGTACTCAAGTGACCTTCTATTACGCTATATTCCATCACGTTCATTACAATCGCAAAATTCTGGCCTGTTAATAGTTCGTAGAATATCAAAATCCACAAAAGGAGGTAGATCATTTTCCTGTTTGGCTCCTAAACTATGGAATAGTCTCCCTAACAGTGTTCGGAATGCAGACACACTCACTCGTTTAAGTCTAGACTAAAGACTCATCTATTTAGCCACGCATACACCTAATTTATCTCTGAACTCACAATTTGGCTGCTTTAGTTAGGTCTGCCGGAACCAGAAACATTTATCATGCTCTATAACTCTGCAAAAAAAAATAAAAAAAAATGAATGCCATCTACGCTAATATTATTCTATTTGTTTCTCTGTCTCAACCTCAGGATTCATATTCCAAGGTTACCAGAGCTGGCCAGATCCACCTCCGCTCCTGCTTGGTGTCAGACTCCACTGCTATGTGTCTCTGAGTGATGACAACTAAATGCAGCCAGTGCCAGCCAGACATACTAATTTTAAACCATGACCTGCGCTGCACATAAATAACCAATATTGGCACTATATTCATGCTGGTTAGCCAGAGGGGAACTGGCTCCCACTGTGAGCCTGGTTTCTCCCAAGGTTATATTTATCCATTAACCAACATCTTATGGAGTTTTGTGTTCCTTGCCACAGTCACCTTTGGCTTGCTTACTGGGGTTCTAAATACAATTATTATTTAATTATCTAATTATTTATTTTTTATAGACAATTTACAATCATATTTAATCAAACAACAAACGATGTGTGTTGTGAAAATTGCTATACAAATAAAAATGACGACTTGAAAATTATTGATATAATTATTGTTGAAAAAGTTTTTCTATTTCCATTCTAAACATTTATTTAATTTTGTTCTTGAATAGTTACTAATACTATAGCAAAATCGATTGTCTGTTAATAGTATAATTAATTCAGTTAACGATACTATATTGTTATAATTATTAACTATGCTATTCTAATCCTATTTTCTTAAGATTCTTATCTTATATCCTATCTTATCTTATCCCTAATAACCCTATCGTATGTGTGTGTGTGTGCATGAGTGTTTAAATGTGTTTATATGCTCATGTTTGGCAGCTCATGAATAATTCATGGGCCAAAACAGAGGGAGCTCTGATTTGGTGTGAATACATTTTGGCTTCTTCTAAAAACTGGCCAACCATAAAACGAGTGTACGATAAAATGTTTTGCTTTAAAATAGTAAATGCATCACCCAAATGAAATAGGACTAAAGTAAAACATAGAAAAGTAGCCTATACAGACATGGAGACATTGAAAAGAGATTTCCCCCATTGACCTGGGCTGTGCACGATGCATGAAATAAGTTTTATTTTGTTTCCTTGAGGCATTTTAATCTACTCTGGCAGGAATAGAACTAAATTGATATGTTAAAGCAGAAGGTATTACTGAAGCTTAGCAAAGTCAAATTAAAAACAGCGACGGATATTTCAGAGGCAAATATTTTGAAAAGTCGTAAAGTTTCACGGCTGGGTTTCATGCTTTCTAACTTCAGATTATGGAAAAATATGCAATGGTTTCATTCAAATGCAGATTACACATCTTCATATGAGTGTAAAAAATCCAAGCAGTGTTACATGAACCGAATTAGAATGGGATTACTGGTTTACCACTAAATTCGGAATTTAAAGTCAATATAAAACAGCATTAGCAACCAATTTTACTTCGATGACGTATTACTGAGTGAAACACGATATTCAACCAGAATTTTTTTTTTTTTTTTCATTAGCAGAACTTATAGTATGCCTTCAGAAAACTTTGAATATGATGCAAGAATCACATGAACTACTTTTATGACTATTTTGGGTCCATTTTTAAGCTTTATAGTGAGTCACTATCAGCTGCCATTGTATGAAAATTGCATGGACAGCAATATTCTTTAAAATGTATCCATTTGTTTTCTGCAGAAAAAATGAAACTCATGTGGGTTTGGAATGACATAAGGGTGAGTAAATGATGACAGAATTTTAATTTTTGGGTGTACTATTCCTTTCAGCAAGTAAATGGGGGCAATTTAGATTTCATGCTGACTTCGAAATAATTAGGCTTTCTGAGGTGTTTATTGCTCTTTAAATTTCCATAAAAGAATATTCAAATGAATTTGAATTCACAAATAATGAACTATCACCAATCTGATATAAAAGATGTAGGCTACATAAAACATACATGAGCAGTTTAAATGATATGATATATGCTGGTTATTACCATCCATTCTCAAAGTGATAAGATGTGGTAAAAATATGTAGGGTTTTTGGTCAAGGTCAGTTCACCTCATTTACAGTCCATCCAATACACGCCCTGGCACCTGAAGAGCCGTGACAAGCCTTGAGATATGTTCATAGACAGTTCAAACATATCACACACACATACACATGCCCTCACTGAGTACTAAACCTCTGAGTTATCATTTTCCTCATCAAGTCTTTGGCAAAACAAATAGTGACAGATACAGCCGCACAGACGTACACGCTCACTGAACGCATTGAGCAGTCGGCATGAGTGGCAGCCGTTCAGGGATGACAGCTCTGTCAGGTCCTGTCAGAGTTGGATGGTGACTGGAAAACTCTGGACAGCTGAACATCTGGGGCCTTTCTGAATCAGAGACCATCACTCACCGTCTCTGTCTCTCTCAGAAACACACACACAGACACACAGACAGAAAACAACAGAATCTGTACTTCCTTACTTATATTCATTAAATCCTATAACCATCTGTCAGAGGACACCTAACAACAGTCAAACTACATAAACAATGCATTTTGCATTTGAAGCCATAGGAAGTCATAGGTTTACGATATGAATTGTATGTTATTCTAAGGAAAAATTATTGTCATTATTATTATTATTTACAATAATTCTTATTATTTCATATAATTATTGTTAGATATTATTGTTATAATTATTTTTAAACGTTATTCTATTTGCATTTCCAATTAGCATAAAAATAGTACTATTTTAATTTTCTTAATTTTTTTCACTTACCTATTGCAACCATTATTATATGTTATTATTGTTAGAAATGATTGATATAATTATTGCTGAGCATGTTTGTCTACTTGCATTTTTATATGTCTGTTCAAGAAATATTTCCATTTTCTTATTTTTTCTCTTTAATGTTGTTATTACTACTTTATATCATTATTGTTAGATATTTATGTTATACAGTAGTTGAGCATGTTTTTCTATTAGCATTTTGTTAATATTATTTCTGTTTAAGACATTATTTCTATTTTCTTGATATTTTCTCTTCATTATTATTGTTACTATTATTTTTCATTGTTGTAATAAGTTATTGCTTTAGTTATTAAAGAGCATGTTTTAAATTTGCATTTTTTAACTATTTATTCTGTTAAAGAGACCTTATTTCCATTTTAGTATTTTCTGTTTAATATTATATACTCTCTCTCTCTCTCTCTCTCTCTCTCATATATATATATATATATATATATATATATATATATATAGATATACATATACATTTTGTTAGATTGCTAGAGATTATAATTATAATAATTATTGTTGACTGCATTATTCTATTTCCATTTTCTTAGTATTTATTTAAATTTTTAAGAAATATTAAAGTAGAAGTTTACAAAAATAATGATTATTTCAAACAGGTTTCCAGAAAACTTCCCTGACTTGCATTGGTTGGACAAACACATCGTCCCACTCAAAATGTATCGAGCTGGACAGGCCATTCTAACAAACGGAGGAATGTTTTGATATCACCACAGATCCACAGTGTTACACTTTAGAATTTTAGTTAAAAGTACTGTTGAACATGTTATTTTCTTTATATTTTCTTTATATTTATTTCTGTTTTCATAATATAAAATGACTGATTCTGATTACTGTTTGTTTTCATATGAATATTTTAATATTTGTATTACTTTAACAGTAACATTAATTGAGCAGGAGCACTCAAGGCCTTTTTAAATAAACATGTATACACATCAAGGAAAAACAGAATAGAGACAGCAAGAAAGATGGAGAAAAGGAGAGCTAAAGAAGGAGGGAGGAGTTACAGAGGAAGACGGGAAGGGAGGCTTAGAGAAAGAGACCAAGGGAGGGTGGGATGTGGAAGGAGTTTTATTTAAAGGTTCTACTGACAGGTCTAATGAATAGCTGCCAAATTAGAAATAGGAAATAAACACACCAAGCCAAACTAATCAATCAACGCTCAGGGCTGGAGTGCATGGTTCATTACATTAAACACACACATACCCTCAGTATGCCCACCTCTAACACCAAACATATTCAAACCACACCCAACAAACAGAAATGTGTAATTAATCTCATCAAACACCAAACAAAACAAAACTTTAAAAGATACTGATGAGTTTAAGAGCTTCGACGTGCCAAACTCATGGAGCAGCTGAAGGTTTTGATCTTGAACAAAGCATGTAATGGCCACTAGCCTCTTCAGGGTATGAAACTGTGCTAGTATTTCACCCTCTTAATACATCAGGCTTCTATGTCAAAATGTAATTTGATGTTTTTTTAATGGCACTGAAATGCAGAACACTCTGCAGCTGTTGTCTTCCTTCACTTCAGCTGTTCATTTGCTATGTACTTCTGTTCTGTACGTCATCTTACACTGAACTGTCATCAGTGGAATATTATTGATTAGTGCAAACAGTTATTGCTTGGAATAAAGTGCAGCACTGGGGTCAGATGCATCCAAACCAGAAAGCAAAAGGAAACAGATAATTCTTTGTAAGGTCATATGGTCCTTCACTTAATTTTACTCAGCATGAAATCAAAATGTACCCTATTTACTTTTTAAAAGGAATAGTTCACCCAAAAATGATAATTATCTCATCATTTACTCACCCTCATGCCAACTCATGCCAATTTGTGTGACTTTCTTCTGCGGAACCTGTATGATGTGTTTTGTCCATATAATGCAAGTCAGGGGGGTTCAAAACTTTCAAGCTCCAAAAAAGATGTAAAGGCAGCAGAAGTGTAATCAATACAACTTGAGTGGTTTAATCCATGTCTTCTGAAGCTATACAATTGCTTTAAGTGAGAAACAGACCAAACCTTTTTTTTTTCATTCTTCATTGGTTTTTTAAAGGAAACACTCATTTAGCAGGCTTGTATCCGAAGCAACTTACAGTACATTACACTTATACTATAGTAATCCCCTTTAAAATCAGGGTTAAGTGCCTTACTCAAGGTCACAATGGAGATAACTCATTGCTCGCTCTTTATGGGGTTCAAACCAGCATCCTTGTGTTTACCAAAACTGAGCTTTAGCCTCTATGCTCCACCAATATCTTCAACACAGAATTTTCGAGATTGTCCAAAATGTTCTGAGTATGTTGTCATTATGTTTCTTAAGAAGAACTTATATGGACACCACAGATGGCTTTCATGGCAACAAGTGGATAAATCTTTGATTATCTTCTCTTAACTATGTGGAGCATGGAGTCAAGCACGCACTGAATGCTCCGGCGCTTCAGTGCACTTGAACTTGACAACCTCAAGTTCAGTTCAGCCTTTGACCATGCTTCATTCTTTATTTTCAAAGGCTATTTCATCATGTTTGAAGCATTTAATCCCAACAGTCCACCTACGTTCCCTAATGCAGTCGCATGGCGTCCACATCAGTGACTGACACAGTAGAAAGAGCTTAGATCTGAGATGAGACTGTGTTCTGGTCTCGTGTGAGTAGTGCTAGCACTTTGTTTTTCTGTATTATCAGGGGTAGGCACTCTCATGTTGAGTCGAATTAAGAATTGAGAACTGCTTTTTATTTAACCAGTTCCAGTATTTAAAAGAAATACCAGAACTGATTGACTTTCACTAAGTTTGTTTGCGTTAACAGTTCTTTAAGGTCTGCATTACTTTACCAATGTGAGCAGAATACTGTACTAAAATATTGCAAAATTTATAATATAGGGTGAATATGGGCAAAATGACAAAAGACCTTTAAGCTTGATCCACATTGTATCCATATGTATTTCATTAATTTATTATAAATAATTACTAAACTACTCATTGGGGATTATACAATTAAAGGGATAGTTCACCCAAAAAAAAAAAAAAAAAAAATTCTCTAATCATTTACTCAACCTCATGACATCCCAGATGTATATGACTTACTTTCTTCTGCTGAACACAAATTAAGATTTTAAGAAGAATATCTCAGCTCTGTAGGTCTTCATGTTCCAAAAAGCAAATTAAGGCAGCATAAAAGTTATGCATATGAATCCATTGGTTAAATCCATGTCTTTAGAAACAATATGATAGGTGTGAGTGAGAAACAGATCAATATTTAAGTCCCTTTTTACTGTAAATCCTGACATCAGCAGTCTCCTTGGCAATCATGATTTCAAGCTCGATTATATTTCCCAGTGCCATCTAGCACTCTGCGAACAGTACTAGTAAGTGTAATCGAGCTTGAAATCATGATCGTTCCCATAGACTGCAATTGCAAGATGTAGAGTGAAAAAGGAGAAACATTTTGGTCTGTTCTCACCCAAAACAGATTAGATCACTTCAGAAGACATGGACTAAACCACAGGAGTCTTATGGATGACGTTATGCTGCCTTTATTTGCTATTTAGAGCTTCAAGATTTCAGATGCCATTCACTTGCATTGCATGGACCTACAGAGCTGAAATATTCTTCTGAAAATCTTCATTTGTGTTCAGCTGAAGAAAGAAACTCATACATCTGAGATGGCAAGAGGGTGAGTAAATGATCAGAGAGTTTTAATTTTTGGGTCAACCATCCCTTTATCTTTTTGAGGTTTAAAATGGATGATTTTACTTTGGGATGTGTAAAAGAACTCATTTCATGACCACTGGTGGGAAAATTAATGGTAAAAAAATGACAGAAATTTGAGATAAATCAAGTTAAGCTTATAAACAAGTAAAAGTTAACTTAATGTTATGATGTGAAAGTGCAGAAGAAAATATAACAATTAATTTCAAATATATATTTTCTAGAGGATAATTTTTCCTCTGTCCCACTTTACCAGTAGGCCCTGCTGCTTAAACACATCTGGGATCGGTCAAAATAGGATCTTCAAAGGTTCTACTTCCCAGTATTGAATATTTCTTAATTTTTGCTTTTGACTTAGGTAGAAGACATGCTAAGCTTTCTTTAAAGGTATAATTTTAGGTTATGTGTCATTTGGATCATAATTCAAAGTGTCAAGAAAAGAAACATTTCCAAAATTGTCCCACTTCGCCCATATTCACCATATTATGTCAAAAACTAAAACTAAAATTAATTTGAGATCATTTTTATTTTATTTTAGTTAGTTTTGGAGTTATGTAAAAGTATTTTAGTTTATTTAAATTTTTTTCCAATAATTTCAGTTTTTATTTTTAAATGATTTTAGTTAGTTTTCGTTTTCATTAACTATAATAACACTGGTTAAATTTTGAATATTTTTTACTTTAAGTTTTAACAGTTCACACTCTTCAATATTTATATGAAGTACTTTACATTTATTCTGAATTCATTATACAGTGTGTACACCATTTGAAGATTGCATTATTCAGTTTGATGTAATTTGTACAAATTTAAATAACTGCTTATTTGCATAGTTGTTGCATCCATTGTTGTCGAAACTTGAAAATAAATTACTTTTAGTTGCATTGTTGAACGTTTTTTTTATTTTTATTTTTATGCTCAACTAGGAATTTATATAGTAAATGAGGTTCCAATTAAGTATATTTATTATTAATTTTGTATGCACATTTTGGAGATTTCCCAAAATTTGCATAACAATACATTGATGGAAACCCTCCTTATGTAAATGTTCCCCAATATTACACACAACCCTTTGCAGTATGAAAGTGGATGCGATAATTCTCTGATGGGATATCAAGGTGTAATTTTATGATGTTAAATGAAATCCCTATACTGCATAATAGCTACTGTACATTTCTTACTAGAAAAACATAAATTGAGATTGAGCTTCTTTATCAATCTGTCCATCTGTCTACTGTCTCCCCCGAATATCCAGCTTAAGACAGTAGTAATCAAGCCCCGCAGGAAGAGTGCTTCATACATGTGTGAGAGACATGCTGACAGACATTAGCAAATGAGCAGAGAGCTCCCAGGCCACACTGATTAAGCAGTGCCTCCTTAATTAGCTCCAAAGCATCTCATTGATTACTGATACAGCAGGGGCTGAGCAGTGTGTGTGTGTGTGTGTGTGTGTGTGTGTGTGTGTGGTCTGTATTATAAATCAGAAGGACACTCAGACATGCAGAAGTAAATTATTAGATTATTTGCTGTGCTCGTTACATGATATACCTTTTATGCTGCCTTTATGTTATTTTTGGAGCTTCAAAGTTCTACATTGTGAGGACCAACAGAGCTGAAATATTCTTTTAAAAATCTTCGTTTGTGTTTTGCAGAAGAAAGAAATCCATACACATCTGGGATGGCATGAGGGTGAGTAAATGATGAGAGAATATTCATTTTTGGGTGAACTATACCTTAAAGGAGCAGTTCACTCAAAAATGAAAATTCTGTTGTTATTAACTCATGGCTCATATTTACTGGATATTCATTGACATTTTTCCTTTTGTGTTCCTCATGAGTAAGAAAGTCATACAGTTTTGGAATGGCAAGAGGATGAGCATATTAAAACTGAAATTTCATATGCTCATGTCAATGTAGACCAAAAACACAACATATACCTTATACAAGCACTAAGATTATTGATCAAGGGCAGCATAAAGGTAAACAACAACTCAACACCAAAATTCAACATGACGGAATGATGTATTGTATTGTAGCTCTCAAGTAAACTCACAACACACAATTATCAAAACACTTGCCATAATTCTAGTCCCCAGTAATGTTCTTTCAGATTGATCAGAACCTTGCTGATAAATACACAAATAACTTAACATCAAATGAAAGCTGGGGGCCGTTGCACATCTATATGTCTCTGTATTTGACATCTATTTTGCAATCCTTTATTAAACATGGCCTTTGGTGAGCAATACAGAAACGTCAGTGGGAGAGAAAGAGAGATACAACTATAATGCAATATGTTTGAGGTTGATAAAATGTAATATTTAACAAAATCTAATAAAAACACAAAAAGCTTATAATGCTTCCCAGTGTTCATGCCTGCTAATATTTTTTTTCTGATTCTCTATTGATTATAGTATTTGATTATGACCACAAGTAGATTATATTTAATATTCTTCAGAAAAATGGAAAACATTTCAGGTGAATTAATAATTAAATCTGTGCTGAAAGAAAAATATCTTTCCAACTTGCACCAGTCACAAGTGCAACAGTCAAAGTTTTATTAAAGGAATAGCTCACCCTCATTTAGTTCTAAACCAGTATGACTTCTCCCATGGAACACAAGAGAAGATTAGCAGAATGTTGACACTACTCTTTCCATACAATGGGTCTTATTCATGAAATATGAGCAGAAAAAAAAACTGTTTGGTAAATTTGCCCATTGAATTAAATTATACAATTAATATAAGAATGGATTACTGAACTATTTACACACAAATGTGTTCTGCTCATGTTTCATGAATAAGACCCAATGAGAGCATACAGTGACATGGGCTGTTGAGCTCCAAAAAGTACAAAAAAGCACCATGAAAGTGTGACTGGTGCGCTATATTCCAAGACATCTGAATCCACTCTACGAGAGCTATGATATGATAACTTTATGTGAGAAACAAACTGAAATGTAAGTTATTCACAGAAAATTTTGATTAATTTGCTCTCAGATCATGATCTGCCACAAGTGCATGACAGCAAGGCAGGACCCAAACACAAGAGGCAATTTCAAAGGCTTTAATGTCAAATAAACCAAAGTACAAACAAAAACTCTCAAAAAACCAAACAAACCAGAAAACAAACTGAAGCAAGGCTGGAACTGACCGACTGGGAATACACACAAACATTACTAACATTACAAACGATTCGATAAAGAACTCAACACGAGGGGAGCTTAAGAAGGGAAGGGTTGATAGGGAGCAGGTGCCGCAGATGATTGTTAATTGGAGAACGAGAGAGATGGAGAAAGAGACTATTAACATGTAATAATGCATCTACAAGATAGACATTTTTCACAACTAGGGGACACGAGGAGAGCTTAAGAAGGGAAGGGTTGATAGGGAGTAGGTGCCGCCAATGAATGTTAATTGGAGAACGAGCTGTTGTCCGGTTAACGGAGCTGGCGTTCTCCACGTGGCACCTGCAAAACACAAGAGGGAGAGAGAGAGACAAAACCTAACACAGGAAAACACTCAGACAAGACAAACAGACAGTCAGGGGAGGCACAGTCAGGCCAGAATGTGTCAGATCAGTCACATGATATGCAAGTAGACCAATGTCCTTTGATGACGAACCTGGTGCTCCATGTCTTTATGTGGCATATTTGAATAAAAGTTCAAGTGGAAGGCAAGAGTTTCAGTGTATAAAGACTAAAATTTTGTCTTGTTCCTTACACAAAGCTATTGTATGGCTTCAGAAGACTTTGTATATAACACACACATTGTATGGACATGTTTATGATTTAGATTTTGGTCTTTATGGAATTTAACAGCCTCTGTTCCCTATATGCTTCTGTTGTTTGAAAAAGAACAGCGTTAACATTCTCCCTTACATCTCCTTTTGTGTTCCATGAAAGAACAACAGTCATATGCAGCCTGGTCTCATGAACGCAACATGACCGTGAAACATTTTGCAAAAATAATTTACATGCCTCATTTCCAAGTGAAATTTCCATCGGGCGCGCCAAAAGTGAGTGAAATGGCATCGTAATCAGACAAGGTATTTAAGGTGAATATTAGATGGTTAAGTAAAACGTACCACCCTAACCTAAAACTTGAACCTAAACCTAACCAATAGTGATTTAAAATCAAATGAGGTGAACAAAACAGAAATCTTTACCCTCAACCCTTAAACCTAAACGGTAGTGTCTAAAAAGAAAAAGAAAAAAGAAAATGCACATTTTTCAAAGCAACCACATCATTTCGTATCGCTTCTATTACACTTTTGTCTCAGGTGTCAGCATGCATGTTTAGCTGGGAGTTTAAAGTCCAACACTCTATGAGGTGAGCTACCATGGAAGCTACTCACAATGGAATAAGTGTGTAAATGTAGGTGAGTCTGTAATCTGCATAATTTGAAAAACAATACATTTTTAAGCTTGAAAATGTATCATTTCTCAAAATGTACAATATAGTAAGTGTTTTGATATCATAACACTGCAGTGTGTGAGTAATAGTGCGAAAAAATAGCGCAAACAATAAGTGTTTATAAAGTCATAATCAGCCGCTGTAGTCACGATTTGTGTGAAAGTGAATAAAACGCATAGTTGTTGTAGCGCCTCTTGGGAAACTGCAACGGAACGTATAATTCAGTTTGGAAAACATTAATTGTATGAGACTATGGGTTTGGTACAACATGTGGGTGATAAAATGATGACAGAAGTTTCATTTTGGGTGAACTATCCCTTAAATAGAAGCATAATTCATGAACAGCAGCACAAGCCACATGTATGGCATAAACAGTTAACAGTAAAAACGATTTCTAATGGACCAGTATAGCCAATTTCAGTGACACTGTGAGCAGGTACTTGAGGAGGGCCTGGTGTCACACACACCTTTGTCTACACACAAAGATTAACATACACACACCGTGTCACTGGCCATCTGTCATGTCTGACGGTCAATCATCAGTGGCATTAATATTTCATGTCTCTCCCAGATGATCAGAATCACACTCATAATATCCATACTCTGAGACAGTACAACTACACACTTAGCAAGGTAGCACATAACACACCCACACACTCTTCAACGTGACAACACAGCCAAATCACTCACACACGCACATACATACACACATCCACCATGCATTATGACATATTATAAATTAATTTACACAAATACCACAAAAGAAGTTTTAAAGAATGTTCATGCTGCTCTCTTCCATACAATTAAGGTGAATGGGGACCAGGGACTGTCAGGCCCCAAAAGAACAAGGGAGAATCATTAAAGCATTATTAAAGTAGTCGATATGGTTCATGCACTACATTCCAAGTCTTCTGAAGCCATATGAAAGCTTTTTGTAAGGAACAGACTGAAATTTAATTTGTTATTCATTGAAATCGTGCTTGACAGCTGTGGTCACCCTTCATTTTCATTGTATGGGAAAGAGTTTGAATTTCTGCTGTAAATAACTTTTTTTGTCTTCTATGGAAGAAAAAAAAAGTCATTGGTTTTTGAAAGACATGAGGGTGAGTAAATGACAGAATCTTAATTTTTGGGAGAACTGTAAAGAAAGTGACCTTTTCATGGGGAGAACTTTAAAGAAACCTTGTGAATATATCTGACCTACACAATCTTCCCTCAGCCTTTAAGAAAAGAACATTTCAATAATACATCACAATATAATGTCTTAAATGATATGACCTTCAATAATACAATACTCTTTGAGTGCACTAACATAGCACTGCATCAAGCTTTAATACAAAGACATGAAAAAAAAGCAACAAGAATGACATAACTCAAGCAAACATCTTTTCTTTGGGGAGATTTCTTTGAGATCTTAAGACTCAATGCCCAAACATAATATCTATCCTTCAGCACACACTCACATGTATTGCTACACACAGTCATTAAACCATTAATCATGTAATCATGATTAGATGTACAGAAGGACTGACCCATGGATGGACGGACAGACAGATAAACATTTACATTTAGTCATTTAGCAGATGCTTTTATCCAAAGCGACTAACAAATGAGGAACTTAAGCCATTTGTCATACAAAAGACAACAATATTGTAACAATAGCAGGCTAAAGAAGGCTGGATCCAAATGCAGTTCTTTAATGAAAAACTCAGACTCACAACACTGGAGAATATTGCAAAACACAGGATAAAACACAAAACCTGAACACATATTATATATGTGCTATACTACAGTCTGAATCAAACAGTACAAGAACTGACTAAGCCAGGTAAAACATGAGGGCATTATATACACAAGAACTAACAAGGGTAACAAGACACAGCTGGGATGAATCAAAGGGAACACAGAGAACAGAGGCACAACAAAAACCAAACTTCAAACTAAAAGTCTTAAACCTCCTAGTGACCTCTAGTGGCTGCTAGGGAAAATATCCCAAATATATTACAGAGCCCCCCCCCCAGGATCTAAGGAGCAGCTCCTGAAGCTCCTTAACACATAAAACAAAAATAGTTAATGGGAGGAGCAGGAGGTAGAAGCTCAGTGGGCGGAGCCACAGGAGGCAGAGGCTCAGGGGGTGGAGCCGCAGGAGGCAGAGAATCAGGGGCGGAGTCGCAGCAGGCAGAGCCGCAGGAGGCAGAGTCGAAGGGGTCTCAGGGAATGAGTCTCGGGGGCAGAGCCACAGGAGGCTGAGTCTCAGGGGGCGGAGCTGCAAGAGGCAGAGGCTCAGGAGATGGAGCTACCGGAGGCAAAGGCTCAGAGGTTATGGCATCTGGGGATTCAGAGGTCTCAGAGATCAAGGCAGCTGTGGACGCAGAGGGCTCAGAGTTCAGAGTAGCTGGAGACTCAAGCAACAAGGCAACATGGGACTCAAGCAACAAGGCAACATGGGACTCAAGCAACAAGGCAACATGGGACTCAAGCAACAAGGCAACATGGGACTCAAGCAACAAGGCAACATGGGACTCAAGCAACAAGGCAACATGGGACTCAAGCAACAAGGCAACATGGGACTCAAGCAACAAGGCAACATGGGACTCAAGCAACAAGGAAACATGGGACTCAAGCAACAAGGAAACATGGGACTCAGGGAGAGAGGCATTAGAAAGCGAGGTACAAAGGGAGTCAGGGAGCATGGAATTGGGAAACATATCATTGGGGAATAAGGCACTGGGAAGCATGGAAAAGGGAAGCATAGCACTGGTGAGAAGGCACTAAGGATCAAGGCACTAGTGAGCAAGGCAGCTGGAAACTCAGAGGGCTGAGCCACAGACTGGTAGCTGGTGTCTGATGGGTGCTGGCCACTGGACTGAACAATGTGCTCGTCGACAGCCTCCGGGGAACTGGACAGGCTCGTCGACAGCCTCCGGGGAACTGGACAGGCTCGTCGACAGCCTCCGGGGAACTGGACAGGCTTGTCGACAGCCTCCGGGGTTGGGAGTGCTGGCAGCGACTGGGGAATGGCCTCCGTGGCCGGGAGCACTGGCAGCAACTGGGGAATGGCCTCCATGGCCGAGGACGCTGGCACTGGGAAGGACGAGGCTTCAGGTGCTGGCTCTGGGACGGACGAGGCTTCAGGCGCTGGCTCTGGGACGGACGAGGCTTCAGGCGCTGGCTCTGGGACGGACGAGGCTTCAGGCGCTGGCACGTTGACCGTGGCAGGCATGGGCACTGGCTCGTTGACCGTGGCAGGTGTGGTCAGCTGGACCACCGAGTTGGGGACCATTGAAGTTGAGACCACCGAGGCTGGGACCACTGGGACCTCCGTTATGGGAATCTCTGAGGAGGGAGCCTTGAGAGCCGCATGGGGACTGGAACAGTACCCCATTGTGTAGGGGGAGGAACTTAGCAGTAGGGCATAATCTATGTACTGTTCCAAATTACAGTTAAAGCTGCCTCCTGGCATACATGACTTGATGGGCTCGTTGAGCCCAAATTGAAATAGGTCCTTTAACACGAGCTCTCCCCAGTTTACACAATCTGCTAAGGCACAAAAAAGCTCAGTGAACTCTTCAATTGTTTCACCCTCCTGCTTCAGATATAACAGTTCCACTGCTGGATCCATTTCTTTGGTCGGTTCTTCTGTAACAATAGCAGGCTGAAGAAGGCTTGATCCAAATGCAGTTCTTTAATGAAAAAAACTCAAAGACTCACAACACACTGTAGAATATCACGAAACACAGAAGAAAACACAAAACTTGAACACAATATTACAGTCTGAAATAAACAGAACAAGAACTGACCAAGCCAGGTAAAACATGAAGGCATTATATACACAAGAACTAACAAGGGTAACAAGACACAGCTGGGATGAATCAAAGGGAACACAGAGAACAGAGGCACAAAAAAAAACTTCAAACTAAAAGTCTTAAACCTCCTAGCGACCTCAAGTGACTGTTAGGGAAAATGTCCCAAATATATTACAAATATCTGCAGTATTGCACTGTGACAGACAGATGGACGGACGGACGGATGGACCGACCGACAGACAGACAGACAGACAGACAGACAGACAGATAGATAGATAGATAGATATGGGAATGCAGATTAAAGAAATTAATCTTAAAAAATCTGTCAGACTGATTATGTCAATCTTAATCTATGTCTATGTCAAATGACCATATCACCAAGGTATACATCACTGTGTACCATTGTACCACAGTTCTTCTTTGTGAGTGGGGCAGTATGAGTAATTTGCCTGATTATTAGTTTTGCATCAAACATTTTTCAAAGCATCTGTCTGTCTGTCCTTTCCATGATAATACTTTTGGGAGTACATAATAAATAAAACTTCACTCACCTGATGCAAAACAATCAGTCATGGATGCAAAAGAAAAGACAAAAATGCACTTTAGAAAAGAATAACACATGAAGTAATCTGCCATTAGCATTCCCATTAAATAAACTAACTCTGATATGATGGATGAATTGATGGATGAGACTTATCATAGTTGTTTTCTTTTTTTTTTTCAGCAAAGAATATATCAAACAAAAATCCAGTCATAACACGAATTCCTTTGAGAATGCCAAGTAAATTTTCTGTGAAACAGTTTCAAGAGTTCCTTCTGGAGCCAGTGCACAGACAGACAGACAGACAGCCAAACAGAATTCCAATTGGGCACAACCCATAATGCGACACAGCCCAACTTTCTCTCTATGTATCTGTCTGTCTATCGATCTATATCTCCCTCTGCCCATTTCAACACCTTCCAACTAAACAAACAAACAAATTATCCAACCACACAGAAATGAACTCCAAGACAAGATTTTTTTAAAGTAAATTTGACCCCTGTCTGTCTGCTTAAGTTTCTGATACCTTTTAGCTTTCCATGAAAACCACTAATGAGATTGTTACAAGTGCACTACACTCCTAAGATGCAATTAGCACTACAGCAACATAATGTATACTACTTGAAATAGGAGTGCTCCAGAGATACCAAGAGAAAGTAAAAGAAAGAAAGGTATGATCGCTCTGTGCACAGTACGTGTGATGCGGATTTCGTCATCAGCACAGTCTGTGTGGCCCAGGTTTTCTTGACACACGTTCAGTCCTTGTCTGTGCGCATCGTCAGTGCATGCGCCTGCAGTTGACTGTACTTAAAGTGTATGACAATGTAGTGGTAGTGTGCATGTGTGCATGTGTCAAACGCGTTTGTACTTGCTCACGGTCTGAAGAGTATACTTTGAAAGGCAGTGCGGTGAAGACCAGGCGCGATCCGGAACGCAGAAAAATGAAGTAAACCTTTAGTTTCCGGGTGAATTGTCTAGAGTGGCACCAAAAGAGAGTTGTATTTTTAGTTACAAATAGAAATGCATATTTTACTAACCCTATGCCCAAACCCCAACCCTAAACCTAACCGTCAGTGGAGTAAAAATAAAATTTTAGAGCAAAAATGCAACCTCCGAAACGTGCTCAACATTGTTTATTTGAATGTGATTACTCAGAATCTGTGTCTCTGAGGTTGTTGGCACAATGCACTATGAGTAGTGCAGTAGTGAAGAGTAAAGGGTGCCCATTTTTGAAATGATGGAAAAATGTCTGAAGGGGGAAGTCACTTTTCAGTAATCCGGCAGAATCGGGTTTATTTTATACATGACTTTCAGATGCAACAAGTCGATTTCCCATATGATCATGTGTTAAAAGGTTACCGACCAATGGCAGAAGGGGAGAGTACTCGCGAAACCTGTTTGAAAACAATCCATATTTGTATAATTATGTTAGGTGACGCTAGTGGTGCAGAAATTAAACACTTCACATTTAATGTACTTCCAACCAGGTTGCAAAAATCCCAGTTTTGTATGTTTTATAGTACGAATAGTGTGTCGAACTGCATCTTTGCACAAGAAGTCTCAGTTCCATGATGGGCAGATGGTAAAGGGTTGTGCCCCGAGTCTGATCATGTCCCCCACCATGAGGTCATCACACCTGCCACTGCCATAATGTCATCAGCAGGGGGGGCAAACCCCACCGGAGCCATTATAGCAACCTCTCTCCATCTGCTTTGTTAAAAATGAGCTAGCACACACAAACCACACACACAGACACAAAGAAATATCACAAAGCCACACCGAACAACATGCACCCACTTGTTGTTTTGCTTTCGTGAGATGCAACATGATTCCCTCTCGGGACACAAGCTGTCGACTTTGTTAGTTTAGATGTTGTTTTCTAAAGGTTCAGATACCCAACCCAGATACACACTCACACCTGTGGAGCTTGTGCTAAATCTTTTTAAATCCCTGCTTGATTTCAAAGGTTAGCAACTGTTGAGTTAATATAAATGGACATGATATTTGTTTTGCTTAAAATGAGCAACTGACGGAGATGAGCAAATGATACTATTGATTACCTGTCAAACAGATGGGAACTTTAAAGTTACAGTAATGCTACCCTTCCTTATAATCTTCTATATTTATCAATCCATTAGCACATTGTCGATTGCCAATATACAGTATATTTAGAAAAACAGACAAATACACTACATATGCTGACACGTTGTTGTCAATTCAATGACTTTGTTAGGCTATATAAAGACATTTATATGATTAAAAATGCTTATATAACATAACTTGGTCGTCTTTCTCTCTTTTAAGAAATCTAAATATAAAGTTAACAGTGGTTTACTGATTTTGTCACAGAAATTAATTACATCTGGTATGACATTATACATTTTCAACAAACCATTATTTGGACAGCTTTGTGGCAAAATGGTCCTTGTTTAACCGGGAATTACAAATGGATGGATGGATGGATGGATGGATGGACAAATGAACGGATGTACGGATGGATGGATGGATCATTCAAACTTGATTGGATGGATGGATGGATGGATGGAGCGATGGATGGATGGGTGGATGGATGGTACTGTCACAAACAATAACCATAAATCTAAATTATGCTTACAAATTGTGGTGCAAGAAACCTTGACTAACATTATAAGTGGACCTCGGGGAAAGAAAAAATAAATACTACAAAAGCACAGAGTACGGCCCTTTTAAAAGTTAGTGGCAGGCAGCACATGGAATGAGTTGTTGAATGGTTGAACTGAGAAGGGAATCTAATCTCCTCACTGCTGTATTTTTTCTTTCCTTTAGCTGCCCCTCACTCCCTTTTAAGACAAATGAACCACACACAACCTCCCCACATACACACCACAAATGAAGCCCATGATTGTGGTAAATCATGATTACAGTGCAAAAAAAATTCCCCCTGATTCTAGCAAGCACTTTTAATGTGGAAAAAATGTGGTCGAGAGGAGGGAGAGAGAGAGAGAGAGAGAGACGTAAATACAGTGAATGGTGGTACAGGAAGTGACAGGCTAACACCTTGCACCAATTATCTTTTTCTCCCAGTATCTCTAGCAGCAGTCACAATATTCGCCTCTCTCTCAGTAGCAGCACCTAAGGCTTAGTGATATATCAAATGTTCACAATACATATTCACATTGATTTTGCGGATTATATAAAGTTAAGCAACATAAATATTAAAAAATGATTTCAATGCACAATGCACAATGCAATTTGGAAATTAAATTTCCTAAAGACCACATTGCTAGATTAGTTAAGATTAGCATTATAGTTGGTAAGTTTGATTAATTTCCAATTAATTTATCAATTTAAATTAATTGATTCAAAACTCAAGTATCTGAGTCGTCATTCAAAAATTTTCACTTTTTATTACAGTTATGATTTAAATGGAAGTATATTATTAAATATCATTCCATCTGGTTTTAATTTTGTGAAAAGCATGCCTTGATTATTTCAAATTAAAAAGTTTACTGTATTTTACCACTTGCTTAAACATTCTGAATGTATTTAACAACAATGGCTGTTCGGTCAAAGTTATGGTTCCTCTTATTGTAAAAACAAATGCATTTAGAAGCACGTCTTTGGAAGTGTCTGTAGCTTGCTCGTTGGTTTTAAGAGCTGCGAGGCCTGTCCAGCTGGAATGCTGACCGCCCCCTACTGCATCATGGTAAATCAAGTTTGAATTGCTCTGATGGTAGGAAAATTCCTCATTACGAAATTTATGTGGGCATAAATACATTTTTCATATACTTAAATCGCACTAAATTAACGCGTTAAAGCGACAGCCCTATTGATAAATATAAATATTTACATCTATTGCATATTATCAATTGTATGAAAAATTATGTACAGTTGGGATAATGTACAGTCAGCCGGTCGTTATGGCAAAATAAAACCAGACAGGGCAATCATGACCTCGACAGTGAGTGGAGGGGTCTTTTTTTGTGATAATGAATGGCTTATTACATGGATACCAATAGCAAATAAATACATAAATTGACATTGAATATCGATTGCGTTGAAATAATGTTATTACGTGAGAAGAAGTCTCTAGAAATAGCTGAACTCCACCTCCGGTTTGCATCAGATTTCCGATGGTGATTTATTTACTAAAATAATCATCTGACTGCTCATTATCCCACTTATAACATAACTGCTTGCCAAATGAATCAATAAATGGACATAATATATTGATTTGGGTTTAAATTATTTTATTAGCTTACTTTTCAAGACAATAGAGTGATACAAGAACCAGGAAAGATGACTTAAAATACCCGGATGACCGGTTTGATATCACTTAATCCCCGGATACATGGTCATTATTCAGAAATATTAGACAGCTATATGATGCGATTGACCAATTTTAATCGAGTATTCCAGAGAGTCGTGTAATAATGAAATATAATTTTTAGCTATATCAGCCCTAGAGATAGATTCTGTTTTGGCTTGCAGGAAAATAAACCTGCTAATACCACTGACGTTAAACTACTGACATGACGCAATTTAGTCTGGTCTTTCCGCTGTATATTTACCCTCAACGTTTCTTTCAGTCTCTTTTTTCTTTTTCTTCTTTCCTTTTCCAATGGGAAAACTACACGGAGCACATGGCACATATCCAGTTCCATAACCTCATTTTCCTGGATTTCCGTATTGTGAACCACAACTAAAGAATGTCCTTTTCTTCATCCCAAATTTTGGGAGAAAATAATATTTGGAAAAGGTAGTGTTGGAGTCTACATACTGCTCAAAGAAAAAAAAAACCCTCAGTGCCTGAGTGCAGTAATAGTTTCATTAAATGTGGAAAAGGCGAGAGGCAGGGTCACTTATTGCCTCTTTGTACCTCTGTGTGGGTCTAACTCATTTATTATTTAACCGCCAATGTATCCAGCATGCATCTGTGCCCGTGTTTGCACAAACTTAACCCAGCACAAAGTCACTGACCTCTAAAACAAAATCCTTGTCAAAATTAAAATCTAACTCAAGCTGATCTCTGACCGTAATGCACATTTTCAAGAGTCATGTGTGTGTTTCATGTGTGTTTCACACTGTCTGTGTACTTCAGTGTGGTACAGTTTGCCACAAATAGAATGACTTTTAAATGTATGACTCACACATCACTTCAACACATCAGTTACGACAAATGTGAACTGACTGTGAAGGGCAAGGGGGCTTCATTAACAGTAAAATGCAACCGAATGAAAAATCACCTGCATCTGCAGTGTGACCATCTACTGACATTATAGACTTGCTTGTTATACCCAATTGCATTCATGTAGGTTTCTCTAAATTACATTTGATCAATGCCACTTTGGGTGTGGACCTAGTTTTTATTGACCATAAAGTTTGGTTCATTTGATTAGAGTGAAAGCCATCTTCTGAACTCGATACGCGCCAAGGAAACACACTTGAGGCTGTTTGAAGCAAGAGGTCGGGGGTTCAGTTCATATGGACTGCAGTATGGTTCCCAATTACTGCTTCCGGTGGTGCTCACATTGAGGACAAATCATTTTGCAAATATAGAGTATCATGGTTTTGGAACATCATAACAGATGCAGAGGGTAATTCGAGTTCAAGTTTGGAATTTAACACATCAAATGTGAAAATATGTCTATCTTATAACAGATAAACTCTCTAACTTTATAGAACGTAAATTACTCCTGTTTTAACATTACAATTCAATTATTTACATGGACACTAACTGCTGAAAGAGCATAGCTTCTTTAATACCGAAAATGGAAACAACACCTTACAGTCTAAAGATAGTGGCAGAAAAACTGATTTTATCCATCGGGAATAAATTGGATCATGAAACGTGGTCTCTACAGTATATGACAGTTGGTGGAGGTAGAGGTGGGTAAATGTGGATGGGACATAATGAAGGGCTTGTGGTTTAATAACCAACAGGCTTCAGTAACATCACAGCTGTGAACTATGATATGCTACTTGCTAGTCAGTTGCATGGGCCTACATTCTCATTCTAAAGAGCATTTGATCAGAATGAGTCATCAATATATTTGATTAGTTTTCCAAGGACGAGAAAGACTTCACATTTTAAATGTTTATCTGCTTATCAACTTTGAGGAGTACATTAGCATCTAAATGGCATAAAAGCTAATACACATTAACTAAAATTCACAAAACATCTAATTTATTGTTATGGGTACTTTAAAATGCACACCTAAATTTTGACAAGACAAACATGTCTTTTACTCAGTTGTTTTCACTGCCTTGGTTAACGCAAAAAACATTGAAAGCTCTGATTATGAGGTTGTGTATGCAAAAACATTTCAGTGGAGTTTCATGTGAAAATGTAACTACACAATTTTCTTTCCAGTTCTGTGCTCTAATGGAAAAGCCTCAGTTTGGAAATGGGCAGGTTTCTAACTCTAGCCATTGTCAATGTGTGACTGCTTTCAAAGGGTGCTTATTCTGACAAATGAATAAAAGATTATAGATTTTAAATGTAGGAATCTAAATATACTGTATGTACTCATATCGAATGTGATCCAAGCGCAGAGCAAAAGTGCAAAGAGCATTCCCGAGACAACCGTCTCTTTGTGGTCATTTATGAATGTAGCTGTATAAATCATGACCATTGACTGTTGGTCTGGGAGTGTTTTGTGTGTAAGTGTCTACCTGAGAGTGCTGTGTGGAAGTTAAAACATGAAAAGTCTAGATGGACTTGTTCCGCACAAGAACTGCCTGAGGCTTGATGGTCCTTTTCCTCTTTGGCCTGGAGAACACGATGGATGTTTTTCAAAAAACTATTTGAAATTTGGACTCATCGGTCCACAAAACATGATTCCACTGTTCTACTTTTCATCTTCTGGACTTTTCAGCGCTTCTGGACAGTGTTGATGTACAGCTTCTGCTTTGCATGGTAAAGCCTTAACTCTGTGGATTCAGTGGCGAATGGTGATGAATGACAAAGATTTACCGAAGTATTCCCAAGCCCATGTCATGATATATATGCAGCCATATCACCCTGCAACTTTCACCTGGTTATCCACTGAAGCTAAGCAGGGTTGAGCCTGGTCAGTACCTGAATGGGAGACCACCTGGGATCTGTGTGGGTCCTACTTCCCCAGCATAGTGATGGGGACACTATACTGAAAAAGGCACCATCTTTTGGATGAGATGTTAAATAGAGGTCCTGATTCTGTAGTCTTTAAAAAACCCATCACACTTCTCGTAAAGAGTAGAGGTGTAGCCCCAGTGTCCTGGCCAAATTCACCCTGTGGCATGTGGGGGCGTGGTCATGTGTCTGTCTGTGGGAGAGGGAGAGCGGTAAGGCTTGTCACCTGGGTTGTGATTACTCTAACATGTCTCTCATTATAGTGATGGCAGAGGGAGACCTGATATGCACGCCAGAGCGTCAGTGTGGGAGAGAGAGACAGCAGAGAGAGTTGTGGCTGCATGTGCCCACTAGATTATCAAAGACTTGTTTGTGTGTATATTTGGCCACTAAGTACACTTTTTGTTAAAGTTTTTGCGTGACACTGAAAAGTAATAAAATACTCATGCTGACAGTTCGTTGCCTCCTGACTCCTCCATTGCCCACAAACCTAAACCTATCACAGGCCCTTATAAATCATGGCCTCCAAATAATCCATCTCCAAGAATTGGCTTTATCACTCTACTCTCTCCTCTCCACCAACAGCTGGTGTGTGGTCAGTATATGGCGCACTATGGCTGCTGTCACATCATCCAGGTGGATGCTGCACACTGGTGGTGGTTGAGGAGAGTCCCCCATTCACAATGTAAAGAGCTTTGAGTGCAGTTTCAGAAAAGCACTATATGAGTGTAACATTCATTCATTCGTTCATTCATTCATTCATTCATTCATTCATGATAACCATTGCAGACGCATGACGGTTTTTAAGACAGTGACGTCTGAGGAATCGGAGATCACGCACATTCAGAAGTGGTTTTGGGCCTTGTCATTTACGCACTGAGATTCGAACACACTGAGATTTGTTCTCAAAGTGTTGGATTATTTGTTGATGCATCTGTGGGCAAACTGGTGAGCCTAGACCCACCTTGCCCTTGAAGGACTAGGCTTGTTTTGGAGGCTTCTTACATACTATGACACGATTGCCTCACCTGCTCAACAACTCCTGTTTCACATCACCTTGTTATTTCAACTCGCCAGATTGTTATTAGTGCTAAATTGCCCGTCTCAACTTTTCTGGAGTGTGTTGCAATCATTAGATTTGAAATGAGTGTATATTGGGGAAAAAACTATTAAATTCACAAGGTAGAACATCAAATAATGTGTTGTTGTAGAGCTTTCAATATTGCACAGGGTTAATCGAATTTACAATTCACTCCTTTTTGTATTTATTAGCATTTTTCATACTCTCCTAACTTTCTCAGAATTGGGGTTGTTGAATTCTGTTCTGTTTCTTTATGCATTCCAAGTCTCCTTGCAGGCCCTGCATTCAAGATAGGTCTGTTTGCCATGTAGCCTTGTATAAATACGACCTGTTTGTTCTCTCTAATCATCTTTTCCTTCATGGGAATGTGACTGTGTTTTTGTTAATGAGGTGCCTCATAGCCATTCAAGTTCCACGGAATGTATGCTTCATGGACATCATGATAAAAGAGGCCCCACAACTTATGATACCTAACTAAGTACTATTTATTCTAGTTATATAATTAGTTATGGTTATGATAACAAATGTTATGTCTTCAATAGTACTGTTGTCATGCAGTCGAATGAACAAAATGTTTGGAGCAGTTTCTGTAATCTTCCTATTTTTGTACCAATCAGAATGTTAGAAAATCTGTGATGTAAACCAATTTTGCATATGCCTATAAATCCTAGAATTTCTGTATTTTATGTTAACTCGCTCCCTGAACTTTTCTGTAAACTTTCTTGCGACTGTTGCCATTGGAATTGTGGAGAATGTTAAACACTTTGTCTCCAGTAAACTTTGTCAATTGATTGCAACTTTGACTATGGATCTTTGTTAATATTGATCTCTTTACTGGGTTAAGCTGTATTCCACAACACTACAAATTCCTAACATTAAGTTATCACTAAATTTGTGCAATGGACATAACTGATAACTCGTATCTTGTGGCTTGAGTAGATGTATGCTATTACTTTTCTACGTGACAAGATTTAAAAATGTTGCCTGGTGGATGATAAAAACAGGCAAATAAAGCACAAAGACTTATCTATGGACCATACTATTATAGAAACTTTGGGGTGGGCTCTTATGACTTGGGCCAGCAAGCATCAACCTAGAAACCGCCCAGAACACCCTAGCAAACACAAAGCAATGCCAGAAAATCATCCAGAATACCTTAGCAACCACACAGAAACAACCTAACAACCACAATTCACATTTTCTTTTTTCTTTCTTTCTTTTTTTCAAAGAAAATATAAAAATCTAGTTTAAAAAATAAAGTTTTCTAAAGCCAAACAGAACATCATTTTGGAACAAATGACAAACATTGCATTTTATATTCACCAGCCAAAAGCATATTAAGACAAATTTTCCACAGAACAGAAGTAGTTCTTAGTGTTAAAATGTAATGAAGTATTGAGATGTCTTCAGAAGTACATTAAAAATAAAAATCTGACAATCTTCCTTCTGATAATTATTCAACACCTTTGTTGTAACAAGCTATATATATATATATATATATATATATATATATACGGTTGTGGCCAAAAATATTGGCACCCTTGGTAAATATGAGAAAAGAAGGCTGTGAAAAATATATCCTTATTGTTTATCCTTTTGGACTTTCATTCAAAATATTCACAAAAATATGTCCTCAAATAGACATCAAACGATTCCAAACACAACACAAGTTTATCAAAAAACAAATATTTTTGTCAAATATATGTGTGACACAATTACTGGCACCCTTGTATTAAATACTTTGTGCAACTTCCCTTTGCCAAGATAACAGCTCTGAGTCTTCTCCTATAATGCCTAATGAGGTTGGAGAACACATGGTAAGTGATCTGAGACCATTCCTCCATACAGAATCTCTCCAGATCCTTCAAATTCAGAGGTCCACGCTGGTGGACTCTCCTCTTCAGTTCACCCCACAGGTTTTCTATATGGTTCTAGGATGGCCATGGCAGAGCCTTGATTTTGAGGTCAGTTAACTATTTTTTGTGTTGATTTTGATGTGTGTTTTGGATCACTGTCCTGCTGAAATATCCAACCACAGACCATTTTAAGCTTTCTGGCAGAGGCAATCAGGTTTAGATTTTTTTAGCTGTTGGTATTTGATAGAGTCCATGATGCCATATATCCAAACAAGATGTCCAGGACATCTGGCATAAAAACAGCCCCACAACATTAAAGATCCACCACCCTATTTAACCATGGGCATGGGGTACTTTTCCATATGGCTACCTCTATGTGTGTGCCAAACTCATCTCTGGTGTTTTTGCCAAAAAGCTCTATTTTTGTTTCGTCTGACCATAGAATCCGGTCCCATTTGAAGTTCCAGTAGTGTCTGGCAAACTGAAGACACTTGAGTTTGTTGTTGGATGAGAGCAGAGGCTTTTTTCTTGAAACCCTCCCAAACAACTTGTGGTGATGTAGGTGACGTCTGATTGTAGTTTTGGAGACTTTCTGACTCCAAGACCGACACTCATTTCTGCAATTCTTCAGCTGTTATTCTTGGAGAATTTTTGGCCACTTGAACCATCCTCCTCACTGTGCGTGGAGACGATATAGACACACGTCCTCTTCCAGGTTTATTCTTAACATCTCCAGTTGATCGGCATTTCTTAATTATTGCCCTAATGGTGGAAATGGGTATTTTCAATGCTTTAGCTATTGTGTTGTGAAGCTCAACAACCTTTTGCTGCTGTCACGTTTATGTGTTTTGTTCTTGTTTTTATGTCTTTTATTTTTAAGTTTAGTTCCTGTTCCTGATCAGGTCATGTGGTTTCATGTCATGTGATTTCCTGTTTCCTCATGTGTTCCTGGTCATGTGATATCCGGTTCCCCTCCATGTTCATGTGTCTTGTTTTCATTGGTTCATTGTCTTATCTCATTATCAGTCTTGTTATGTCATTGGTTCATGGTTCATTGTCTTATTATTAGTTCAGTTTTGTGATTGTTGTCTTGTTTACTTGTTACCCCATGTCTGTGTATTTTAGCCCTCATGTTTGCCACTGTCTCTTGTCAGGTATTTTTTATGTAACTTTGTTTGGTAGTCAAGTCAAGTCAAGTCAAGTTATGTTATGTTATGTCAAGTTATGTTATGTCAAGTCAAGTCAAGTTATGTCAAGTCTAGTTTAGTTCATGTTTATGTTTTCTGTTCACGGTTTCTGGATTTAACGTTGATGTAAATAAACACTGCACTTGGGTTCTACACTTCATCATCATCGTCTGCCTGTCATTGCGAGCATCCGTTACAGCTGCACATCATAACTTCATTCTTTGGTCTTACCCATTGTGAAGAATAACTAAGAGAATTTGGCTCTTGTGTGTTACCTCAAATTTATACCCATGTGTAACAGGAAGTCATGGCCGAACGATTTCATGTTCCTTGTCACCGAGGTGTACTAAAAAATATGAATGGGAATATACTTCTGATATATTTTACTCATAAGAATTTCTAGAGGTGCCAATAATTGTGGCAAACGTGTTTTGAAGAACATTTTTATTTAATTATGAGATTTTTTCCCCCCTTTCAATTAGTTTACTTCAATTAAAGGTTCGATTTTTGTGAATATTTTGAATGAAAGTTAAAAAGGAAAAACAATAAAGACATATTTTTCACAGCCTTCTTTGCTCATATTTACCAAGGTTTCCAATATTTTTGGCCACAACTGTATTTATATAGTATATATACAGTATGTGTGCATACATAATGTGCAATGTTACTTTTGAAAGCACTGTATATTTTGTTTAATCAAAAGATGTGTTTGAATGGTTCCTCCTGTCATGCAGTCAATTGTTTCTTCACAAGCTCACCAGTCATTTATTAGGTGATTAGCTTTTCTCATTGTTAATTATCTTACTGGCTGTGACTGCCAACTCCTGACATTGCTGGTCGTCTTTTGAAAATGAATCTTTGACTAAGTAAAGATTTTTCAATTGCTCTAATAATTAAGATTAGCATATATCTGCACTCTAGCTTGTAAGATAATTCAAATAACACTGAATAAGCCACTTTCATTAAGATGTTTGTTTGATGAGTAGAGAAGTAGTCAAGTTACATTTTAAATGATGCAAATGTGTGCAGCAGGTCATGATGATTCTGATTTATTATGCAGAATCCAGCCTGATCTCATTAATATACGTAGCTATTTGTACGTTAATATTTGTAACATTTAAACGTATATGTTTGTATGTTTGGATAGACACTAAAACGTACAATATGGACATTTGAAAGCATCCAAAATGTCTTTTTTTTTTCCGTATTTACAGCTTTAGAAAGTAAAATATTGATAAATCCATTACAAATATAATTGAATACACGAATCGATTATAAATATATGTATTTGAACATTTTTACTGTTTTATAGATATTTTAGATCCCACAACCCTACCCCAACCTCTAAACATAACCACATTTCAATAATATAAAAACATGTAAGAAGTAGATTAATGTACAGTAGTATGTACATATATATAATTACAGCCGCTAATCCCACACCTACTCCTAAACCTAACATAACCATTTATTAAGCATATAAAACACGTAACAGGCAGATCAATTTAATCACAATAATGTATTCCGAAAATTGAAAAATGTCATTACAAAAGTAGTCCAAAGGGCAATGCGCTGCATCAGATGTGCTCCCTGATGGCATACAATAGCTTACTGTGAGGTAGAGAGTAGAACTGAAATTATTTATAGCTGTAAATCTTCTCCTGATGCACTCCATAACGGCACTGTGATATCTCATTCAAACATATACATCGCAGAATACGGCACGTTGGAAACTGTCACGAGACACTTAAGAGCCAATGAGCATTCAACATCACTGCCGTTAAACCGCTGGTCATAATGTTTGAGGTGGCAATTTTTGAATTTTGAAAACGAAACCAATGCATGTTGACGGTTACAGCGGGCAAGAGGGCGCTGCGGCGGATGGAGACATAGATCATTGAATAAAAGGCTTGAATGTGGGTCTGTCCTTCACAGAAAGCAGTCTGACAATTTGAATTATAGCTAACAAATTTATAGTTTAATTTTGTTTTTTGACATATTCTGAAAACTCCTTTTATGTCCCATGGAAAACAAAAATAAAATGAAATGCTTAATAAATGATTAAACAATTACAGAGTTTTTATTCATTTTAACATTTTAAAGTTTAATCTTGGTTAAAGTGATATAATCCTTTAAAACTTTGTATAGGGCAGAAGAAATCACACAGAACTGAATGAAATCATTAAAATGTCATATTATTATGTCAACTGAATTAAATAAAAAATTATGGCATTTAACTTATCTCATTGATTATAAATTAAATGTAATTAACTGATTAATTCTATGAATTATTCAATATTAATCTATTCATACGGTACACGTAAACATTTGTATGTTGCTATAGGTATTAATACGTAAAATAATGATGTTTAGATGCTGTCAATACGTCAATATTGTATGTTTCGGTGTCTATGCAAATGTAAGAGAATGTACATTTGCTAGAACCAAACTTTACGTAAGAATACATACGCATTCTCGTGAGATCAAGTTGCAGAATCATGGTGTCTGAAGCACTTCTTGTATCTACTTATGAGATAGCGACAGAAGAGGCATTTCCAATTTTGTAGAGCACCTATACATAGAGTCCTATAGATTCGAATGTCTGAGTTACTAAACTTGGGTTGAAAACTTTCATAAATTAAATCTTTAATGTAAATGAATGCATTTTTTTTTTTTTTTTTGGCTGACAAATAAGAACTGTTGCATTTTCATATCTTGTGAAATATAATTAGTGTGCACCATACATGTCAAACGTAGGCTTAAAACATCATACAGATTGGCTGGAATATAACAGAATAAAACGTGCACAACAAGCAGAATTTCTTTACATTTTTTAAATTTCTATTCAAGTATCCAGCAAAAGACAAAATTCTACACATAAGCTTTTGGGCCCGTTATCCCCCATTTTCATGCGTATGAATGAAATTGAATGAAACACAGAATCTAGTGTGACCACCCCTTAATCTGATTTTAGTAATATATCTTACAAGCTCAGTGTTGCGGCTTACATAATTTGTTTCCAAACTGTCATTTCCTCAACTGCGTCAAAATCCAATAATTTTTGTACTGACATGAGCACATCATTGGATAGTGATAAATATCTTACATAGCTTTAAATAGCTCATAAGATAAAAATAATAATAATAATAAAAAAAAGATTGGCTGAATTAACTGAGGATTAAGATGTTCACAGAAGCACTGAACACTTTAAATGCATAAGCGCAAATATTAATGGGTGATGACACAATTATCTCTTTCACGTGCAAGAAAATTAAAAATATGCATAAAAGGCACTTAAAATATGGCACTGTTTAATTCATGTAAAATCTGGTGCTATTCAGTAACATAATCCTTTAATTGCTTTGATTTATGTGAAAGCTCCTTTTTGGAGTACCAATAAAAAGGGTCTTTGCTAATCTACCATTTAATACACACATACACAAAAACAGACCTAGCAAAAACCATAAAGAGGGCTTTGATTTCAGTACGTCATGCACAGTTAAAATGACCTGAATGCATGCAAGATAAATATGTAAAGACAACTTTAAATAGACCGAAACTAGAGGAAAAGCAAATGACTCACACTGGCAAGTAAAAGTTAATGGTGACTGGTTAAAATAAATGCCACTTAGTTTAATATTTTGTTGTCTAATGGAATGGCATCCATACATACAAGTGAGGCTTAAGTGTCTAAATACTTTTTGTAGCCACTGTATACTACATAAAAACAGAGGTTTCGGTTACATTCTGCTTAGTTGGTCAAACATGACGGTGCACTCATTCAAAGTAACTAATTTGATTAAACAAAATCATACCAAAATTATTATGTAACTCTGCTTTACATCTCAGAAAAAAAAAATATCTATACATAATACAAAAGATCAGCAAAACTAATTCTAAAATGTGGCATTCATTAGCATATATTTTCATTAGAATACACAGCATGGAAATGTGTATGTGTGTGTTTGGGGGGGGGGGGGGGGGCGTATGTATTCAGTTTTAGGTTACAAACTGGTAATTACAAGGGTATTATGCTATAAATGTGGTTTTTGAGGACATTTCTTGTGTCCCCATAACTCAAATAGCTGAGTTGAATTTGTTTTTTGAAAATGTAAAAATGCAGAAAGTTTTTTGTGAGGGTTAGGTTTAAGGGTGGGGTAAGGGTTAGGGGATATAATCTATAGTTCGTACAGTATAAAAATCTTTATGTCTATGGAGAGTCCTCATAAGGATAGCTGCACCAACATGCTTGTAGAAGCACCAACATGCGTGTGTGTGTGTGTGTGTGTGATTGTGTGATTGTGTGAAACATCAACCCATGAGAGGTTTAGGAGTAAAGAGGATTAGGCTCGAGTCGGAATTTCAAGGATCGAATTGGAAACTGGTGAAGAGAGGAACTGGGAATTTAATAAAGAATGGAATCTGAGAAGTGCTGCTTAATGACAATAGAGATTACACACACTCACCGGCATACACATGAAAACACACACACACACACACACACACACACACACACACACACACACACACACACACACACACACACACAGTTGAAGTCAGAAGTTTACATGCACCTTAGCCAAATACATTTAAACTCAGTTTTTCACAATTCCTGACATTAAATCGTAGAAAACATTACCTGTCTTTGGTCAGTTAGAATCACTACTTTATTTTAAGAATGTTAAATTTCAGAATAATAGCACAGAGTGATTTATTTCAGCTTTTAACTCTTTCACCACATTCGCAGTGAGTCAGAAGTTTACATACACTTTGTTAGAATTTGGTAGCATTGCCTTTAAATTGTTTAACTTGGGTCAAATGTTTTGGGTAGCCTTCCACAAGCTTCTCACTATAAGTTGCTGGAATTTTGGCCCATTCCTCCAGACAGAACTGATGTAAATGAGCCAGGTTTGTAGGCCTCGTTGCTCGCACATGTTTTTCCATTCTGCCCACAAAATTTTCT
Organism: Myxocyprinus asiaticus; assembly: GCF_019703515.2. Lineage (NCBI taxonomy): Eukaryota > Metazoa > Chordata > Actinopteri > Cypriniformes > Catostomidae > Myxocyprinus > Myxocyprinus asiaticus. The sequence continues at coordinate 12,566,722 of NC_059351.1, read as the reverse complement.
AGCGGATTGAGGTCAGGGCTTTGTGATGGCCACTCCAATCCCTTCACTTTGTTTTCCTGAAGCCATTTTACCACAAATTTGGAGGTATGCTTGGGGTCATTGTCCATTTGGAAGACCCATTTGCGACCGAGCTTTAACTTCATGGCCGATGTCTTGAGATGTTGCTTCAATATATCCACAAAATTTTCCTTCCTTATGATGCCATCTATTTTGTGAAGTGCACCAGTCCCTCCTGCAGAAAAGCACCCCCACAACATGATGCTGTCACCCCCCTGCTTCACGGTTGGGATGGTGTTCTTTGGCTTGCAAGCCTCACCCTTTTTCCTCCGAACATAACGATGGTCATAATGGCCAAACAGTTCAATTTTTGTTTCATCAGACCAGAGGACATTTCTCCAAATAGTAAGATCTTTGTCCCCATGTGCACTTACAAACTGAAGTCTGGCTTTTTTATGGTGGGTTTGGAGCAGTGGCTTCTTCCTTGCTGAGCAGCCTTTCAGGTTATGTCGATATAGGACTTGTTTTACTGTGGATATAGATACTTGTCAACCAGTTTTCTCCAACAACTTCACAAGGTCCTTTGCTGTTGTTCTGGGATTGATTTGTACTTTTCACAACAAACTACGTTCATCTCCAGGAGACAGAATGTGTCTCCTTCCTGAGCGGTATGATGGCTGTGTGGTCCTATGAAGTTTATACTTGCATACTAATGTTTGTACAGATGAACGTGGTACTTTCAGGCATCTGGAAATTGCTATCAAGGATGAGCCAGACTTGTGGAGATAAACAATTTTTTTTCTGTGGTCTTGGCTGATTTCTTTTGATTTTCACATGATGGCAAGCAAAGAGGCACTGAGTTTGAAGGTAGGCCTTAATATATATCTACAGGTATACCTCCAATTGACTCCAATTAGCCAATTAGCCTATCAGAAGCTAATTGGTTAATTGACTAAAGGCTTGACATAATTTTCTGGAATTGTCCAAGCTGCTACAGTTAACTTAGTGTATGTAAACTTCTGACCCACTGAAATTGTGATATAGTCAATTAAAAATGAAACAATCTGTCTGTTAACAATTGTTGGAAAAATTACTTGTGTCATTAGATATCCTAAACGACTTGCCAAAACTATAGTTTGCTAATATGAAATCTGTGGATTGGAAAAATGAAAATAATTATTGACAAAAGGGCTGGGAAATATACTAATATATATATATTGTATAGTATATTTCCCTATTGTCAATGATTTTTTCATCAGAGTTTTTGAGGAAGCACTTGCCTACTTTAGAGAAGATTTGACACATTCAATACACACTTTGAGAGCTTCCACCTGCTCCAGTTGTTACCACTTATGTTAAAAAAAATTTATAGAATGTATATTTCTCCCAGGTTAAAACTGAAAAAGCTGAGTTGTCTAATGTGTGCATTCAACCTGTGTCTATCTATGGCACCAGACAGATATATATCTATACAGACGCTTCCAGTGAGAACTCAAGCAGGCAACTGCTGACACTTGACACATCCACATTCACGCCCACATCCATTACTGCCATACGATACCACAGGACTCATGCCAACCTGATTAACACAGATCCATTACCCCACAGCTGTGGCCACCTGTAAACTAACAACTGTCGACACTATCATTGAGTAAACTGCTGTTTGACAGAAAGAGAACGACCAGCAAGTTATGCAACAGTTTTCCAGTTCCATTTTCCTTGTTAAGTCACCACAGCTTCTTTTAAACATTAACAGAAATCTATCATTACATTCACATTTTCCCAGACCATTAAATGTCAAGAGAAATACTACATCATTTTAGAGTGGTCCAATACTTTACATAATACAATATTATGTGATATTTGTGTGTGTATAACAACAGTTCAACAAATGACTTATTACAGTATATCAAGAACAATATAGGGTGAATCTCAAGAAAACTGTTCCGGTCAGATTTACAAGGAATTAATTATATTTTGCATTAAGAAAAGGAAGCCTATTTTAGTACCTCAAGAATGTTTAATGTGTGTTGTTTTCGTTGCAATTTATTTATTCATCAACATGTTGCATGGAGGTGCATAAGTGGCCTCTTAACTGTTGTATCAATAAAGGCATAAAAAGCCCTTAAATAACATAAAATAACAACAATTATAATAAGCTATATGTTGAAACCTGAAACGAAATCATAATGTTGCAACTGTTTATTGGTTAATGTGATGGCTCACAAAATGCTCTTTTCAGATGTTTTTAGTGTCCACTTCTGCTAAACGAAGCAATATATTCAAATTGTCAGTTCTGACCAGCCAATTCACAGTTTCTTCTTAAGTATAAAAGTCTCAGTTCAACCTCGGTTTACCCTCAGCAGTCCTGTCCTTCTCCACTGTTGCTGATAACCCCATGTCTGTCCATTCTCCTCTCTTGTAAACAGCAGACTACGAACACTGATAGTGTCTAACAAAAAAATCACAAGCACACACTCTATCTCTCTCTCTCTCTGGTTAACTCATCCAGGCGGCTCATTTATCTCAATGAAGACTGATAACAAGTCTCTCTCCTATCACCGTAACCCTTTCTCTCTCTCTTCTTTTCACTTTTGCTCCCTCTACCATATCTCATTCAGGTTAAGTGGTGGGAGGCTGGATGAAAAGAATGCCCTCTCTTCTCGCACTTTCTCTTTCTCTCGTCCATTTCTCTGAATCATTGACTCTCCTTAGTTGGATTGTGAAGGTCTTAAAAGGTTGTTACCAAACCAACACATACCAAATACAGATCATGAAGTTCATCCATGGCAAAGGACAGCAGAAACAATTGTATAACATTATAAAAGTGTATGACGTTCCATGCGCGTTCATGAGCGTTATGACAGAAGCTTGTTCACAGTAGCCTGCGTATTAACACGAGAACTTGCTTTGTTTTTCCACTGTGATTGAGCTTCTCTCTTAAAACATGTATTTTGTGTTCCACATCTAAACTAAAGTCATATGGGTTTGGACAACATATTGTAAGGTGTAACTGATAACATAATGACAAAAAAAAATTTCTTTTTTTAATTAAAAAGAATAGTAAATTAGAGATTGATAAACATATCAATTTTACAAATTAATCTGTGCCGATAGTTGCTTTTTTGGAACAACTGGTTATTGGCAAAAAAAATCAATGAAGATAGTAGCTGATAGTTGCCGACAGTTTTTTTTTTTTTTTGTCTGTGGCCAAAACCATTCATGTTGAGAATATATAGGCTACAAAAAGCTACATTTGGTGAATATTAACATTGTTACGGAGCCAAGACTCTGTCACCAACGCTGTTTATGGACTAATTCACGATTATTAATGTAAAATGTTATAAAAAACTAATTAAAAATGGGATTTTACTAATTTTTTATTCATTTAGCCTCTATGTCTGTGCCCATCACAGTAAGGAAACACAAAAAAATTATATTCAATAAATCAATTTTAAAAACTATCAGATGATTAATCAGTTATTTGCCTTTTCAACCACCATAGTTATCTGTATCAGCAAAATCCACTATTGGTCGACATAAGAGTTAAATGATGATAGAATTTTTAATTTTGGGTGAACTATTTCTTTATAAGAACAGTTTATTAAAAAATCAGATAAACTGGCACAAACAGGCGCGTCTTGCTATGTGCAAACACAAAAGTCATATGGACTACTTTAGTTGCGCTTTTGTTTTTTTGTGTCATTTTTGGAACTCGACAGCCCTGTCCCCTTTCAATTTCATTAAATGGAAAAGAGCAGAATGAACATTCTGCTAAATATCTCCTGTTGTGTTTCACGGAAAAAAGTCATACAGGTTTAAAAAGACATGAGGGTAAGAAAATTATGCCACCACAAGTGCAAGTGAAGTACTTGGTGTCATAGCGTCACCCATAACGTGAGTGGGCTGGAGAAACACTCATGCAACACCATCTAATTTAGCATTAGTAGAGATTAACCCCTCAACACATAGCTAAAAGTGCTTCATATATCTTGCAAACTTGGGAGAACCCAAAACTACATTACAAAATGTGTTTGCTTGAAGATTATCCACTATAGGAGGGCTAAAATTAACCTTGAAGTGTATGTTATATAAAAAACCCACACTTTCAGCTTACTTTTACTCACTTTGTGAATTACACATCTAGCTTCTTAGCAGGAATGAGCTGAACTACTATATAAACTTGAAAAATGTTCTGATAGCATCCAAGTCAAATAAGTCATCATGACCCTGTTCATAAACGTGTAGGAGGAAAGCCTAGCTACACATGTAACCTTTTTCCCAGCATCTGAACAGTACTGACATTAGTGTTCGACAAATCATCAGTGGTGATGGCGTAGTGGGCTAAAGCACATAACTGATAATCAGCTGGTTTGATCCCCACAGCCACCACCATTGTGTCCTTGTGCAAGGCACTTAACTCCAGGTTGCTCCGGGGGAATTGTCCCTGTAATAAGTGCACTGTAAGTCGCTTTGGATAAAAGCGTCTGCCAAATGCGTAAATGTAATATTTTGATGAATCATAGAGACCAAGTGTATTGAATAATGTGGTCTTGTAAAGTATTGTAGATATTATGACATAATATTAGCAGACTTGTTTTAAGTGCACTTGAGTACGTTCAGTGGGTCTTAGACCTTGTTTACACCTGGTATTAAGATGTGTCTTGGGTGAGCCGATCACATGTGGTCAGGTGAGACACATCGCTGTTTACACCTGGTCGTTTAAATGCATCTCTTGTGACCACACACAAAGATGCTTTAAGTATACTTAATCTCTATCCTGCATTATTATTACGATACTTGTGCCCGCCAGAGACTAAGATGCCGCCACTGCAGACAAAATAAAGACCACTTCGCTCAGGACGCGCTGGTTTCCCTAAACGCGCCCAGCGCACGTAAGCAAAAAGGAACCGAACTAGAAGCACATCTGTTACTCTCAGCACCAGATGGAGTTGTGGAGCACAGAACCATTCAGAAAACACTGTATTAATGCACTATGATAATACATACAGGACACAGCAATGCAAATAAACTTTGAAGCTAACAGCACGAGCAGACCATTTATTTATTTAATTAAAACTCAGCCCTTTGCGGTTTAATAATCGCACAAGGTCATATCGTGATTTTGATTGTATTTCGATTAATTGTGCAGCCCTACTAGTAACCGACAATGTTTATACTCTTGTTTTAGCACAGTGGTTGATTGACAGGTGAGGGGTGGCGCTTCGCTGTTGCCAGGACACATACAGGATGGAATAGCGTTCACACCTCAAATATGATGTGGTTACATGTGTATTGACCACATTCGTATGTGTTTTTTGTGATCCGATCACAAAACATTTTAGACCCCATTTAGACCTGTCTTTAGCTCTGACCACATGTGATTGGACCACCAAAAATGACATTAATACCAGGTGTAAACGGGGTCTTAGTTTGGTCTGCATACAAGGTATTTAGACATTCCTGTGTGTGTACATTCAGGCAGACCTCATTCTGATAACAGTTCCTAAGTGGATTGGACTGCCCATGAGTGAAAACAAGGTCAAGATCTCACGTCTTCAGATAAAATATGGGGGGGGGGGGGGTTAGCAGTGCAGTAAACTAGCAGAGCATAAGGGAAATCATGGGTGAGAGCAATTGGTTCATATCTGCATCATAAGCGGGTAAGCGGTCTGCTTGCTCTCTTTGCTCTCTCTTTATTGTCTCTATCTTTTGTTCTGTTCATGCGTGTATGTGCCTGTGTGTGTGTGCATTTGTTTATGTAAAAGGGCCTGACAAGATAACAGCAAGTGGAGATACCTGGAGCCATGAACTGATGCAAGAAGAGAGGCACAAATCATAAACACACACACACACACAAACATTCACTAGTTAAATGAGGACACACAATGCATGTCTATTAATTATATATAAAGCTAATTCTGAATATTGCAGACCAGGGGTTCCCAATATTCCCAATATTATTTCTGTAATTATATACATAATACAGTATAATAACGAAAAGAAGGTTATGTCAGATGGAGCCCCAAACTATATCTATGTCCACCCGTGCAAACATGCAATTCTATGTCATCATTCTGACAAGATTCTGATGAAATAGAATCGTGTGCAAGAGGCAGAACAGCCAAAGTATAGATTACTTTTATGATGCTTTTATGTGATATTTGGACCTTCAGATTTCTGGCCACCATTCACTTGCATTGTATGGACCTACAGAGCTGAAATATTCTTCTAAAAATCTTTGTTTGTGTTCAGCAGAAGAAAGAAAGTCATTCACATCTGGGATGGCATGAGGGTGAGTAAATGCTGAGAGAATTTTAATTTTTAGGTGAACTATCCTTTTAAAACCTATACATACTATAAATCACCAAATGAGAGGGAACATGATTTATCTGAAATATTCTCCAAAGGGCCCCATAAACATGCAGTCAAACACACACACACACACACACACACACACACACACAGAGAGAGAGAGAGAGAGAGAGAGAGTCACAAGCAAAGAACCTGGTGCAGAGCAGTTTCAATCAAGACAAACATCTGTTCAATGAGCATCATAGTCACAAGAACATATAACGATGTGGGAGTTGAAACACAGACCCCTTCACACCTTGCTCAAAGACAAACACATGCACACACACACACACTTGCATCACAGTTTTTTGGATAACAGTTGCCATTCAACAGTCTTTCCCAACTGTTTGTGTGATGACTGCAGAAGTGTT